>NC_134568.1:43032666-43348499 GCF_050947875.1 Dermacentor variabilis
TGGACTTCTGTGGCTAGAATACTGTGGTGACTGCCCAGATTCTCCATTAGGTTGTTCCAGGAGCATTGAGTCAACCCCTTGACCATTGTTAGGTCAGGGCAGGTATCCCTGCTTACGCTGTTGCCCGTTCTGGTTGGTGTGTGAGGTTCTGTCAGCAGAGTGAATTGATGAAGGTTCACGGCGTGGGCTAGATGGCGGTCTTTTGGAGTTTCTGTTTGGTACCCCCAGGCTGGGTGGGACGCATTGAAATCTCCCAGAATAATCAATTTATTGGCTTGTTTACTGGCGGCCGAAAAAAGTTGTCCGAAGTCGTCTCGTCGCGATTTGGGCGCACTGTAGATATTAAGTAAGAACAAGCTGGTTTCATATCGATCCCTAGGCACAATTTCTAAAAGCTGTGGGGGTTCCACTCAAATGTGGTATTCTCACCCCCGTGCTCTGGGACAAAGGAACGAAAACACAGTAATGCAAACAATCACAAGGGCATTTATTGCACCTTTCATAGATCACTGCTTGCTAGCCGAGTTGCTATCCCCAAAACATGCCGATGGGCGCGCGACAAATCTAGGAAGCCCGACTCACCGCGACCAGATAGCGAGCGAATATGTTCGCCCCATGCTGGATCCCAACGCCTGGTCGTTCGCGCGTACGGTCACGTGAACGGTGGCGCGTTCGCACGAGGCCTCACGAGACGGTCTCGCAGAAGCATGGATCGGCGCACGCGCGGAACGTCCGCGCTGCTTTCCGTTCCCAAACAAAGAGGAAGAGATTTCTCCTTTTCGCGCCCAAGTAACCCCGCCGGTAGGCGGCGTTAGCAGCGCAACACTCGCGCCATCTCTCGTACTGCGCTTCAACCACACCGACCGCCGCGGGCCCCAGGCCACGCGGCGAAGCCGCAATGCAGGAGACGGGAGCTATATGGGAAAACTAACACATCAGGGGAGGCGTGAGAGTCGCGCATCCCCACATAGTACATGCGGAATATGGGAGCTGTCGAGCGTGTGCTCGATCACTGTGATTTGTTTGGACACAGGGGTGGCAGCTAGCGGTGGTTTGGTGGTCAGCGCTCTGTGGTGTGTGTTTCTCTTCTGAGTGTGTCGTCCAAATGTTGCGCAATCGAGCCTCTAATATGCTATACCAACACGCCCAGTCCTCAACCTTGGCAAGGTTTGGTGGTGTCATACTCCTTGAAGTGCTATAACGTCTGGTGGGTGAGGCTGTGTGGCTAGGAACTGTGTGAGGGAACCCCTCTTTCGGTACCCTCTACAATTCCATTGCCACACCCGGAAGGTGGTGGTAGTGCGCCTCTTAGGTTTGCTGGCCATGATTGGTTGATACCACCTCGCTGGTGAGGGCAGGTGTTGTACGAGCCAGACGGGTATAAGGGTGTGACCTTCTTGGTTCTCGAGTGGCATTAGTGTCATGTGGAAGTTAGTCGTTTTGATGGCTGAAAGTTGAGCTAGAAGTTGCACTGATGAATTGTTTCATGTCAGTCATGGCTTGTTGTATGACGTGTTGTAGCATGTGCTTGACATCAGCCATGATCTCTTCCTTCATTTTTTGCATCTCCGCTCTCAAAACAGTTGCCATTTCCTCTATCATATCGCACACTTCTTGTTTGGTGCAGGAATTGTGACGGAGCTTCTCAGGTGCGAGTGTGGGTGTCTGAAAACGTCGCCTGTGCGGACGGAGGTGAAGGAAGGGACCCAGGTAGCACACAAAGTCTTGAAAACGTCGTATTAAGGGATTCAACGTCTGAAACGGATTTTTGACCAAAATCGACGCATCAAAGACGTTCCAAGCAAGATAGCTTAAAAACGAGGGGTGAATACGTTTTGATAACGTTGGAAGCCAGACAGCTTAAAAACGAGGGGTGAATACGTTTTGCAAACGACTCAAAACGCCACCGCCATGCCACGGCGCGTCAGCCTCTTTAGCGGCTTCTACAATATCCAACAACCCATCAACGCGATCCAACCTTGCGCAAGGTGGCGATACCGTCGTCAAATCATGTGACCAAGGTGGCCACGTGATTCGTGATGCCGGGCAGCCGGGCGAGCCGGACATAGTCGCGTCGTCATGGCGTCGTCGCGTCACCGCGCTCGCATTGCGCTGTGGTGTGTTTGCGGCTGTTCTGAACGTGCTGCCGCTGCCCTTTGCTATGTAAGTGTTGCAGTGTTTTGCTGTCAAGAAAACGATATTCTGTGATCAGTTTGGGTTGCATGCGATATGTTTGTGTGGTTTTAATTTGGAAATCAGTAGTGTTTTCAATTGTTATGTGATCAAGGCGGCCACGTTATTCGTGAAGCCGGGCATAGTTACGTTATCGCACTCGCATGGCACTATGGTCTGTTTGCGACTGTTCTGAATGTGCTGCCGCTGCCCATTGTCATGTAAGTGTTGCAGTGCTTTGCTGTCAAGAAAACGACATTCTGTGATTAGTTTGGGTTGTGCGATCTGTTGCTGCGATCCTATCTACGATCTGTGATCTGTGCGTTGCTGCGATCTGTTGATGCGTGATCCTAACAAGAAAGCATTTTGCAGAATGCGAAGAAAGGCGGCAAAATTTCTGTCTGTGCGCACCTTGCCGATCTGCGCAATAGAGCCGTCATCGTGGTATTTTAGTCTCCCGTTTAGCAAGAGTGTTGCAGACAAGGGAACTGGTTCAAACAGGCTTTTTTTTTAATGATTCACTACTAGTGCGGTATCCCAAAAGGTGAGGTCAAGTGCTCGCCCTATTTTCTTCCCTCACGCTACAGCGCAATGACAGAATTTTGCGTGCACCATACCGTGCTTTTATCGTTTGCGCTTCAGGTTCTCGATTGTGTTTTCGCCCCCTTTACCCACGTTATGGGTATTTCATGGTATTACCGGGTACCACATGTGTCCATATATTGTGTCCAATATATGAAACGGCCAAATTCGATTTTATTTGACGCCTCAAATGGTAGTAATGTATTGAGTCCCTTGTAGCTTTGTGCTTGTTATCAATTTTACTATTTGGCAAATGGATACAGCATGTACGCTGCATAACTCGCTTGTGCATACTGCATACGTGAATCGAGTATGCCCTTGGTATAAAATAACTTGTATGCTTTAGGTAGTACGATTGTTTGCCGTTTGGGACATGTGTCGGAATGTACGCTGTGCGCCCTTCGCGCTTTACGGCGGCCTGCCGAGTTCGTGCGGGTGCCATGTGTGCGCATGGAGTTCGCGAAGCGCTCTCGCAGTTTTTTTTTATATATATACATGTGTTCTGTTCGCGCGCTTCGCACAACAGGGCATGTCGCAGTTCTTTGTCCTTGTGCAACACATTTTCCTAGCGTACGTCTGTGCATTATTTGATACCGGTTTCACACGGGGCTCTTTTATCCGCTATCCAGTCCGTTACAAATCGAATTTCTCGGTCGTGATGGCTCCTCTGCGCAAGCTACGAGAGTGAGCCAGTCGCATCGATAATTTCGATCCGGATCGGGCTTGATCGCGATCGAGAGTGGTCGTGTGACACCGGTTTTACACATGGCTCCCACATAGGAACACTTTAAGTTCAATGCTACTGAGTGAAGAGCAAGTGCATATATATGCCAGTGGTGGTATGTGGGCAAGTCTTTCTGGTGAAGCCAATACTTGTGCATTCAAAACATTTCAATTACCAGCGTAGTGCATCAATGTGTCTACTTCGACAAAATGGAGCATCAGTGCAGATATCTGAACATACCTGTCCAGGGCAGCAAGTGTGTCTACATTGAAACCACTACCAGCATGTGCGGCAGTTCTATTTCCAGCAGCGGGACTTCACAATAATCTGTAGGGTGCTCTCAAGCTGTTTATCTATGAAGCTCTGCCTGGACTGTGTGCCAAATATTTTTGGACGTGAAAGTGGGGGTGAATTGGTAAACATCAGTGGAACTGTGCCTGGACTTTGTGGCAAATGTTTTTGGATGTGAAAGTGTGAGTGAACTGGCAAAGAATTTGCTCTGGGCTACATGTGTTAAACGTTTTTCTCATTCAGAGTGCTTTTTTTTTACTTTAGGAGACTGGAGATGTGCGCAAAGTGTGACATGTCAGTGTGCTAATTAATGTATTTGCTGGTTTGCAAATTATTCGTTGCAACTTTACTTTTGCCAGAGAGGTACAACTTTGCCTCTTGTAAAGGGCTTTTTAGATAAAACACTTACTATTTATTATGACCATTGCTTCCTTTGTTACACAAATGCAGCTTCCAGTGCATTCCAGTTTATTTCCATGTTTATGTAAGTTTCTAATATGAGGCTTGCATATTCATTTCTCACGTTCTGGAGTGGCAAGATGCAGCATTACTGTCTCATCGTTCGCTGTACTACAGTAGTGTTCGCTTGTTACACTGAATCCCCCGTTTAAGTATTCTGTACTAATTTCACTTTATTGCTTTTTTGTTGTATGGTTATTTTTTCTCGCCATTACCTTCTTTGATATATCCTAAAGGCAATATTTCCAATTTTGCATTGTTCCCATTTTTTTTATTTCTGTCACAGGATTGTTTTATGATGGTATGCGGTGGTATTTCTTTTTGTGCTCTTTTCAAGCTTCTAGATGATTGGTAACATTGCTTGGAGGCAGTTACCATCCAATTCATACTCTTGCATTTTTCAGTCTACTTCTTCCATTCGCTCCGATGTCAATTCTGCATAACTCTATTCCATCTAATAGCACGCGCACTTTACTATGATAAATTAGACACTTTAGTACACTCCAGGTTTTTCTGTTCATTTTTGTATGTGTACTTGGAATTTTGTTTACGTGCTAGTGAATGTTCACTTTCGACTTCATTACGAATCCTTTCTGCGACTTTTGTCATTGTTGATGTACTTTTATTTCTATTTGCATTTCTCACACAGTTTGTTCGAACCTTGCATAAGCATTACATTTTAATAAAGTGTTCTTGCTTTGTCACAATGTTCTCATTTCATGCACTCTTGGCATGAAGGGCTTGGTCTGGCCACCTGCCAAGACGTGGCCATTTGTTCTTTGCAGGATGTCATTCCCATTGTGGTTGTAAGCATCGTAGCTTACTAAAGGCGGTATTAAGGATTTATTATTCCTAACAGGCTCATTTTCGTGCGACTTGGTAGAGGATGCGCCGGCCATGCGGGGAACAGTGCTTGGCACTGTGCCATGGCTCTTACAGTCAACACCGACGCTTCTACTCATCTGGGGCGCGATTGGAGATCGTTGTTCGAAACGCCCGATCAGTTTCACCTCACGCGATTGGCCTAGGCCGTGCCAACGGGTGCGGCTGACGACGTCTGGGCGGCATAGGCCAGTCGCGTGAGGTGAAACTAAACGTATGTTTTGAACAACGATGTCTGATCGCGCCCGTCACCCGCGAAAATTAGCTTCAGATGATCGTAAACCTTTCAAGACCGCTTCTAGACCAGCTTTTTGATAACGTCCTAAAAACGTTTAGAAATTGGTTACGAATAGTTTTGGCAAAGGGATTACTTGTGTCTTTCCCAATCCTATTTCTAGACCAGCTTTTCGAATACGTCTTGCAGACCTGTTCTAGATCGTCTCAAGAAAGTAATTAAGCCGGACATTAGCAGAGATATACGACGTTTTCCCGCCGAAGTTCTCTCATTCGTGTCTTCTTTAACCCGTTTTTATCGTCTTGGATAAACGCTACGAAAACGTTACGTATCTCTTTTGTGCTACCTGGGGAGGCGAAAAAAGGGGAAAACTGCGCTGACCAACTCACCGTTGTCCCCTTCCTCGTGAGATGGTCGGGCGTTTTCGTCCACGCGGCCTGAGGTTCTTTCGGTAGCTGTTTCTGCTGCGTCAGGCTGCGGCTCCAAGATCGGCTTCCACCACGTGGTTGCTTCTGGTCCTTGGACGGCCTGCGGACCCTGAACCTACTGCGACTTTGGGACTGGCTGTGTCCCCGGGATCGGTAGCGAGGACGACCACGTGTTGCATCAGTAGTCGTAGGTGCCGCACTGTTGAATGTCGTTACCTTGCTGGACTTCCTGTCGTGCTGGAGTTGTTGCACCGCCATTTTCTGCTGCTCTCAGAACACGTGGCTCTTGTTAAAGGGTTTGCGTTGCCTTACTGGACATCGATAACATTGTGGCGGGGTGCTCACCACCACAATGAAAACATTTCAGCGTGCAATCATGTCCTTCGGAGGGGTTGGAAGTTCCGCACGCAGCACATAGGGGTTTATCCGGGGTTGGGCAAACATCCACTCGATGACCCGTGGAGAGACATACGTTGCACAGCTGCTGTCGAGGTTTATGAATGTAGCACTGGTATTCTGCTCCGTAATAGTAGATGTACCGGGGAACCCGAATGCCAGAGAACGTGATGATGGCCGTGGCTGAATTTCCCATCATTCTTGCATGCAGAACCCGAGCCATCGGTGATCGGATATTTGTCATCAGCGTTGTCGGCGTTGTGTTCTTTTCTATGCCGCAGATGACTCCTTTGCAGGAAGCATCCGGAGCAGCCACATAGACCTGAACCTCGTACTGCTTGTTTTCCAGGCATATAGACTTGATCAGCTGCAGTCTTGCCGCTAGTTCTTCGTCCGGTGTGCTGACCACTGCGACGTTCTGCTCTCGGCGTATGCGGATGGTTAGCTAGTGGAGCGTGCATTTGTTTAATTGAGCCATCATGCCTATAGCTCTGGCTATAGAGTGCTGCGGCCACTCACCGAGATTCAGTCCATCTCTCGGTCGGAAGACCACTTTCAAGTCGTCGATTGGTAGCGGGGGCAGCTGTGAGCTCTTATTGCGCAATGTCAGATGTAGGTGGTCCTGCTGTGCGGGTTCGGTGTTGGGTGGCAAGCTCGACGTAGCTTGGACCTGTTTCTTGCGCTTTCGGGCCACGAGAAACCAAGTCCCGTCTTCGTTGTCTTGACTCGGTTCTTGATCCATAGCGGCGGCTGGTATGGTTTCGTCCAATGCTGCGGCAGGCAGGGGGTCTCGGGCAGCCATCGTCACGGTAGCAGTGCAGTGGGCATGAGCGGCACGTACGCGATGCTGTCACGCCGCAATCGCGGCGCCTAGGTTAGGCCTAGCGCTGCGGCCTGCTCGCCTCGAAATGTCCAAGGGCCGAAGTCTCAGCGGATCTGGGAGATCTTGGTCTCAAAAGGTTTCACCCGTTAGGATCCGTCGACTGGTGGTGGTAAGCACGTTGTAGAAACAAAAGATCAGCTGTGAGGTGTTCCAAGAGCCGGAGCCCATTCTGAGTTCGTCCTTCACACGCGGTCATCCTTATCCGTCGAGTAGGTATGGTGTTGTAGCACAGCGATGGCCTGCCAAAAACTTACGCGTGATCAATGCAAAGTGCATGCGTAGGGGCATTATCGTGCCGCAGAATCCAGCGCCCCTCTACTGACAAATTTGGTCACACGCGGCGCGCACAGACGTTTCAGGACCTCCGCATATAGTAAGCTGCATTGACAGTTTGACCTTCAGTATACACGTTCGTGGCGCACAATTTTATGGCAGCCAAAGAAAATGAAGATGACTTTGATTCTTGCTTTGTTCTTCCACGCTTCTTTTAGAGTCCGTTCCTGCGGCGAGCGTCGTCGGCGGCGGCGGCGTAACCGAGCGAAAGGTGAAATAGTGAAAAGTGGCGAGAGCAAGATGCGCGAGGAGGAACGCGGAACCATGAGGGGGAAAGCGGAGGAGGGTGTGGCGAAAGCGTAAGAAGCGTAGTGCGGCGACCGTAACTATGAGATGGCGCCAGAGTAGCGCGCGTCGTCTGGGAGGTCTGTTTCCGGCGGCTGCTGTGAATCGCGCATCGCGCCCACGCGTCAAGGCTGTTTCACATGGCGAGATTGGGGCGAAAAAAATCGTTCTGCCACTAACGTCGCAGAGCGATTTTCGCTGAGAGCTTTCACGTACGTTTGCGGCAGTGCGATTTCCATCGCAGCGACGCGCAAGGTTGCGCCCTGCTCACGAAGTATCCATGCCTGCATCGCTAAATAAAACCAACGTGGAAACTAGTCAAATATTAGAATGGTCCTATTATTATTCGATAATAGAATAAGTACACCATTTTTTAAGGTTTAAAAGCGTTGAGACTTTACGACAGCTTGCAGATGTGGCGAGTGAGACGCCGCACAACACCGCAAGTATGAGCTTGCGGGTTGTGGGGCGGTGGGGTGGTTCCGTTTATTACTCTTTAGTTTCGATGTTACAACTTTTTTCCTGGTGGGGTATTTGCTTTTGCAGAAGGGCAAGCTACTATTGAGTGTGCATGTACAAGCAGCTGGCACAATTTGTAGCGATGAAAGCGTTGACGACGGTGCCGATCAAGTGGGTACGTGCCTTATAATGAAGCGGCGTCTGCTCCCGACCTGGAGAGCGTGCAGCTTCTCCTTTTAAACGAATTGTGTAAGTGGAAGAAGAAAAAAAAACCGTTTATGAAAAGTCGCAGGCGCTGGTGGGTGCGCCCTATTAAAACATAACTAAAATTGGCGCGCGGCATTGCTCCACAGAGCTACCAACGCGTGGTTACACAGCAAAGCGCCTATTTCGACGGCGCTTTCTGTTATGTCACACATTGCCCCTCCCACATCGCGCCGGTCGCTGCGACTCAGCGACGGCGCGACCAACTTGTTGGAATCCAGTCGCGGAGGGCCCACGACGTCGCGGCGGTCGCTGAGCGACGGAATTCGCGGTGTCGCTGAGTGAAAATCGCGCCATGTGAGACAGCCTTCACCCACGCACTGCCTCTCGCGATCGCCAGATTAGCGACGGAGTCGTGCCACACTTCGCTCCGTTTGCAACATGCCGCACGAGACAGATAGTCCGCGCCAGTCAGTATATCGCGAAGTGAAAACACGTATAGAGGTGCGCTGAAATTTCGCTTTAGGGAGTACCTTCATTGTGGGTGAATTTTCTTTTTTAGCCTCGGCTGATCTTTATATTTCCCCGCGACTCCAGCTGGATTTCCTATATCTAAGTGAAGTTCTGTCGCCAGTAGCGATCCTTTGCGAGAATTCATCGCCTGTCATCTGAATTTGTCCAACTAATGAAACATTATTTTGGTCGCAACTTTTGCTCAGGAGCCAGCACATGTTTCAGCACCACCTTGACGCAAACCTTTTTATTTCCAAATTCTAGGACAAAATCCGGTGAACAGACGACTTTCCCAAACCAAGTGCTTCCGCTATCATTCTAACAGTCATTCGGCGGTCACAGTGCACAAGAGAACGCACACGATCCATGTTTTCATCTTCGCACGAGGTGGAGGGGGCTCCCTGATCGCGCATTGTCCTTGTGGTTTTCATAGCCTTCCCGAAAACGCTGGACACACTTGAACAGAGTTCTTGCCTTTACGGAATCCTTTCCATAGGCCCTTTGCTACAGTCGATAAAATTGTGCACAATATTTGCCCAATTTCACAAGAAGCTTGTTATCGATCCTTTGTTCCTAAAAAATAGTTTGCACAAGAAGCACAGGCATAAAATTCTACCCAGTCATACTGCTGTCCGGCTCGTGCTAGAGGTCAATCGTGTCACTGCGAGAAAATAGCGCCGCGACATCCTATATATATATACCACTTTCTTTGCGGAGTGATTGCATGAACTTTTGAGACAGACCTCGTAGATGTTTCGAATTTAGTGTTTTAGTGTCTTGAAGAAAATGGAAGAATATCTACAGACGATCGCTTTGCGCTGAACTGTCTTTCGCTTGTCGACATAGCAATTTTCATTGCGCGCAGTGCGCGACCACTGCACGTTCAGTATTGCTGAACCACTGGAGTACATTGTTGTAATCGTATGCCTGTCGCACCTGTAAGAGGACTATTTCCTGAAGCGCGTAGTGACAAAGGGCAGCACCTCATGCTTTATTTAGCAGCCTAGTCTTGCATTCTCGACGTCGCTGACATTACAAGGAAGCAGTGCGGCTGAGCGAATATTGCTCAGCGGAGTTGTATGACTGGCGGTTTATGAGTAACCGAATTGTGTCAACGAAACAGAAATGCTATCGAGAGCAGCGGAGGAGGTGGCGTTGGTGATTAGGAAATTCGCAGGCGTAGAATAAACGTGGCTGACGCAAGGTAACGTCTGAAGATAGCGTCTAGTGCAGGCCTTCGTCCTGCACTAGACGTAATTTGACCGTATGATGCCGGCGCGTCTAAATACGCTAAAAACGGTATAATGGATCTCTTCGTGATGTGCGGCTTCCCTCAAGGATAAAAAATATATATATATATTAACTCATCCGCCTTGGTTGTAGCGCTAACCTTCAAGGAAAGTACTTGAACCCCTGGAACGTGTCTGCACGAGTGAGTATACCGTTCGTTATACGGCGACAAAGGGAGCAGCGCCGCTTGTTGGCATATATGGTCAGCTTCGAATATTCGCATGTAACTGATGTAAACAACGCATTGGTCGGGATATTCACAAATGGGTTCGCTCATTTCTATTACGTGGACTATTGCGTGGGCGTGAGTCGCGGTGAATTTGAATGCGTGCGAGAAAACGTGAGTCCCTGGAAAAAAATATATTTTATAATTAGTCACGCTGCGGCAAAACCTTGGTCTAAGACAGATAGATCGTGGTTCGGCATATGCTTCCTTAATTGTGGCACAAAGAAACAAGCACAAGTGACAAGTAACAGGGACGAATTTAGATACATCAGTCAATCATATACAGTTGGTAATTAACGACATTCCCGAGTGGTACACCTCTTTTTTTTTTCGATGCTTTTCCATTGCGCCACAGCCGTCTGTCCACAAACCAGGAAGCGGCCTTACTCGTTTATGTATATGCGTGTAGCACATTTAGCAGATTACGCTTACCACGTTTATGTATGTTTATTTTACACTAACAGGGGTGGAACAGCTTCTGGGACAATTTTTGGAGCAGCAAAAAGTTGGTTTTTGAGTATGATATCTCGATTTTGGAGTGCAAATTTAAAATTTGCAGCAGCTTATTTTGAGCACCCTCTCCAAATCTGGAGCACTTCAATGAAGTAAAACTGATCACAATTTTACTCTAGTACTTCTTTGACTTCATTGAGTTACAGGGCAAGAGAAAACTGCTGTATTCCACTTCCTACTATTTACAAGCTACAGCGAAGTCCCTATAATTCCACCTCCATAATTAGAACTAGCACATAACGCGAACAACATTTGGGGTCCCGTCACGAAAGCAGACATTTAAATGGAGAAAAATTATTGGTGTTCGAACACATAAAGGCGTGAGACGGTTATTTTCATGCAAAATTCCACTTCTCGCCTACTGCTTATCGCGGAAATATGCATGATGCCCGAGCACAAACTGAAATTCCACTCGAACTCTAAGGCGCATGTAATTCCTCTTTCTCTCTTTTTTTTTCTTTTTGTTCACGTCATGAAGCTACTCCGGCGTATGCTAAGACTCCGCGGCGTCTGTTCGTGAGACTGATATCCTCCTATAGTAGACATTTCTTATTACGCTGACAGGTACGATCGACCGCTGTTTAGGTTTTGGGAATTGAGTTACGCTTACTATTGGGGGGCGCAAGTACTGAAGTTAGCAACTGTGCTACCATTATACCCACGCATTTTAAATGCGTAAGCATTTCTATTCCTACCCAACGAGGAAACCCGTCCGTCTGTCCGTCACGTAAGGCGATCGTTTTCAAGATAGGGCCTGCAGCCGTGACCTAATTGACCTTCGTGCTGCCTCTCGCTTCACCGCCAACTAAGCGACGAGAACACATCAGCACTCGGTGCACTCTGTCCCCATCGCAGATCGCTTTCAAGATAGGGTCGTCGCGGCTGCGCCATACACAGCCGCCGTCGGAGTACGGTTGATAATGGTTCGACGCGGATGGGTAAGGCTCTATACAGCGATAACGGCTTATAATGATCGGAGCGTCATCAGCGCACCTGGCGCCGTCACCTGCAGTAGTTTGCCTACGTCATAAATTCAGCTCGCGCCGCCGTCCGCAGCAGTTCGTGTCGCCGCAGTGCTGTCGTTTGTACTGGTCGGATCAAGTTTCATAACATCGATAATGACACCGGGCTGCGTAGAGATGAGCAAGTGGCACAATGCATACGCATAGTTCGAGAACTCCCAGAGGAGTTTCTGCGTGAATTTTTTTGTTAATTTACCACTAATTATCTCTTACCAGCGGTCACCCTGTGATCGCCACCACTCACGGGATCTCTCTGAAGGAACCTCCCTTATAGTTCAAAAAAGGCTTCTTTAAATATTACTTAATATCTTGGTAGAAACTACCGGCTATTTAAATAGACCCTGAAACGGTTCGGACAAATTCTGTAGACGCGTAGAGTACAGCTTAAGTAACATTCGCACCACAATTTAAGTGAAGCGTTACGTATTAATGGAGCTACAAGCGATTATAAGTTACCTCCTCCCTAGCCATGTTTTTCCTCGTCAACTCGTTCGCCAAGCGATCGGGGCTAAGCTCCGCCTTCACTGGTTCTGTGTCACGATGCGACGTCACATCGTCCACTTCCGGTTGTTTTGGAGCCAGCTTCCGCCTGCGCGAAACCTCTCCGCTAGCGTGCAGCTCCGCTAGCCGCTTGGCCGTCGACCCCAAGCGAGAGCTATCGAAGCAGCGTGCGTTGCGAGCATTCTGTCGTAGCGCCGAACGTGTCTGGTATTCCGGTAATCACACACTAGCAGAACGTTTCGACGGAACTGTGAAAGCATAAACTCAAGCTGATGAAGGAACTTTAGCGTAGACGTACGTGAGCTGTCTGATCGATCTCCACGGCCCAGCCACCCGTTGGCGCACAGCTTAACCAGCCAAGAAAGAGCTAATATTGCTCTAACCAAGTGTAAAACATTTTAAACATTTACAAACGTTTGGCTTGGCATTTAAACAAATGTTTAAATGCCAAACGTACGTCCGGAGGAAGTATTTGAAACATCCCTAAGATATCCATGTCCTGGCAGTTCATGTCCACAGGATATCCACAGGACGTCATTGCCACTGGGGGCGTATACAGGGCCCTCAAAGTTAAGCTAACGTGATGCTTGCACAAGCGGTTAATGCGCTTTGGCGGACACAATTCTCGTGACCAATTAGTCATCAAACGCGTAATTAACTAAAACTTAACTTCTTTGATATCATGATAATGGTGTAAATTTATATTTGAAGCGTTAATTATGGTTGTCGTATTTGAAGAAAACTGGAGCGCTTTTGTTCCGAGATATTTATCATCGAATTTGACGCTTCGTCAGCTAATTTCGCATTCAGGGGAGTGGATCTCGACACCGTGAAGCCGCGAGAGAACGTCAACGTGAGGAAAAGGGGAAAGGTGAGTCGTTGCTTGTTTTCGCCAGCCGAGCGTAGCTGTTGATGAACATCGCCCAGTTTGCAAACGATTTTCCATAGGCATTAAGCTACGCCACAACAGAGGCTTGACGTGTCGAGATCCACTCCACTGAATGCAAAATTAGCTGAGTCAAACTTGATGATGATGATATATATATATATATATATCCGAACAGAAGTGCTTGAAGAGAGAGCACTTCTGCTCTCTTCAAACAAAGCGACCTTCTGTTCATATACAACTTAACGTTTCAAATATAAACTTACATAGCAAAAAAGTCAGCATGAAATTTTTGTTAATTATGCATTTGATGACTAACTGTTCGGGAAAACTGTCCACCGAAGCGCATAAACCGCCTGCGCAAACAGGTATTGCGCAGCTATATAGCATCGGGTTTTAATTAGTTTGAATACCCTATGAACTTTTAAAACCCTAAGCCTGATTCTGCGTAGTTTGACTTCTTGGCAGTGTTACACCGTGTTTTTTCGCACAAAGCTCCCGGCCTAGCAGCACGCACTGATATCAGTTCAGCGTCACGCGGCTGATATCAGTTAAGATGATTTCTTTCGAGACATGCACGTCGCCACGGCTGCCGAAGAGCGCGTTGCACGAGAAAGAGATAGAGAAAAAAAAGCAAGATAACTGAGACGCCGGCGAACAAGCCGGACACGTTTCCGGCATATTGCAGGGGCCGTATTATGAAACTATCACTTTCGGCGATACTATTGCGTTTGGCCACTCCTTCGTCATCGGCGCGCGCCGATTGGCTGTTTTAGCAAAATCGGATGAACTGATTGAGCATACGCCATCCGATTTTGCTCAAGCAGCAAATCAGCGCACGCCTGACGGCGGTAATATATCGCCGAGGCAATATGAGTAATGAAGCCGGTCGAAGTGGATCGTTTCAGAATACGTCCCGGCCCTGTTCTCGACTACAGCTGACGCACGTACGTGGCGCATAGAGACCGTTTGACACGCGCTCGCGCGGTCCGTGAACTGTACACTCTCAGTTTCTTGGCTTTCTTCCCGACGTCACTTGAAGTAGACAGCTCTATCTCGAGAGCCCACTTCATTAAGAATATTTCTTCAGCGTTATCAGCGTCATCAGCTGCCTCAGCTTTCCCTGCGCGCGGAAAAAGCACGCATTTTTAGTCACGACACCTGCGACGTCTTCGATAACGTCATGCAGTCACCGATTTGCAAGGTCACTAATTTGCGAACTGACGAAATCGGCCTTTTTCAAGCTCGCTGCGCCACAAAACAAAGAGAAAGGGCAACCAGCTCCCGAGGGCACAGTCACACTAGTACACCGTAGTCATACTTAAAAGGCAACAAAGACCATAACATCAGCGCACTGCTCAGACGAAAAGAGATTAGTTTAATCGGCGCTGACAATTAAGGATCACCAACGAGATCTTCAAGCCCACTATCACGTCGTTGCCAACTTTTTCAGTGTAGGGATTATTTAGGGCGCACCGCCAGCGCCGTTTTTTTTTTCTTCTTCTCGGATATTATTAAAAGGCAATTTCGCACCCATAATATAGTCCTCACATTCGGATCGATCTTCGTTTACTATCTCCTGCACTTAGTTTCGCCATGGTTTCGTTCTGATGTGCATGCCAACTAGTCTAGTAACGTTGGTGCATGCTTCGGCGATTGCGCCGCCGCGTCAGGGTCGTGGCAGAAACACGCGAGTGGTGGCCTTACACCGTTTGCACTACGGCGCGAATATTTGAACAGAAAAATCACCGCGGCAGTGATGCACGAAGTCCGGGAGTCACCCACCCCTCCCATCTGCGCATGCGCGCACCGCAACCACGCCCACGAAGGGACGCGTTTCGCAGCGCGCCAAATATCACCCACAGAGTGATCGAACTCGCAGAGACGAGATAAAAAAGGTGCTTCTAGAAATATAGAGCAGATGGCGGAACTACCTCGGAGCCCGTCAACTTCTTGTTAATGCGCGCATCCTACTGGAGAGCGTACGTCAGTGACATATGGCGGTACAGAAACGCGGAAACGTACCGGTACGTCAGTGACGCTGAAAATGTTAAAGACAAGGTGACGATGTGGGCTTGTAGGTACATCTTATCTAGGAGCTCAACCACGGCTATGACGCTCGACCACCTTTACTTAAAAACGGGGTGTCCCAGTTAAGATGGTAAAAAAAAAGAAGGCTATGCTTTTGACAAAATCAACCATGTTGCAGCAACTTCATGGTGAAGCCTCAAGCATTTTATTATTGATGAAGCAATTATATCTACTGAAATTCTTAGTAATAAATTTTATGGTCACAATGTGAATTCAAGGTTTGTAGAAAATATTTGAAGATATCACTCAGTTTATTGCGATGTGCCAATGCTTGCGTGCCACAGTGGCTTTCTTTTAAATACGAAATAAAAAGAGCTACACAAAAGGCATGCTTTAAAATGTGCTTTACAAACACTGCATTGACATTGTGGCTCTAAAGTCAAAAAGATTAATTACAAGAAAAAGCCAGATTCTTCAGCAGGAAACTCCGTGCTGTCATCCCTCTCCCTGGGGACACGTTTTATTTTGTCGGGCAGCAGGCTAGCAAATCATCGGAACTATTGCATTAGGCATTGTGGAGAGAAACCTCCCAGTCATATTTGCATGCAGGGGTGTTAAAAATTTCGTTACGACTAGCAATTGAAGGCGAGTCCCTCAAGATCCTGATGAAGAAAGACTATATACTCGTGCAGTTTACATGGCAGACGGAACATGTATTCGCAAACATCCATTACAAGAGGGCACCACAGAGGATGACTGTTAAAATAGCATTAAAAACAAAAACTGCACCAGGGTGCAGTGGCACGCATACCCGCCTCGGAGGGCCCTGGCGGGTCGGTGACGGGAGCGGTCGCATACTGCGTCGGCTCCGTGACAGATCGCAATCAATTGCGATACACCAACATTTCCCCCTGCAAGCCTGGTATCATCGTCTCCAGGGACCTCAGCGGCACCCGTCTACACCACGTTTGTTAAGGTGGGGCCAATTTTTGACCACTTTTCGGTCATTTGAAGCTTTCGTCACGCCGCGGTGGTGCTAAGCCTAACGGCGCCGGGGCCTGCGATGGCCCCGGTCGGGGATCCCTCGGCTCTGGCGGCTCCAAATCAAGTCACCGGATACGACCCGCAGTCCTTGCAGATCATAACAATGGATACCCATCAATCCGAGGATACGACTCAAGGCGAGGATCCTCTACCAACCGAGGACGATTACCTCCAAGATATGGTCCGCGTCTGGCGCGGAAAGAAGAACGCGGCGGCGGCATCGAGGGACGCTGGTGCTGGTGCCACCCAGCAACAGGCGCCGGCTAGCTCTGCGCATACGCAGGGCGGGAGTGCGCTGAACGCAGCCTCGACGAGCTCCAGGCAACTCCGGTGGCGGCAGCAGAACACGCCGCGCATTGAAAAAGATGACATCGCCGTGGTGCTGAAACCAAGAAACACGGTCGACCTCAAGGCAACTTTTGGTCCTGGACGAGCCGGCGCTGCAGTCCGCAGCATCCTCGGGGACGACGCAAATGCTGGACTTGAGGTGTGGCCCGTTTGGGACCAAAACGTCCTTGTATGTACACTGAAATCTGTCAACGCCGCGGAGAAGCTACTCCGGGATATTGTGCTGCCGGTAGGGGAACGCGAGCTACCGTTCCGGGGACACCCTAAACTCTCCGGAGCGTTCTGTCGAGGCGTCGCGACTCTTTCGCCAGACGAAACGTCTGAAAGCGTTAAACGAAAACTCAGTGCGGAACAAAATGTGGTGTCTGTGCGCAAGCTAGGGGGAACCCCGGTTGCGGTGATCACCTTCGCGGGGACCAAGGTGCCACGGACGGTGTTGTACAGCTACGAACGGCTCCCTGTTGGCCTGTACAAGAAAACAGTGCCAGCATGCCACCGCTGTGGCACAGTGGGCCATCGGGCCGATGCGTGTCCGCGACCGCAGCCGGGATGCTGCAAACGCTGCGGAGTCCAGGTTCCCGATGCCACTCCTGACGGCCCGGCAGAACATGACTGTGTTCCGAGCTACCTCATCTGCGGAGGCGGCCACCCTACCGGAGCTCCTGGCTGTGCCGGGCGGTTCCGGAAAGCCATCAAACAGAGCTCCCCACCCGGATCCAAACCGAAGACAAAGACGGGGCCCAAGCAGGCTCCTCCGCCCAAGGCCAAGAAAGCGCCAGCCTATCAGGAAACCAAGGCCAAACCCGGCACATCGAAACCTGTCAGGTCCGCGACCTAGGCGGTGCCCCCGGTCCTCAACGCCAGGGACGTCCCGCCCTTGGCACCCGCCCAACCACAGGTGAGCAGTTGGAGTAGGGCAGTCTCCGGGCCCCCTACCCGTCCCTCCCCTACCGAAACCGCCCTACAGCAGCAGGTAGAGGAGCTCAGGCGCCAAAACCAAATTCTAGCGCGCAAAATTCCAAGAATTAGAAGCCAAACAGTCCGGGTCATCCGAACCAATGCAAGAAGCTGAGCCAGATGACGAGGATGACGGATCATCCGTAACAGCTTGCCTCACTAGCGTCTCGCGGCAGTGCGGGGACACGGTAGTTGGATCTGCTGGTTGCGTCGCCGGCCTAGAGGCACTGCAGCGCCAAACCGAGCAACTGGAGGAGCAAGTGGCGGCCCTCCCGAATCAAATCATGTCAGCAGTCCGCGAGTCCTTCCAGGACATGTTCAAGGCAGCTTTAACGCAAGCACTTCCCGACCTTATGGCCCAGGTCACTGACTCGGTCCTTAAAGCCGTGCAGCCCTGGGTCAGCACCCAAATTAAGAACGCCACTAGTTGCGAATCCCCTCACCTCAAACGTAAGACAGCCTCCCGCCAGGCAGCTGAGGAACATGGTTCAGGCTCTGCAGCTGGTGGGTCGGTGCGGCCCCTCGCTGGGGTTGCGCTGGCTCCCGGCCAGAGCTGCAGTCCGCTCGCCCGTAAATAAATAGAACAAGATGGCTAGCAGATCTAATAGGAATGATAAAAACCTTGAAAAATTCCAGATCATCCAATGGAACTGCAGGGGTTTCAGAGCTTGGAAAAAACGGTCACACCTCCAGCTCTACCTGCAGTCCCTAGGAGACATGCCGGCACTCATTGCCCTGCAGGAGCCCGGCATAGACGCTAAATTATCAGGCTACAGCACCTTTCAAGGGGGCGCCTCTACGTGCATCTTGGTGAATAAAGCTTACACCGTGGTTCAGGTCGACTTAGACTTGAGTACCGAGCAAGAATATACAATGGTCCGGGTACTGCCTCTCAGACGCCGCGACCCGTCAATACATATCCTCAACATATACTGCCCTCCGCATAAGCCGCGCGTAACTTTTAATGAAATCTTCCTTCGCGCGATAAAAATGGCAGCCAAAGAGCCTCTAGTGATCGTTGGAGACTTCAATGCTCCCAGCCTTCATTGGGGCTACCACTTCGAACAGGCAAGAGGACGTAAGCTGGCGGAGCTCATCTCGACCCTCAGCCTCACGTTGCTCACGGAACCGGCGTATCCCACCCGAGTGGGGAATTCGGTAACCCGCGACACGTGTCCCGATCTTTCTCTCGTTAAAAATGCTAGAGCGGCTGATTGGGAGAACTTGGGAGATTCTCTAGGCAGCGATCACCTCCTTCTCCGGATTACACTCATGGCGAAGGCAGCGCGCAAAAAATGGGGTCAGGCCAAGCTGACCGATTGGCACAAATTCCGAAATCACACTATCCGTCCCGTACTATTTTCCGGCGGCTACGCGGAGTGGGCTAACCACATATACAACATTCAGAAACAACACGTCACAACACTACAAACCACCGAAGAGATCCCCGCAGTGGACACCCACCGCCTGCATTTGTGGGAGGCGCGCCGGAGCATAACTAAATGGTGGAAAAAGCAGAAAACTAATCGCAAATTACGCGACCGCATAGCCAAACTCACAGAGCAGGCTGCAGCGTATGCTGCCGAACTCTCAGATTCAAATTGGATAGCACGCTGCGACGCCGCAGCTCATCAGATGAGCTCGAAGGGGACGTGGCGTCTCTTTCGCAGTCTAATCGACCCCTCCCAAACGAGAGGGGAGACGCAAAAGCAGCTCCGGCGGGCTCTGCAAGGGTATCAAGGTACGACGGCGCAACTTGCGGACACTCTGTGCGACAGATATCTCTGTCGTACGGAGGACCCGCCTGGGCCTGAGTACATATACTCTGGCAGGCCTAATGAAACACTTGATGCCCCTTTTGAGTTGCACGACCTTAAGGCGGCCTTAGCAAAAATGCGCCGGGGTACGGCTCCGGGACGGGATCACATAACAGTGAACCTGTTGGCGAACCTACCGGACCCAGCCTACCTCCATTTATTAGAATACATCAACCAGATCTGGGACGGGCGTCCACTCCCTCCCGAGTGGAAAACGTCACTTGTGACGTTTATCCCTAAAACAGGTAAGGCCGTGAATACGGACAACCTGAGGCCCATATCACTTACCTCATGTGCGGGCAAGCTTATGGAGATGATGGTTCGGGATCGCCTCTCTCCATACCTGGAGAGTAATTGGGCTTCTTTGCAGTCACCCTGTTCGGGTTTCGCCCCCCACATGTCTGCACAGGATGTCCTTCTCCAGCTGCACAGGGATGTAATACGACCCACAACTATGCAACACAATGACAAAGCCATCCTCGCCCTTGATCTGAAAGGGGCTTTCGACAATATTAAACACGGAAGCATCCTGGCCAACTTGAGTTCTACCGATTGTGGGGCTAGGGCCTATGCGTATGTAAGAGATTTCTTGACTAATCGCCAGGCCTTCCTTCGGATCGAGGGCGAGGAATACGGCCCTTACATGATGGGAACACGGGGTACCCCTCAGGGAGCGGTGTTATCACCGCTCCTGTTCAACATAGCTATGATGCGCCTCCCAAGCCAACTGGCCCGGGTGGAAGGCATTCAACACGCGTTATATGCAGATGACATTACAATTTGGACCACTGAGGGGAGCCTGGGGGACATAGAGGCCCGCCTTCGGCAGGCCGCTTCCATAGTCGATGCGTATGCTATGGACTGTGGGCTCCAATGTGCTCCAGCGAAATCAGAGCTTCTGCATGTCAGAGCGAACCCAAAGGATAGGACAGCAATTCACATCTCTCTGTCAGGAGGTCCTATTAGAGAGGTGGAGGAGCTCCGTATTCTGGGCCTTTTCATTCACCACAGACTCAGACCGGACTCCACCATTGTGAAACTCAAGAGAGTAGGCGAACAGGTAGGGCGATCCACCGCGTTTCCAACAAGCGGGGCGGTCTGCGGGGCAGGGACGCGCTTCGGCTCGTCTATGCCTTCGTGACTAGCCGGATCCTCTACGCCGTGCCATATCTCCGCACTACTAAGCAAGACGAGGCGCGAATAGACGCCATCATCCGCAAGGCAACTATAAGCGAGCCCTGGATCTCCCGGTGGCTACCTCTAATGCCAAACTGAAGGCTTTGGGGGTGCTAAACTCCTACCAGGAGCTGCGGGAGGCCCACCTCGTGAACCAATACACGCGGCTCATGCAGACGGCCCCTGGGCGCCGCCTGCTAAACCGCTTACACATCCAACACGACTGCACTCCAGAGGAGACGGAGCGTATCCCAGTACTGTGGCGCCATATGCTCTGGGTCTCCCCGCTCCGCCGTAACATGGACACCGACATGCACGAAAACAGACGACAAGCGCGGGCCCGGGCTCTTGAGAGACAACACGGCTCCCGACCCGGTGTATATTATGTAGACGTAGCAGGGCCGTCGCCCACGGGATTTTACACGGCCGCTGTTGTTCACCAGGAAATGCACGTCGATGGACTCTCTTTTCGAGCCCCGAATTCAATGCGAGCCGAGGAAGTAGCGACAGCGCTTGCTGCCGTCCACGCCAATTCGAGAATCATCATTACGGACTCCCGAAAAGCATGTGATCATTACTTGGCTGGGGAGATCTCCCCCTTAGCTGCTTGCATTCTAAGACGGACTGCCACTGATCCAACACCGAAAAGAATCATTTGGGCTCCTGGCCATCAGGGCGTACGAGGTAATGAGGCCGCTAACGCGGCTGCCCGAGCGCTTATTTACCGGGCTCCTCATCCCAGCTCTTCTGACTCGGAGACTAACCAGCCGCTGCTGCGATTCAGGGAAATAATAACGCAACGCATTATAGCGACAACCACCGCCTTTTCCCGGCCCCTGCCAAGGGGCTGAGTAAGACGGAGGAGCGAACTTTAAGGCGCCTGCAGACAGGTACTCTGCTCAGTCCTGCAATCTTAAAGCATTACGATCCTAACACGGATGGGCGATGCCCGCACTGTGGGGAGACCTGTGATATCTTCCACATGGTGTGGGCATGTACTCAAAATCCCCACCTCCCCCCTTCCCCTTCCAGAGAGGCATGGGAGACTGCCCTCCTCAACTGCTCCTCGCTTGAGTCCCAAAGGGCTCTGGTGAAACGGGCGAGAGACGGGGCATTGTCATGCGATGTCCCGGACTAGGGACGCCGACCATGCAGCGGGGCCACTCTGTGGCTCCCAAACTCTCTTGCAGCAATTAAAAGTTTTCACCACCACCACCACCTCGTCAAAATGTGGGACATAGCACTTGCCGTGTTTTCGCGTTTCTAAGCACCCCCTTCTATTTTCGCTAAAAAATTGGGAAAAAAACTTTGCATGCCCATCTAAGCACCCCCTCCCCCCTATTTGTTAGGAAGAGCGCGCAGCCAAGGCCGCCAAGCGCGCTTGCTCGCTCTGTCATCGAGCCGGAGCCGTCGGAGTCCCGAGGTGGAACGGCGTCCGCGGCGCGATCTTGCCGCACAGCCGGATTGCAGAGCCGCGCGGCCTCGTGAGCGGCAGTGATAATGACTGAGCATCCGACACGAGCGATGGGTTCACTGTCTTCATTGATTTTTCTTTTTGATGTTTGCAAAATAAAATGTTATTTCTCGCACCCATCTCGTCGTGATGTCGCAGCGAAAGGAGGGAGGGGGGGGGGGTCATTCTAGATTTTTCGAATCTAAGCAACCCCCACCCCCCCACTTTAGGCATCGCGAACATGAAAAAAAGGGGGTGCTTAGAATCGAGTAAATACGGTAAATACATCAGTATGGGTTGCATATTCAAAACTGATTTAATTAACAAGTTAGGCCAGCACAAAAGTAGATACAGTATAAAGATGGTGCTGCACTTAGGCCGATTGGAAGCTCCTTCAAAACCTCACCATGTGCAGTTGCTGTGGTTCTTCCAAGTTGCAGAGGGCACTGCCACCTTAGGCACCAGCACAAGAAAATACTCTTGAAGACTTCTCAAGGTGGCTTTTCTAGGAACGGGATGCACATATCTCACACGACAACCATGCTGCTATCAGAGTAGAGATGTGTACTGTTTGCCATCCACTTCAATTCCCAAGTGGAACACATACTGGTATTGCATTCATCATCACACTACAGAAGACACCAATGCTGATGACGAGAGGTTCCCCATACTCAAAGCATGTTGGAAATTCATTCTAGCTTCTGCTTTAATAGGGCAGAATGGTGGATAAGCAGTGCCATATTATGTCAGCCTGTAGGTTGTACTCTCCCTTTATGACACACACGTGAAATGTTGCATACCAGCAGTGTAACTACTGGCCTATTGGTAACTTCAAATTCCCACCAAAACCCTCCTTGAAGGGATATACAGCCATCCAGAAAAAGTGACACTGCTATGAAAAGCCAATGTGGATAATTTCATTGAACATTTGGGTAAATGAGCACAAAAACAGTTGAACATTGTAAAAATGTTTCTTGTTCCAAGCAATTCTGGCAGATGTTGCCATGAAAGCAGTGGTAACCATGTTCTGAACATCTTATGCTCCGTTCCATACATAGAGTTTCTTACAATACTACTAGGGGGTACTTCGGGGGTAGGGGGGTTCAGCCACCATGGGTAGTGTATACTAGAATACTTCTACCATGGGAATGATTGTTAGTACATGGATTTGTCTGTTGCTCATGCTTGTGGCTTCATTTATTACACTTTATCTGCCTTATTTGGCCTAAACTTCAAAGCAATCTACAATTTTTAATTGCAGAAGGCAATAAGACCTGGCAAACTGCATAATCACTGCTAATTACAGTGGTTCTGCTTGTTTATGTGTTTGTGCCATGATGGTTTCAATACTGGGCTTCTGTGCTAGAGGTTCCATGTTCAAATCCTGCCGTCGGGCAACTTTGATGTTTAATTATTTTAAACGCAGTACTTTCTTGAACATTACCAGTCTGCCAGAAGGACTAAGTTTAGGCAAATCCATGTACTAGCCATCATTCTCATGCTGGCTGAGCTACCCTGCGTGCAGCTTCTGTAGACACTAGTACCAGAGTTCCCTCTAGCACAGTCGACTTTCGTTAACTCGTCCCTAATGGGACCAACAAAATTGATCAAATTATCCGGTGGGATGAATCATACAAGACGCATAAAAAACGGCAAGACCCACCACCGATTCATTTGCCGGATTATAACATACCCCCGAATCAAACAGGCGCCCACAAAGCAGAGAACAAAAAAATCACAGTACAACTCCTAAACAAAGTACAAATCTAACATTCACCGGACTTTTAGCAAGAAAAAGGTGTAACATAATGGCGGCCGGTTTTTTAAAAGTTGGCTTTGCCGCAAGGTTTTTCTAACCAGCCTTGCCACAATACATCTGTGTCATGCGTTACAGTAAACAAATGCTGCAAAGGTGGTTTAGTGTTTGATTGCACTGCGTAAGCAGTTTTTGACCCAATTAAAATTAATTATATTCCGGTAAATACCATAAGCAGACATTGTAGGCTACGTTTACTCCTTGAAAATGTTCCTAGGACAGGCCGAAAGTAGGTGTTTTCGATGGGAGATGATGTGCTCAATGCATCCACTGTTCCCCTAGCTCCGCCGGGGCAGACCAAAGGGGTTGCTATTGGGGTCACCATAGGGATCAGGTGTGTGTGCCGACAGGTCAAGTTCGAAATATCGAGCAAAGGCCAATTCTAGGATCGAAATAACGAGCTTTGGCCCATATAAACACATGGGCGCAAGCCAGTACCTTTGGTTGTGATCGAATTAACCAAAAAAATTGACTCGCTATACCGGCCCTACGAAAGTGGACGTCCAGCGAAGCTGTTGAAAACCACCACTACAACTGCTGATGGGGTTTGCAATGCTATATTACTTTAGAGTAATGGTAGTAACTAATTTTGACAGCACACTGCCACCCATAGCGGTGCTAGGCTGTTCTTTTTTTTTATATGAACGGCTAGGGACGTCACACCACACATCACAAGCAGCAGTGAGCACGGCAACTTGCGCAACAGTAATCTTTAGTGGGAAACATATGCGGGGAGCGCTACGTGCTTGGAATTGTTATTAAGAGCGCCTTATCATCAATTATGTGTTTCAAACGATTGTTTTGTGCTTGCACTTTATTGAAACGTATGCTGTTCTGCATGTTGTATGTGTGATTCTAAAGAATGCATGCACCGTTCGCTTCACTTTGCCAACTGCTTGAAGCCTCTGCCTTACGGGGGGGTATGAGCCACTGCTCCTGGCCCAACACTGCCACCGAGATTGGCCCACATTTAGCTGACAGACATGGAAACGAAAAATGCCGACCAACTAGTGGCTAACAACTTCAGTGCAAAATCGAACTGGAGCTGAATTTATGCATGCTCACTGTAATTGTACAAGACCCTATGGTTTCATACACAGGATGCAATGCTGTGGAAGCTATGCATGTGGTGTGGCCCATATAGTTTCCTACAGTAATTACTAGACAGAACTCTGGCACTGCAATTGTTCAGCCACCATGGGAATGTGTATTACATGGATTTGTCTGCTCTTCGTGCTTGCCCCGTCAAGACATTCTTGTGGCATTATCATGCTTTGTCTTCATTGTCCTAAACTTCAAAACAATGTATACTTTTCCAAGTGTAGAACACTGTGAACGTGCACAATCACTACCAATTGCAGTGGTTCAGCCTGTTGAGGTGGCAAAACAGAGACGCACTGGCTTGCCCACGACTAATTCATAAGGGCATTCTATACCGCGTGACGATGCATGCGTTCGTGATGCAATACTTTCAATATCGGGCTTGTACGCTAGAAGTCCTGTTTGAATCCTGCTGTCGGAAAACTTTTAAGGTTGAATTATCACACACAACTTTGCTGAAAAATGATGAGTTGCAAAGTCATGAAGCCATTCCAAGTCAGAAGTTTAGGCACATCCATGTCCTACCCATCATTCCCATGCTGGCTTCCATAGACACTAGTGCCAGAGTCCTTCTAGTAATTATTGTACAAAACTTTACAGTGTGGCCGTATAAATCGCACTCCGCATGTTTCCCAGCACACATTTATCTGCAACATTCTTTGAAATAATGCTATTACAACTGCTACCTGTGGAAGCGAGTTTACCTCAAATCAACACATTTATGCAGTGTGTGCTTCTAGTAGGCGATGTTTTCGTCACTAGTGCAAGTGATGTGCTGTGGCTGCAGGAGTATGTTGCCCCACTTGTTTGGTGGTTAATAGGTTGACATCTGGTACCTTTCATGCAACATGTCCTATTCAGAGACCCAATTTCACATCGAATTACATGGCACGTACCAATATCTTTCCTCCATACGCAATGCACTACTTTTTGGTCACAAATTTGAACCAGCGAGAAAAACCTCTCTAGCCTTTGTAGAATTGCCTGCTATGTATGCAACTGTAGGCATACTGTAGGCAAGCTCATTCTGCACAATTGACTGACTGCTCCTGTTAAATGTCGCCACGCGCAGTTCCTGTGGTTAAAACATTTCCCAGTGCACTACTGCTCAAAGCTTTTCTTCGGCAGCCACAGCAGCACGAACAATGAATACCTGAACTTTCAGAATTACTTTTGCCTGTTAGTCAAGGTTTGAAGTCAATAATGCAAGCATTAATGCGGCAGTATCTCTGGTGCCTTCACAGGGCTATGCCTACAATGGGAAACACTATGATAAAAGATTAAATTCGGAAGTTCACATGCCAAAACCACAATATAATTATGATGCATGCCGTAGTGGAGAACTCCAGATTAGTTTTGACCAAACATGCATTTATCACGGATGCCAGATCTAGCAATTCTACTGGCTCCCAATGAAAGAAACCTCATGCTGGCACATTTTAGGCACATTTTATTCACCACACAATGAATACATAGCACGTTCAGAGAACAGATGTAAGTGGAGCAGTATACTTTGGTTGGGGTTGCTACAAACTTGATCTCATACACAAGTTACAACACATGCTGCACCTTTACAATAACCTATCTTGCGTGTGTATGCTATGAACTGGTGCCATTTGCACAAATTATATGTTGTGGCTAAATCCAAACATGGCATAAAACACTGGCTTGCTTCGGCTAGATCAAGCTGCTTAACCCCAATGACTACTATACTGCATTTTCACACACCCACACACACACAGTCTATAAATATATTTTTAAAAATGTTCCAGGATGAATGGGACGATGTACACCAACAAGACACTTCTGCCGAGGCAGAAGGCTATTACAGATGCCCAGTGGCAGTAATTCAGGTTGACAAAAACATGGTACATAGCTGCTTTTAAATACCTTGAGCAGCACTTCGCAACAAGTTCTGGAAACGGGCGTCACAAACGAATAAAAGGAGGTAAAAGTGCAGCAACACAACAAATGTTAACAAAAAGTTTATGCATATAACGAAGAAACAGTGCTCAGCGAGAAAACACCCAAACATGTAAAATACCTGCACGCATACTTCGACTTGAGCAGAGGGCCTCCTTTAACACCTTAAAAAAAATAAAATAGCAAGAATATACTGACATGCCTAAACATTTGTGCAACTACACCAAGAGGAAGTGATTAGCTGACACAAAAGCCTTAGGCAACATAGTAGATAGAGAACAAGTGACAAAAAGTTATTGTCCTGCACATCCCACACCCTCCCTCGTCCAACTGGACAACGCCAATCAAAGTTGTTCAAACACCTTTGCAACATTGTACATATTCAGAATGGTGTGCGGCAGAAGATTTGTTCCGCTCAACTGGAATGACCTGTCAGATTATCATGCTGCCTAAACAAGCTACAGAGAATAAGAACGTGAAGGAGTTCGCAGCAAAAATAAGGGCAGCTTCCAGACCTCAACAGAATGATGGCTGAATGTTGTTTTAAGCTGCCTTTAGCTGGGTGTAAACTTGTCCCCCGATGGTGCCTCCACGTCTCCACTGGACGGAACCAGGTTGGCGGTACTTGTGGCACGAGCTCTCATTTCATCGGCACTGGCTCTACAAAAGGCAATAGGTTAACATTTTGAAATGCCCACACAAAAAGTGTGTGCTAAAGAAGCTTCAGCATACACTAACACAATTATACAAGCAATGATTTCACAGCACGCTGAAGGAGTGACTGCAGCGAGTGAGCTGAAGCACCTTGCTTTACAGTCACTTCTTTTGGCAAAGCATAAAGTCTGTAATCATCTGACTCGTACCCCTGTTAGATGGGCAAACAAGTGCATTTTGAGCGAGCACACTTTGCCCACTACAGTCACTCGCAGGCTGCCACGAGGTAATGCTTAGCGACACTTACTGCAGAGTGCGCTTGTCGGCGATTATGTTTGGCTAAGTGTGTAGCCTCATTTTCAATGCGTAAAAAGTAAGTCATATTGAAAGCAGAGCCAGGAGTAATTTTTAATAACATTTCCTTTAAATTGCTAATGTTACAACGTAATAAAATGTGCCACACTGTGAAAAGAAAGACAAGAACAGCAAAAAAAAAAAAAAAAAACTTCTCTTGCTTTACAGTAGCACCGGGGAATGACAGTGCAGTTTGGCAGAATGCATCGTTTTAACTGGTACTAGTCAAGCCTTGTTGTCTTGTCTTGGCTCATGACGATTAATCTTGTTACTGAGGTTGTGATGAATTGCTTCACCTGTACTTAAGTTGATTGTAAATGCTGTTTCTAACAATAACTAACTGTTTTTGTGCATGAATTTTTAAGTTACCAAATATATATGTTTTGCCTTCTTACTCGTGATTGCCATCGCCACCAATATGGAACACTTTCTCGTGTAGCAGCGTGCCGCCAAAATGTCACTCGGCGCACTTGCTCAAAGTGCACTTAAGCTTGCCTTTGTGACAGGGGTATCAGAGACTGGAAGAAACGTAGAGCAAGTTTATATATTTATGAGTGGAAGCAACAACTTCATGGCACAATGCTGCGCTACATTTTCCTTGCATCCCCAAGTACCATAAGCACATTTTGTCTACAGTATACAACAGCATTAAGGAAACATTGCCTCAATGTAAGTACAATTTTCTCAGCCACACTGGTCAATGCTGTCAACACAAGCAATGGTGACAGCATGCACACACACACGCACGCACACGCACACGCACGCACACACACACACACACACACACACACACACACACACACACACACACACACACACACACGCACAGAGATTTCACTCTTATCAGCTGCTCACTCCTGGATATCTCAACGTATGCTCCCTCTAATGTTATGTAATCCCTCTAAGCTCTTATACCCATGAAATGAAACAAAGATTTGCATAATAACACTCACTTGCGACCCATGGCCATGATTCCATAAATGCATCCAGCCACAAATACCAAGCCACCACCAAAGAAAGTAGTCACGCCACCGCACAGTGCCACAGGTAGCACACCACCCCTGTAATGAGAAACATGTTATTAAACAAGTACAACTCCAAGCACTCCAACTGGGACACACAACTTGAAAGAACTGGGGGACACACAGTTGGTGTAAAAAGTTTATAGCGCGTCACTTCTACGAAAAAACTCAATTCTGGCTTGCTTCAAGAATGCACCTTTAGATAAGTGGATCATCATGCTGTCTTGTCACAGGTATTTCTGCGAACAAACTGAATTACGGACTCTGGGGCTATGCTTTACAGAAATTTACATTTTACATTGATCCTGCTTTGCAAAACTTTCAGTGCTGACGGTACAATTGACACAGATTTAAACTGGGTGCCCGTGAAAATGGCTGTGTATAAGTTTAACCCACATCTACCATGAGACCAGCGCTTTCGATGTTTGGCATGATGTAACTCAATGGCTGAAGTACACCGATGAGTAATCAAAACTGCACAGCACTTACACCCCGTACAGAAGCGCCTTGTACCAGTATGGTTTGCGGTCAAAGAAGTTCCCTGGAGCTTGGGCGAACTCGAGAAAAGCACAGAAACATGGTGCCTCAATCAGGGCCACCATCATGCCAACAATCCTGGAGGAGAAAGTTTGTATCAGTACATCTTAATGTTCATTTGGAAACACTCTGCTACAATTTCTTTTCCTGCCTTAATGTAAGCAAATAACATAGTACAGGACCATAGAAAGCACATACTACAAATTGTTTGCATTGCTACGACTAAAACGTACAGCCATTAAGAACGGGTTCGAATATATAATGAATATGAACTGAATAGACTTCAGCGTTAGATTCAAAAACGAGATTCACATTTAAAAAGCATCAAATATTCATTTATGTTTGAATAAAGGGACTAAAAAATTTTATTCTGGAGTTTTACGTGCCAAAACCACAGTATGATTAGAGGCAAGCCGTAGTGGGGGACAGCGTATTAATTTTGACTATGTGGGGTTCTTGTAACGTGCACCCTATGCACGGCACCTGGGAGTTCTTACATTCCACCCCCATCTTGATCTTGTAACCTCGAGATTTGATCTCGTAAACTTGGCCTTAGCTGCACAACACAATAGCCAATATGCCCCCACAGTGGGCAACCATAAGGGATAACAGCACTTACTAGAGCCTCAGGGGAGAAAAATCAATGCCAGTGGCGACTGTTTTGAATGATTCTGCAGGAGAGCTCAGGTCATAGTGCAGAAGCACCAGTTCCAAAACACACGAGGTAGTTAACTGCTGCTCAATAAGCTCCAGTGTTCAATAAGAATGGCTTGTTTTTAAGCAGCCTCCAAATTTGCTTCCCAATTTACACAAAGCAAATTATTTTCCAGTCATATCCCGTTTGCACCCTTTAAACAATGCGCGGTGCTTTCGCTTGTTACATTACTGTTAATTGGGCACCAGCTAACTGGAAGCTGTGATTTACAAGCTCCACAGTTGACTGAACGTCCACTTGTGAGCAGCTTTATATGCACACACACACACATGGGTAACTACAAGTTATAATGCATTGCACTGATTTTCTGTAATCCGCTACACGTAACGAAACGAACAGCTGTACACAGATTTTTTCTAGATCCGAACTGTCAGCAATATAATGTGTTGACGCACATACTATCTATTTATTCGTAAAGGGCCATGTGACCACTTACATTTGCAGAATAGCGGCCAAAAGGCATGCCGATGATATGGTGATGGCAGAGAGCACCGCCAACTGCGCGCCGAGACCAATGGCAACTGAAACCAAGGGGAAAAAAAAAAAAATAAAGGAATGCACCCGAACACCATCCAGACGACCTTCTCTCGTATCACACTACAGCAACTACCGCTGTCCGTCCAATGGTGTCGAAAAGGCAACAACGACCTCCAGGATAACACAAGTTGTATCAAATGGTACGAGTGAATTGAAAATGAGAGAAAAAAAAAACGAAGTTCACCACCAAACGAGTGCCCGTAACGCTCTACTTACGGGCTCAAAATTATAGTTTTAATAAAGTAACATCAAGCACTGCACGTGTGGTCACGCTGTTACGAAATTTCGCAGCGCAAATCTCGAATATTCCCCATAAACCTTTTGCGTTGTTCACGACATCGCGGAGCAGCTGTCTCAGTTGGAACCCATGGAACCTGCGTTCAAAATCAATCTCGACTGCTTGAAAGTTTAAAATAAGTCGAAGAGTTATTTGTTTATAAAGGACATTTATAACGTCAGCGCACTAAAACACACGTGCTAACATACAGCCAGTGGTCATACACGATTAGTTTAGTTTGAAATATGTGGACAATCGCGCAACTCGAGCAGGGCAATGAGCTGCCGCACCTCGTCTTCATCAAATATGCAACCGCTTCACACTGCCGGCTTTATCCTTCTGAATAAAGCATATCTGACTTGTCAGCTGCATCGCTTCTCGAGGTGCAGTCGCGATACAACTTTAAAAGCAAATACTACAGCTCTGCGAAGCCGGGGGGGGGGGGGGGGGGCAAAATAGAAAAAAGAAAAATCCGATTAGGCTTACCGAGCGCACTGACAGTTCCCACGAACCTGCCCAAGTACCGTAGCCACCACGGCGCGTCGTCACTGGGGCCTCCAGGGCCCTTGTCGTCGATTTTGCCGACGTTGGGAAACATTCCTGCAGCTTCGGCGTGCTCTAAGGAAGCAGCTCACATAGCGCAACAGCCAGAGGCGGCCGCCGCTGCTGAAAATCAGCTGCCAACGCGCCGTGCGGTCGGTCACTGCGGCGGCTGCGGCCCCTACCGCCCACTGCGAAGTAACGTCAGCAGTGACGGTACTTCCTGCTTCCGCTTCCGCGCACCATGCAAGCTCACCATCTAATAGATTAGTAGGTGGTGGTAGGCAACGATTCGTGGTAGGTATATAGGACGATAGATGTCACTGGTGCTTGCCTTATGTTGGCCTCTCGTACATCCAGACGCGCTAGCTTGCGTTGAGCGCGAACATAGAGTTTCTCACTATAATTTAGTGAGAAACTCTATGAGCACAAACTTCTTACCCACTTCCCCACTTTTCTTTTTAAGGAAAAACTTACTAGCAAGATGAGCAGTTTGAACGCCCATACTTCAAGAGAACCATTCCGGAAAATATAACAGTAATAATGATTTGAAATTTGTACATTTAAATGGCTAAAAAATGTAGTGAAAACCAAATGGTACATGGGCTGCATTTTATGATCCATTTGATTTTCTACTCTTTTCACCCTTTGTGCCACTTGGTGCTAAGGATGAGAATAACGGAAAATGACCAGGATCATTACGAAATATGGCCAAAGGTTCATGATCCAAGGACCTTGATGTACATTGGAAACTGGAGCACACTGGTATGCCATTCCAATGTATGGTTGTATCAATTAATTCTACACATGCATCATATGATCATTAATGCTTTCAGCCAGCTATTGGGAAAACACATTCTATGCTCTTTTGATTCCACTAATGTCGTTATTTGTGGTAGGTAATTTATTTCACAAAGCACTTCCAGCATTTAGATGTATGTACAAAAACTTTATTAATAACATTTCCACTCAGAGCCAACATCAACATGAACTTTCCCTTGTTTCATACAAAGCTTCCATGACCACAGTGATAAAAAAAAGAAGCCATACAAACCCCTTGACAAGCAAGGCCAAAACCAAACAAATCTGCACCTTCAATACGTTTATCAGTATGCAAATATTCAAACATTTCCCCCTTTTTTTCTAGAACAGTAACTAATTAGGAAACAATTTTAGTGGAAGTGCCAACAGGGTCCAGGAACATGCAGCCAGTTTAAGATTTCCCTGACACCTGTGCTGCCTTTAGCGCATTTAACAAGGCTTGCAAACTTGTAAACCAACATAATCGGAGCGAGATAGGGCTCTGCCTTGAACCCAAGTCCTTATGCTTTAAGTATGTCTCTACGTTTGAGGCTTGACTGCAACTGCTCATTGTAGGTCACTTGTCTTTTCATCTGCAACATTTATCTGAGGTTTCTCCTCATGGGCTTCAACCGTGCCGCTGAACTCCAGCTCTTCCAGCAGTGGACTGTGCTGCAATTCAGGAGAGCACAGTGCCTCCTCTGCTTCTTTGAGCATGTCAGAAACTGGCGTCATCTCAGTGTTTGAAGTGTAAGAACCCAACAGTCCGGTAGGGTCGACTGTTGGACTGCTTCCGTCAAGCTCCATGCTAGCGCACATGTCATCAAAGCCCCCGGATGCTGTGTAAGAAGAGGGAAAGGAGAAAATGTGTCACAAACAGATAGTTTTTGGATCTGTCAAGTAAATCCCCACAAAACCATGAACCATATTTCTTGTGTACAGTTAGAAACCTCATGAACAGGCACATACAAGCTGTTGGCACTCTATACTATCAGCATGACGTGGCATTCAAGACTGGCCGGCACACACAATATTACAAGGAGTTTCAGCTTAATGGCCTCTCAAAAAAAGCAGTATGAAGTGCAGGTAAGTGATCAGTTCAAATTCCTAATTTCAGTATGGTTCACTAATGACTATCAGCCAGGTGAAGCTTTTACTGACAAGCTTCTTGCCACTCACTGGAGAACCACAGCATTTACTTGGCGCAGTTGCAAGAGGAAAGCACCTCCATGATCTTTAGCATGGTTGCTGGTGAATGCTGATAACACAGAGCAGTATTAGCTTGCATGTAGACATGTAGGAAACAAGTAGAAATATGCAGATCATACGACATCAGATAACTGTCACCTGTCTAGTGAAGATCTGTGCTAAATAAAGCGTGAACAAATGAATAACAGATGGCTTTACAGCTGGGATGGTGGGAAGTGCATGGTCACATGCTCACAAATGGCTAACAGCCGATGCGGGACTAAAATTGCGACTTTTGCCAGAGAAACATTTCCTACTTTTGTTTATTTTTGATTGCTGGACGTATAAAGAAGCTCATCACCAAGTTTGGTAGCAATCAACACAGCAGAAAAGAAGAAAATGAATTCTCTTCTCATGACAGTGGCACACGCTTGCTGTAGAAAGCACCCATCACCCATGAACACTCTATTCAAGACATGGCCACAGAGTAGGCAAGAAACCGAAAACAGAGTGAATACCTGTGTTAGACAGCTTGATTTTCGTGCATTTTAATCATGGGAGACCTTCCATCAAGAATACAGCAGACTACAAAGTAAAAACTAAAAAAAGAAAGGCATAACTGTGGCTGCAGCACCCTTGTCTGCGAACGCAGACTAGGGCGCTGGACTGCTCTAAAGGTGAAAAAAAAAAGAAAAAAAGGGAAACAACTCGAAGCGACTGCCGCAAAGCAGGTTCGAATTGAAGCGGGCGCTTCAACCCATACAGCAGGGCACTTTAATTATTTTTGGACCTAAAATAAAATAGAAGTGTCTAAATATGTCTGAAGCGTCTAAAAGGTGTCTGGAAACAGAGTAGAAATTACTCTAACTACGGCACCGCCACCTACCACTAGCACCAATGTGTAATGGCAATGATTAAAATTTCAGATACTGTACAGTGTCTTGAGCTTGAAATATGCACGCGATGCTGCAAACAAGGTGGCCATGAACAAAGCTGCGACCATGTCAACTAGGCAAGAAACCGCAACTTTAGTTTCAGGCTATAGTTATACTGATGAACCGGTGTTGGTTAGGCCTAGCAGCCTAAGCAACTGGCAGAGTAGCTGGTGTCAAGCCGTTGCGGGAACTTTGCAGTCAATATGATCGCGCACATAGACCTTAATGGTGAAGACTGGACATATGGGCTAGACTGACAACCGTAGCAGTAGCGAATTATGGATCCAAGTGCAGTCCCTTCCATGGTGGTGGCAGCGGTTTGGCTTGGTTAGACTGCAGTCAGCAAGCCAATGTTAAAATTAAATTCTGATGTTTTGTGCCAAGCCAACATGTCAACACCATGTGATAACACCAACAGAACTGTTTCCTACTCACTGTAGTGCAGAGCACGTGCATGTAATTTATTGTTGTTCTCGTGCTGTGCCAATACGCCAATGGGTCATGAAAATACTATGCAGGAGACTTTTTTTGCTGGCCCGTTGGAGGCATCCTGCTTGTGTTTCTTTTGCACAGATGTGATCAAAATATTTTTTTCTACCACTATCTATGGGTATGCTTGCAACAAATATACATATGGATGAGTGTGTTTGAAAACAAGGAGGGGGTGGAAGAGAGTAAATAGGACAATGTTCACTCTGTTGCATTGTCCTATTCACTAGTTACTACCATGGTGTTCATCTTCAAATTCGTGCTCATTGATCTTCTTTACATATAAATAGCGAACTCATTTACAAAACAGTGTGTCACTCACCTTCTGAACTCGATTCTCGTTTCTGCTCCGTGCAGCAGCGAGCTTCGACCAAATGTGCTTCCATTCTCTGGCACACATTGATCAGGGAATTGATTCGGCTCTCCTTGGTCTGTGTAGACAGAAGGTAGCAACAATGATCAAGCTTTTCTGGTCAACTCTTTATTGAGATATTTATTTTTCTGCTGAAATGCGTAACATGACAGGTTGAATTTCAGGGCATGCAATAAGTAGACTGTATTACTGTATTAAAAGGACATACTTAACCTTTATCAAAATATTGCAATGACTACCAAGAGCACTTTTGTCCAACTAGCTGGAAGTTTGGATAGGTGCAACTACTAGTGGTGGAATCAATCCAAACATTCAGCTTGTCAGTTTAGAAGAAAAAGAATTCCTGAAGAAGTCCTTTTCCGAGGAACTCTGACTGGAAAAACAATTCCCAGACAGGTAAGATGTTGAGGCTTTTTAGAATCAGCCTAAAGGCTGTTCGAGACGATCACATGTTACCTATGGCCCAATTCACAAATTGTCTTTCTTATGAACACGCATGAATGGGCATTGTCTCAAAGCAAAATAGGATTCCTCCCCAACCCTCCATCGTTTACTCTTGATTAGCTTCTGTTTAGCTAGTTTCTGACATACGGTGTCAGTAGCACGGCTGCACTGCAGAGGCAGAGCCAAGTGACGGAAAATTCTAGTGAAGTTATAAATTGTTGGCTTGACTTGTGGCTCCTCTCTTCTTTAGATGCGTGGGAAGGTTTAATTGGTGGCCACTTTACATTCATTCATTCATTCATTCATTCATTCATTCATTCATTCATTCATTCATTCATTCATTCATTCTTTATTTACAACATATTTTACAAAATACAACAGCATTACTGGACCGATAGCCATTGGCTAGACCCGGGTCCATAGTCAACTTAGGGTATAAAACGCAGCATGCGAGCAATAATAGTAATATTAACATAGATAACTCAGACACGAAGGCAAAGATAAACTCAGTGTTCTTTTATCCTTCATGCACGTGAGCAAACAGAACAGACATAATACACAACAATGAAATTGGCATGCACAACTTGAGCAATTGGCATGCACAACTTAGGCAGGAATGTAAATATAAAGAAGTGTACTTTTATCGACAGTATTTTAAAAAAAAGTATGTCCTCACAGCAGACCTAACGTTACGGGCTTCTTTTATGCGTATTGGCAGCGAATTCCAAATAAGTGCGCCGTTAAATTCCACGAGCTTTTTCCTGCACAGATTATGACATGGAGGCAGATTAAAACACTGATTAGTTGCAGCCCTTGTATTTCGTAGTGGGATTTTAAACAAAGTAATTGGAGGTGGATTATTGGTTTCGATAATACTATGAATGACCTCAGCAATTTTCAGTTCATACAATGCATGCACTGGCAAAACATGCAATGAACTATCAAGTACGTACTGGATTGTGTACACCTAGAAGAAGTGATAATTTTTAATGCACGTTTTTGCAGACGGAATACGGGATCAAGGTAAGTTATAAATCAATACAATAAGATATGCGACTCTGAACAAAGGAAAAGTACAGAATGCGTAGGTCAGGATATTCGAAATATTCACGAGCCTTAAGAAGAATATAACATCAGTAAGCAAGCTTGGAACAAAGGTGTTTGATACGAGTTTTCCATTGCATGTCTGAATAAAAGAAAATGCCTAAATATTTGTAGGAGACGACTTGTTATAGCTTTGTACCTAGTAATGATATGTCCAGTATTTCAGTAGAGAGTTTTTTCTTCCTGGAATGAAAAACTGTATACTTAGTCTTACTAAGATTAAGGGTCAGTTCAGTGGACGTGAACCACTTAAAAACATTATCTAACTGCATTTACTTTATCCTGCATATCAAGCAGACTGTCTCCAGTAAATAGAAGAGCGGTGTCGCCAGCATACATCAAAGCCTGTGAATGCCTAAGCATTGCAGGGAAATCATTTATGTAGAGTGAAAAAAGCCTGTGCCGAAGAACGGAACCGTGTGGCACGCCAGTTAGTATGGTTCGTGAAGTAGACGTATAATTTTTAAGCATTACTTGCTGCTTGCGGTTACTGAGGTAGCTTCGAAGCAAGTTCAGGATTTTGCCCCTCAATTCTAGATTGTTAATCTTGTTCAGTAATATCTGATGGTCAACTGTATCGAAGGCCTTTTTTATGTCGACATAGACAACTGCAATTTTATTCTGCTGGAGAGCCGTATTCAGTAGGTGCGTCAGGAGGAAAACAGCGGAAGAAGTAGATTTCCTAGGTCTGAAGCCGTGTTGGTGAGGGCTCAGTATATTGTATTTGGATATCAATTTTTTTATGCGCACAGAGAGTATCTTTTCAAGAACTGTGTTGATAACGCTATTAATTGAAATCGGCCAATAACTTGATGGATTAGAATGATCTCCGTCCTTATAAATCGGAATTACTTTTGCTATCTTTAATTCTGAAGGATATATGTATTTCGGAATCAAGGGAGTGATTAAATAGGTGAAGAAGGGGACCCGCTAATATGTCAATGTTGTCCTTAATTAGCTTAACAGGTATTTGGTCAAGCCCAGCTGCCTTAGTTCTTAGCCCATTAACAACTGATATTATTCCATCAGCTGTGATATCCTCAATTACCATAGTATTCACCATTTATTGGATAGACTGCGTACATTTCGTGACTTGAGGAAGTTGGTTTGCTAGTTGCGGTCCTATATTTACAAAATACTCGTTAAATTCATCAACTGTTTCCTGGTCAAGTACATCAGGCAATATACGCTGCTCTGAACGAAGCCCTACTGCTCCTGTTACAATGTGCCAAATTTTACCTGTGTTGCCCTGAGCATTAATGATAAGAAAATAGTGGTATTCTTGTTTTCTTTTACGCAGTAGAGATACAGACAGATTCCTGAAACGCTTAAACTGGCCTATATGATAATTATTGGTTTTAGCACGTTTCCACTCCTCATGCCATGTTTCTTTCACCTTCAGTATGCGTAGGATGTCGTGAGTCATCCATGGGCATATAGGTGCCACATATCGACCCGAGGACTTGCGTGTGGTACACTCAGCAAGACGGCAGTCTGGACAACTGTAAAGAAGTTTCTATATTCTTTGTTTATGTCGGTGTCATAGGCATCAAAGAAGTTTACTTGCTGCAAGTTCTCGCAAACTAATCGATAGTCAATCTTCTTCTGCGGTTCATGACCATATATGTTCGCAGTTATATTTCCTTGGATTTTAACTGCAACATATATGGGTATGTGATCGGCTATTGGATCTACGTAAGTTCCGGCCCATCTGTTACATGAGATGGTCGTAAGCGCGTGGTCTATTAAAGTGCTAGAACTGCCTGTGATATGCGTTGGCTCTGTTATAAGATTGCATATGTTATACGACTGTAGAAGTATGGTGCAATTGTTAGTTTCTCCAGAAACATCTATATTAAGATCTCCTACAATTACAACATGGTTACTTTTTTCAGAGGTTAAGATTTCTATAATTGATTCAAGTTTCTCAATAAAAATTGAAACAGCAGAACCGGGAGGCCGGTACACCCCACCAACTGTTATACCCCACTCATTTTTTACAAAATGTGTCTCAATTGTAGGGTCACTGATAGTAAGGGCAGGAAGAACTTCAAAAGCAATACTTTCTTTTATAACGAAGGCAACACCACCTCCTCGTGCCTTTGAAACCCTTGGCAGAGAGGAAAGTTTGTAGCCTGGTATAAATGGCAATTCTTTATCCTTGAGCGAGGTTTCCGTAATAACGATCAAGTCGAAAAGTGTGCTGGGGTAGGTAAGCACTCAGTAAGTTAAGAGTTTTTTTTTTATACTGCTCACATTGCAATGAAAAACTGAGAACACATCTTGGTGCTTTATTAATTTATCAACTTGATCCAAACTAAGAGTCATGGTGAAACAGAAAAACAAAAATGAGATATGAACAGAGAAAAAAAAAAACTATACGATTTGAGCCAGGCCGCTCTCACTCTCAATTCTCAACACAGTTGAGGTTTCTGTCTTCCTAATGAGGACCTTTCCTTGTGAAACCCAGGCAAACTTCCATTTTTTCTCTAGGCACAGTTGACGTGCTTTGCTCAACAGTACTTTGATCTCAATACAGAGATGCTCATTAAAATAAACCAGATTGCTTTCTTCGAAGACAAGAACTCTTGTGGTAAGCCTCGACTTTCTAGCTACAGAGAAGAACTTATCCCTCACAGCATGAGTGGAAAACCGCAACACAACATTAGGTCTATCCTTGTCCTTTGAACGGACGCGGTACACAATGTCAATGTTGTCTTCGGAGACATCGACACCCACAAATGTTGCCATCTTTTCCACTGACTTACGCAGATTTTCATCAGGCACCACTGGTATGCCTTTTATTCCTACGTTCTGGCTTCTGCTGTATTGCTTTAGCTCGATCATTTCTTCCTTAGCTTCCACTAGTGCCTTCTGCATCTGCTTAATTTCATACTGGCATTGAGAATTCTGTGTTTTGACTTTGGTCACATTGCGACGGAGCTCTACGACATCCTTCTTGAACTGCTCAAAGCTCTCATTCATGAAACCCACAGCCCCTCGTATTCCCTCTAGTTCAGAATGGATATCAGTGTTTGATGTTCGCACGGCTGCAATTTCATTCTTCACCTCAGTTGCGAATTTGTCAAGCTTCGCTAGTACATCGGTTAACACTTTCACAATCTCTTTTATGCTATTCGATTGTTTTTCGCCAAAAGCCGGAAACATTGACATTGACTCAGGGACGGAAGCGGCCAAGGAAGCTTTGGAGCTGGAATTGTTCATTTTGGAGCAGAAGATACACGTTGTGTAGCATGCTAGGTAATGCTCAACATGGGTGAAATACAGACAAATCAAGAAAAGATGTTCTTTATTAGACATTGCAGAATACAATTAGGTTATGGCGAATTAGTTCTGTGGAAGTCCGCAAGGTGGAGGAAAGTTCAATTAAGGAAAAAAAAAAATGATGTCATGCACCCGGCAAAGGAAACTCATATCTGTTCTCCAGAAATCACTATTATGTTATATACCAGATGTGCCAACTAAATGTGGCCAAGAAAAAAAAATAACCAAGGGATTTACGCGAACAGCACCCACTGTATGTTGATAGGCTTTTGTTAATGCTAGTCAAGAGTCTTCTTTTTGTTGTGCCCAAGCAACTATTAGTAAAGTTTAATTAGATAAAATTAATTACCTCGTTCATTGGCTAAGGATATTCGATAATGCAAATCCAAGGTTACTTTAAACCCAGTTATCGCTCATGTTTCAACATTCTCCACAACTTTTTCATTGTCATCTCATCAATTAGGTAAGTTCATAAAGTTAGCCAATTAGACATATTCGTGCACAATGAACAAGAAATAATGACCGGGAAAACAACATAAAATAAACGCTGTTCGCGTAATGCCATTAGTTATTCTTTAAATTTTTGGTGGCATTCAGTTGGCATAGCAGAGTACCACAGAATAAATGCAAAGTTACTTTGTTGGTCATTGCATGTTTGCCAGCATTCCACATAAGTTGGCGAGAAGAAAGAAAAAAATCTCACATTTATGAAAGGTACAAATGGAAAAAGAAGTGTTCCATGGCTTTGCTATCAGTGCCGCCGACCAATAGTCTGCACAAGCTCGATTATTAGGGCTGTCCATAAAGTCAAGAGAAAACTGATGTCGACCGATGTTTTGAATGCCAAAAAACGGTTTCTTAAAATTTTTGGACTCAATCTGCGCAAGTCAGATCATGAACATCATTGCCGCGAACGCAATTTCTGGCACTCGCGTATTATATGACCACCATTCGGCCGCTATGGTAGACTAAAACCGAAACTTTACATCCTTGGTGTTTGTTTTGAGGCTGAAAACGTCTTGTATGGTGTGTTTGTGCAGAATATAGAGTACCTGGAGTGAAAATTTGCGCGACGATTATGGTTGCCATAGGATATTTCTGGTCAAGAAGCTTCACGAAAGCAAGCAGCTCGTTTGTCAGCATGCCGCACTACCATCCCAGTAACCGACCGTGGTGCACGTGCAAAATATATTCTTAATGTTACACGCGTGGTGCTCGCCATTAATCGACGCAGATTTACCAAGAGGGCGTACAAGCGAGCCTTAAAATGTATATTACGACAGACCGTACGACTTATTCATTCAGCTGAGAGCACAGCTTTCTTTCCCGATTGCCCCGCAAAAAGAAAGTCAGTTCAAATCACCTTTAGCTGGCTCTAATATTACGCAAACATGTAAGACTGTAATGCATTGTACAAGTATAGCGCAAAGTATTTTTCTTCTCCTGCCAGCCGTTACAATGTGCCTCCAAACCCACACTCCAAAGACGCCGATGCTGAAATGGATTACTTAAGCTTGGCTTCTAGGGCTAAATGCTAGCCAACACATGTCTGTCAAGCCTGTCACTGAGAACAAACATCTCGCAAAACTTAGCGACTTCATTCCAAGTTAGTGTTTTTGTGAAAGCTGGCGTAGCTCGGTGGTTTGGTGCAAGATGGCGCAGCAGTTCTATCCCTGTTGACTAAAACCTTCCTGATAAACAATTATTTCAGCAGGAGACATTGCATCAAATATAATTTTCACAGAACTCCATTGCACAATTCAATTAAATGTTAAAGGCACTTCTGCGGTGCTAAATTGTATTGGGAGAAGACGCACATCATAGAAATGACTGACAATTCACAGCACTGACCAGCAACTGCTCTTTGTGGATGGCGTCCATGCGTTCAAGCTGCTCCTTGAGGTCACGAACCTTAGCGTCCTGAACAAAGAGAAAGGAAGATGATTACATCATCTAACTGAACAGAGGTGTAACAATGACTGTTATACAATAACTTCCGTACCCTGCTTGAGAGAGTTGCCTCGAGCTGCTTCACCTCGCAACTTAGCGATTCCACCTGGTTCTGTTTGGTTTCCAGCTGGTGCTTTATACCTGAAAAGCAGTATAAAGACAGTTCCGCTTCCCTGTTGGTGAGGTCCTCTGGAATTTTATTTCAAAGGCTTAACTACAACACCACTTTCAAAACTAATGCTGGGCAAAAATTTCTTTTAGTCACACGTGCCAAAACAGGGTGGCAATGGTTATCAAAAATGTGGTGGTTGTGTGTTATACACACAGCATGAAGTGCATGCGAAATAATTCTGAAAACTACACAAATGCACCAGATGTCCGCTTTCCATCCTCTCTCACACACACATGTGCACACACAAATCACATGAGATGCACAAGTAATTACGGTCCCAAGAACAAGTTTACAGTCACGTTTTTGGCAATGAGGCACTGAGGAAAAGGACACCATAATGTTTGGCCAATTACCGCTCTTCAACCTGTTAACTACAGTGGATAAGCTGGACTTGTCCACAATGTTTTCTACCACATCACCTGATTTTACTGTAAGAGCGGTTTCTGTTGAGGTCTGCCACAGACTCCCATTACACGGATGCAACGAAAATTGTTATTGCCTGACATGGCAGCAGATGGCCTGCCTATGCCTGCCTGCTTCAGGTCGCCGGACTGGCGTCGGACAACACTCTGTGCAACAAAAACGGGCACAGAACACGGATTCCTCACAGTCTTTTCATTCTTTCCCCCATAGATATCAAAATTCTGATGAGTGCATTGTCATGTCCACAGTGAATGTGAAATAAATGGGAAAACCACACACCCCGTCTGCTGGAAGATTGAGTTCATTGTGGTGGACCTTTAGTTACTAAGCAACTTATGTTCGGTGCTAGTTCATGAAAGGTGTGAGGATTAGGCAGAGAAGTATTGCAGTGAAAGCACACTACAGTCCCTTACAAAAATGAAACAAGAATTCAATGTGCCACCCTGCAGTATAACACATTGCTGCACATTTTCTCTCTCATTACATAGCATAGAGCTATACGTAAAGAGTTTGTGCAGTACGTTAAAAAAATTACTTTACAAACTTTAGAATACATTATTGTGGCCGCTTTCAAAATACTCCCCATTAGAGACGATACACTGGTTCCACCTCTTTTTCCATTGCTAGAAGCACCCATGAAAGTCCTCTTATGTTAAGTGGAGCAGCAGCAGCGCCGTTTCCTTTTGAATCGTCACATCCACTAACCCGGAGCACGAGTTTGTATTTTGGGAACAAAAAAAATTTGCAGGCGGCTAAATCTGGGGAGAGTGTTCCTGCACACTTGTGTGCCAAGAACACGCACGCTATCAATGCAGAGTGCGCAGGGGCATTATCGTAGTGGAGATTCCAGCGGCCCTCTTTCGACATATCTGGTCGCACGCGGTGAACACGATCTATCAGACGCTTTAGGACATTCACGTAGAGAGATGCGCTGACAGTTTGACTTTCAGGCACAAATTCATGGTGCACGACTCCATGGCTGTCAAAAACCACGATAAACATGACTGATTTCTGCTTTGTTCTTCCATGCTTTTCTTGTCCTTGGCTCATCTTTCTTTTTCCACTCCTTCCTCTGTGACTTAAACTCGGTGACATATTTGTAAACCCAAGCTTTGTCGCTGGAGGCGACCCTTCTCAATTATTGCTGCTGTCTGTAGTTTTACAACCTACGCAACATTTGACGAAACTTTTGCTCGGGAGTCGGCGCATGTTTCAGTGCCATCTTGGTGCAAACCTTTTCCATTTCAAAAATGTTAAGCCAAAATCCGGTGAATGGACAAATGTCAAAACCAAGTGCTTCTGATACCATCTCTAATAGCCACTCGGCGATCACTGAGCACAAGAGAACACACACAATCAATGCTTTCATCTTCAGAGGTGCATCCTGATCTTGCATCACCCTTGGGTCTTCACAGCCTTCCTGAAAACACTGCACTCACTCAAACACAGTTCTTTTCTTTAAGCCATCCTTGTGATAGGTCTTTTACAAGATTTGATGAATTGCTGCACCATTCTTGCCCAATTTTATAAGAAATTTGACAGAGATCTTTTGCAGGGTTTGCACATGTCTCAAGAGACAGAAATTCAAGGATATTTGAGGACTTTCAAGGCCCTGTCAATAAAGGGTGCACAGAGGCATCGTATGCAGCAATTTTTTACTATAACAGCATTTTCAAAACACTACATCTAAACTTAGAGATAACAAAATGTGTAAAATTGGCACTTTACTTCGTCATATTAAAATTGGACCTTTTATGCAAATAAGTACAGTCGTCGATGTATTTTTCTTGCACGGAAGGGGACGTAAAACTTTTTGCATAACTGCGCAACTGGAAAAATAAAGGAATTTCATGATGAAAACGGCATTTTCTTTCATTTGCGGTTGTTACACTGCCTGCAGTGGGATGACTTTGTGCCTGCCAAAGATTAACTTCAAAGATAAAGCGTGGCTTTAAGAAAAAGAAAAAGCGAGCTGCTGCACCCGCTCTTGTGCCACGCAACCAATGCGGCAGGATTTCGCTGCATTGCCAGCCTCGCACGCCTTTCTCCGGTCTCGCTTCCACTCTTGAAACATGAGTCCAACAGCGCCGACAGAGAAGGGATGGACGGGAGAGAAAGTGCGAGAGGGTGTGACTGCGACAAAGTCGTGCTGTGCGGAGTCAAGAAATTCAAGGGTTTTCAAGGGACAAAAAGAATTCCAGGACTTTAAAGGGCCTTGAAAACATACTTTTGAATTTCAAGGGTTTTCAAGGATTTCAAGGACCTGTGCATACCCTGCTTTGCTCTGTCTGTTTCTCGATCGACATTTCGACAAAGACTAAAAATGAGCTACCTACACACAGCTAGAAGGGGGTTAACCGAGGGGCCCAATTTTTTTTATTAGACATATCGTGAGACGCCAACAAACACTGACACCAAGGACGACATATGGGAAATTACTTATGCTTAATAATGAAATGAAGAAACGATAAATTAATGGAAATGAAAGTGGATGAAAGAACAACTTGCCGCAGGTGGGGACCGAACCCACAACCTTCGCATGTCAGTCACATAATTTGGTAAACAAGTCAACAATGAATTAATTAATCACATCAGAGTGAGCTGGTGCTAGCTGTACGACATGAGTTGTTCGATGACGCCATTTATGAAGGCATACCACATACAAAAACTTGTTAGCTTCCTTTAACTCTCCTTGCAGAAATGGAAAACTCTGTCAGTCACCCTTTTTTTCTTCCTATATCCAACATTAATATTATTACTATTAACTACTATTACTAACAAAGTTATATGACCACAACATTTCTGTTACTGCATCAGTGAAATGATCACTTAAGCATATAAAATACTCTGAAATTTGCTGAATGCATTCATACTTCTACTTTAGGAACTTTCGATGAATGCTCCAAATGGCACTAGGGTGAGGACAGCGCAGATATGCCTTATAAGCGATTGACTTCGCTTCCTTTGTTGCAGAGTGCATACTTTCCGACATGCTTACAAACATGCATTATCCAAATGGCATCGCCAGTCACCATATTTAATCATGCAAATCAAGTGAATCAGTATCTTTGTTTTGTTTGCCCAACAATGGACCAGTAAGTAAAGCATTAGTGAGGTGAAAGGGTCAACAATTGCAAAGTGCCTCATTCATCAAGGGTAATCTCCTCAAGGAATCTTCTTCTGCATGAATTTTTCAAAACAGTTTTGTATCAGAAAAATTGCAAAGACCAAAACGCTTTTCCACTCCCTATCACACTGCAAGCTGCAATGCACTGTGACAGAGGAATTTGCTCTGTCCACTGTAGCTTAACCATGCTTCACTTTTCATATTTAATGCCTCTGTGTTTTCGCTCTTTCTACAGGCAAGGAATTTAGTACGCGTGAAATAAAGATTTGGGCACTGTTGTGTGGCAACTACTGCAGATGACGTCGCACGGAAAACCAATGAGTTTGCTCGCACCTAGTGATGTCAATGCCCCAAACTAAGCAGGATGGCAAAAGGGGTAGATTAACACGTGGAGGTGTTACTTCAACAAAGAGGAATGCAAACTTTTTTTGAAAGTTTGTTTATAACTTACAGAATTTGCATACAGCCCTTAAGAATTGGCCTCCACAATGTTCACCAAGCGACTTCTACTAAATCAGTGTGTTTTGTACAAAACCAATGAAATTGGCTTGGGTGCTCATTAAAGCAGTTTTATCAATACAGCCATCAAATACCTCCGTGGTATCATAGTGCTGAAAGAAGTGTGGCGGGGATTCAATAAAGTTGCAGCAAAGCACAACTACCTATATTTAAATTTTACTTATAGAGTTTGACATCTCGAAGCTGCCCAGTGGGTTATGAGAGATGCCGTAGGGAAGAGCTTTGAATTAATTTTGCCAAGCTGGGGTTCTTTACCACACACCCAAAGCACAGAACGCAAGCGCTTTTTCATTCCACCACCACCAGAATGCAGCCACAGCGGCCGGGAATCAAACCTGTGACCTTGTGCTCAGCAGCAGAACTCCATAGCCCCTGGGCTACCCAGGCAGATAAGGCAAGAAATATTGAGCAGGTCATTTGAAGTACTGTACCTATCTCATACTGCGCCATAAAAACAGACAGAAAGGAGGGCACTGACGACACGAGTGCAACCTGAAGTACAAATCAGTACTAACTAGCCCAGTTTTCACTTTCGCTGCATATTTTAAGTTTCCTGAATTTTCCAAGCTGTTCAGACGAGCATTATATAGCAATTGCATTATAGGCAGGTATGCTACAGCTACGCAAGCAGTGCTGTTAAAAGGGATGCTAAATCAGTTTAGACAGATAAACTATTATTTTAAAAGACTTTTTTTCATTAATTTTGCAGAAAGAATTTGATTACTAGAAGAGAAAATGAAGGCAAGATGTAGATTTTTAGCATTTCAAGCAGAGACCCCAGTGTCGCTTTGTGTGACGTCACAAATTTCAAAGTATTTTCCAGCAGTTGGGCCATTGTGGTGCAGTAAAAATTCTTGAAACCTGCCAAGTTCTATCTTTGGCTCCTTCAGAATACAACGCAGTCTATATTTACCAATAAGCAATAGACCAAGGCCCAAGCAACCGCAGTCTAAATCCATAACATCATGGCAAGTTGGCACACAAACTTAATCACCCGACTTATGTTTCCAAGTCTTCTTCTGGCTTGGCAAGCCTCCTTTCATGGTAAGACTGGCTTTTTAGGCATAACAGAAGCTTAATTTACTAACTGAGGTCAGCTTATTTTTCTCTTAGGTGCCCCTTTAATTTTCTGTGTCAAGGTCGCTCAGAGCAGCTTCCAGCACTTGTTTACACCTGGGTCTAACACTAACCAGACCCAAGAGATGCACTGCTGCCTACGAAAACTCAAAGGCTACAACAGTGGCCTCAATGACACTGAGCCAAACTGAAGAGTGACAAATATACAATGCTGTGACCAAAACAGAACTTGATTCCAGACACAACGGGTGAACCGTTCAAGCCCTCACTGGCCACTTCGCTGTGTGCTGCCTGTTGAAGCAGGACCAGCTCTGCTTCGGTCTGAGGTCGGGGCTCGCTGGCCTGCAGGCGCGCCTCCAGCCGTTTGTACATCTCGCCCAGGGCCACCAATTCCTTCTGCAGGGACTCCACCTGCTGCCGGTAGCTGCTGCTCATGGCAGCCCGACTGCGCGCCGTCTCCAGCTCCATGTCCATTTCCATGCGAAGGCTGGCATTTTTGTCCACTTCCTGCCAAACACCAGTGCGAAGGGGCACCATTTCACAGGCAAGACTCCTCAGGAAGTGCCAGGAATGCTATTCTGGGCATAGCCAAATTCCGCCACATTGTCAAATTCTGCAATGGTGACACTTTGGGCCAATAAGAGAGGCCACAGCAGCCTTCTGGGCCAATCAGAGTATACAAGATGGCGGAATTTGACAATGTTCAGAATAGCACCCCTGGTTAAAATTAAAATTAAACTGGGGGGCTGCGCCAGAAGTTGCACAGCGAGTTTGAGAGATGCCACAGTGGGGAGTTCTGGCTTAATTTTTCACCTCTAAGGGTTCTTTAAGAGTATGCACTTAAATCTAAGTACACAAGAAGTTTTTTGCCTTTCACCCGCATTGAATTGTGGTCGCCGTGGCTAGGAATCAAACCCACAACCATGTGCTCAGCAGCACAACACAGTGGCTATGGAAGTGCCAGGTAGCAGAGGTACTGGGCAAGGGGAGACTGCAAGCAGTGGTCATATTGTCCATCAAAAGCTGCATTTGAGGGAACTTGTGAGCAGGGAAATGCGGATCTGCCACCTTTCTTCCACACTTCTTCCACCCTTGTGAGTGCCGGGTATTTCCACCTGTTGTATGCCAGAGGTTCTCCCAAAAGGCATCCAATTTTTAGTGGGCATTGGATTCAAATGATGTTTACTGGTGCCGGTATGCTGCTGAACATTTTCCCAAAATTTCTTGATCTCAATATTCGTAGAAGACTTAATAATTATGCTAATTAATAACTTGGCCTCTTCATTGCTATCATTGTGCATCTAACAAATCTCGTAATCAATACTGCAGTCCTTCAAATTGGAGTGCATAAGAAGCTCTTGAAATTCTGCATCACTCAAAAACTGCACAGGATTTTTTATGCTGGTCCGTAATGCTGGAAAACAAGAGACCCGAGTTCGGAGATGGAAACAAGCAACACCAACAGATAAAACACAGGTCATGTCACTTGACATACGCAAAGAAAAGCTGGCATGCAATTTCAGTTTAACCAACTTCTGTGCAGACAGCGTGACCAGTACAAGGAGGTTTCATGTTTGTGAATAATCTTGGGTAAGGCAAAGAATGAGTCGAAATTGTGACAACTTGATTTGGGTACGGCACTTGAAGTTCTCAAATGGCAGTCAAATTGTTTCTTTACTTCACAAGCTTAGTAATTAGTGATAACTTGCAACAGGGAGATTAGAGCTTGACATAATTAATGGTCACACAATCATACGTAATGCCAATACCATTTATTTTCTCAATGACCCACTACTGGGTGAGTCCATGAGAGATTGAACATGCATGTCCACTTGATATTTTTGTTTTGTCCGTTTTTTTTATTTCATGTAGGAATATTCAAACTGTGCGGAACCGAAAATTTTATTACTGAAAAGTGTTCCGAGCAAGCTAAAAAAATATTTGAAGGTGGTGGCGCGAGCATCCTTTTATTACTTACCACAGTATTTTCAGATTTCACGGTCTAATTAAATGCAAACTAAAAATTTAGTGTCGAAACACTTTCTCTGCTCATTTTATTACGCTTCCCAGTAAATTAGTTCCATACATTTTTTTATGCTGTTCACCAACGAAAAAAATGTAAAAAAATTCCAAACATGGCCCAAATAAAAAAAAATTTTTATAACTTTAATGCGTCTTGGTGCATTTTATATTTTACATAGAAACTTGAAAAAAGTGTCAAACATACAACATTCTTTTTGCAACATTTATGCAAAATATCATCTTCCAACATGAAACACAAGAGAAGAAAAAAATAGTTAAATAAGCTTTTTTTTAAAAAAAAAAAAGAAAGAACTTAGTTTCAATTTTCAAGAAAATTTTGGACCTAAGTCCGCTTATGTCGGGCAAAATGCGGGTGCGATAATACGTTTCCTGATTTGCTTTATCCACAAAATATAAGGGGCCAAAGTGGCCCGTGTTGAGCATGCTGGCTTTAGTGCCGCAATGTCTCGTTCCGGTTTGTTAACATTTACTCTCTTAAAGAAAAAAAAGGCAGCGGTTGCCACAACTGAAGGAAGATTTACCTGGGACTTTTATTGTGGCGAGAACAGAGAATGTATTTTTGCTTTCTTTTCTTGGACGCAAGAGAGAACAAACTCGCGACACTACTTGTGGTGCTCGAACAAATTTATTGTGTGTCCTTTGCAGTTGGTATTTAAAAGGGTGTAATCACTGTCAGCTGACTAGCGGCAGTTCTCGCAATGGGCAGCGCATGTCCGCTTGGCTGATGGCGGTTACACGTCCACACATGCCATGACTGAATTCCAGGCACACGCGGCACTGACTTTCACTCCACTGACTTCTGTTGACGATGCTCCTTGACGGCTGCAGCAGGCAGGCGTGATGCAGGGCCACATTCTTGAGGTTGCCGCTAAGTTGGGAGACCATCTCATGTGCCGACTCAATTGACGCGGCGCCTCCAGACCTCAGGTTGAGCAGGGAAGCTTGGCGGTTAAGGAGTCCACCCACACCGTCGCAGGTATTCTTCCCATGCCCGGTGGCGGAAAATATCCACCTCGCAGATGTATACTTGGAATGGCAGAACTCATACAGTTGGTACCTATTTATAAAATGGCTCGCTGCACCATCGCTGACAAATGTTACGTGACAGTAGACGGGTGCTCTTTCGTCCAACGCTTCGTGCACTCTGCCCAGGGCATAGCAGGCGTGCGCTGCGTCCTGATGCATGTCATTGCTTTTGACAGCAAAGCTGTGTGTTGCTTTCCTTGTTTTGGCGACACAGGTGGAAATGGAGATTTGTTTCTTGTGCCAATGGTACGATTGTGTTTCATTTGAGAAAAGGACTGTCCAGTTTTCCGCAATATCAGAATGCAGAACAATGCTTCCGTGCTGTTTGTACTTCTTTGCCTCATGAACAGCCACGGCTTGAGTGCGGCATATGTATTCGTGAGGCATCCATTTGGTCATCCATTTGTCGAGCTCTTTCACAAAAAGGGTTCGAGATGACGTCTTTTTGTTTAAGTGACCGCTTTCCCAAACAGCAAATGTGACCTCGTCCTCGTCGACCATTTCCAGACTGGCCAAAGTGAGGCTTTCACTCCATGGGCACCACTTGCATTCACCTAACATACAATCTGTGGTTGGGGAGTAGCAAAAGCATAATGCCTTCATGCCTTCCAATGAGATTGCCATGTTGGTTACGTCCTCAAGCACGGATACACAAAGGTTGGCATCAGCGCAATAAACGCAAACCTCTTGCTGTGGGGCGAGCAGCACACATTTTTGGACGCATGCTGTAGAACTTTGACAGGGCGATGGCACTTTCAAGGTGAGCTACTTTAAACATCGTGAACATCTCGCGCATAGATCATGTCATAAACCCCTTTGAGACATTATCTGGCTCTGGCCGTTCGTGATGACTGACATAACGTCCTCGTTCGAGACACAAAGTCCGAGAGCACCCAAGTTCGTCCTTGGTGAAGTAGTCGAGCGCGCTTGTACATTCGATGGGCTTAACCTTGACCTCGTGTACGGATCAAAATCTGACCACATTCCATGCTTCTCGTGCCAATTCAGGGCCTTTCTGAACATATATGTTGTGACAGCTCTAATTGCCTCTTGAATGCATTTGTTTTCAACTTCTGGTGGCACAATGGTTAAGAGACTGAGACGCTCTTGATAGGACCTTGAAGCCTCGTACGCTTGCTTCAAGCTATTTAACCAGCCAGCACACGCATGTCATTCTGTCACAGACGGTTCAGGTGTACTGATCCTTTCATATGCAGCGCTCAAAGTTGACCGCATCTTCGTCACCATGACACTTTTATTTTCAGCCTATTTTCTTGTTCTGTAGGATCGCCTTCTGCGCTTGTGAATGCAAGATGGTGGCTTCAATGGTGAAACATTAGAAGAAAGGGGGATGTACCTGTTTAAGTCATCAATCGCTTCTGCTTCCTGAAGGAACGCCTCATCTGCTTCATTGTGGTTGTCACTAGATGAAGACAGGATTTCCTTGAGGCGTGTAAAGCAGTGATGGCAGACCTCGTCGGTGTCGCAAATACCTCAGCCTCTGGCAGTAGCTTCCACAGGGAGGCAACATCCAAAACATTTATGCAACAAACATTTTTTTAGTGATCTTCTGCTTGTGAACGCATAAATAATTGGCACAGATTACTTGGACCGAGCTATGAGCCGCATGCATTGTGTGTATAGTGAATAGCTAGACCAAAAGTTTGTACTGAACAGCACTGCACTCTTTCTATCACTTTTTCTGCACCGCTGTCGTGACTGAGCCTTCAGAACGTTTCACGGTTTCATGTTTTATGAACAAGGCCGTCTAAAGCTTTTCACTGTGAAAACATGTGAGCCGCACTCGTTATCGAAGGACAATATCCGTCTGGCGCCACCAGTAACCTCTGCTGTTCTTGGCACGGGAAAGCAAGGTGCTGACAAAATATCATAAATTAGGCAACTTCGGCAGCCTTTGGCTCAATCTTGCTGCACTGCACTTTTTTGGACAGCTGAAACGCAGAGGTGAAGGTCGAGGTAAGACAGGAAGATGTTATGTGTGAGCGACGTGGAAAACCTGTGATAATGGGAAAGAAAATAAACGGCTCGCGAAATGACTCGGGTAAGTTTGTAGAAAGGCACAGCGTGAGTCGCACGCGGTGGTGCTGAAGAAGGTTCCAGTATCCATTGCACGTGGGGGATGGGCAACAGGCACTGAAGTAGCACCTCTATAATGGCGCACCTGTTGATTATGGAAGCGTTCCCTCGCTTATGGTTTAGCCTGCCTTGGTGCTGCATACAGGTAATTTACTGAGTGCAACAGGCAGATTTCGGCAGGCTCAGCCACAACATGCACTTGCGGTGTCTTGCGTGCCGTTGACAAGCGAATAATGGAGGTGTAAGTGCGATGCCCACAGAGGTTGTAGGCTGCAAATTCAGTATGCGTTAGGACTTTAGAGAGCGCCAGCGCCAACCTCCCCAATCCCTGCACATGCTAAACACAAATAAAATCTGACAATACACTTTTGTTGAAAACAAGCTGCCAGAGCAAAGTTCTCAAACAGCAAAGTAATTAGAACTATATATGCAGGAATGCAACTGATTGACAACCAGCAAAAGTACTGAAGCCAGCACACTCTTTATGGGCCACTGTGGCCTGTTATATCTTGTGAATAAAGCAAATGAAGAAACATATTGCACCCACGTTTTGCACGACATAAGCGGACTTCCATCCAAAACTTTTTCAAAAATTGGAACCGGAGCTTTTCCTTTATCTTATGTTTTGAAAAAAGTTTTTTTGAAGAAACTTTATTTAACAATTCTTTTCTTTTATGTTTCATATAGGAAGACAATATTTTGCATATATGTTGCAAAGAGAACATTGTATGTTTGGCACTTTTTCACGTTTCAGTGTAAAACAGAAAACGCGCCAAGACGCATCAGTTACAACATGCTTCTCATTTGGGCCTTGTTTGGAATTTCAAAAAATTTTTTTCATTAGTGGACAGCATAAAGAAACTAATTTACTGTGAAGCATATTAAAATGAGCGGGAAAGTTTTTTGACACAATGGTTTTAGTTTGCATTTAATTTAGCCATGAAATTGGAAAATATTGTGGTAAGTACTAATAGGAGGACGCTCGCATCGCCACTTTCAAATAATTTTTTTGGCTTGCTGGGAACGCTTTTCAGGTATAAAATTTTTGGTTCCGTGCAGTTTGAATATTTCTACATGACACATAAAAAAACCAGACAAAACAAAAATATCAAGTGGACATGCATGTTTGATCTCTTGTCGAATCACCCTACTATTAGTTTCTTTTACATAAGCTCTTTTAGAACCAATGTTCCTGCACAAACTCACTGTATGAGCAAAGGCACCATACGCGAGCTCAAGTCCGAGACAGAAGGGGCTGGTGGACGAGAGGAAAGCGTGCATGTACCCAGTGGTGGTCTCCGAGAGAACAGACCTGTGCTCTTGTCATGAGCAGCTGACACCAGCTACGCCGCAATGCGAGCACCGCAAACCGTATCGAGTGGAGTACCACTGCCGACAACCGTGATGAGTGGAAAGGGGGAGAGGTGTACGGACGACAGAACAGGTGAATGCCCACGCAGTGGTGCCGGGGCGTACCTCAATCCCCACAAATATTAGAGCTTAGAAATTAATAGAATTACAGAAACAAACATGAAACACAGAAATACCGTATTTATTCGCATAATGATTGTACTTCTTTGTAAAAAAAATTGACGCAAATTCAGATGTGCGATCATTACGTGGGTTAAATTTCCAGTGAAAAAAATGTTTCATCCCGCATTTGCTGCGGGATGACAACAGGTCAAGCAGGTGGCTGCTGCTGTACAATTGCGCTGTAATAGTGCGGGACTGGTGCGGGACACCAAAACAAAAATGGCTGCCGGTGGAGCAAGCCGAACACACCGAACTCGATTTTTTTTCTTTTCGTGGGTACATTACGTGCATTGAAACAGTTTCTTCCGTATCAGTAATGAGTAATATCATTAATATCGGCAAGTTTGCGACAATAACATAGCCATGTCCACTTTGAGGGGACAGAAACAGATGGCGAGCATGCTGCGGAAACTGTGTCATTTGTCTTCACTACTATCCTAATACGGCACATTTCCGCTAAAGGTGGGCGACTATCTTAGCCGTGTTACAAGCGTCGGCGTATGAATAGGGTACACTTCCAACGTATCAGTGTAAATGTGGCCACTACGGTTGCCGCTTGCGATTTGTTGCGTGCCCACAAGTGCAGACGAGAAGAATCGAAAGGCGCCTTTTTTGTCGTTGTTGGCCAAAACCATTATGAAGCCTACAAGTAATAAAGCCAAGGCAAGTTTGGTTGTAGCTTTTTTTTTTTTTTTCATGGAAGTGAGGAAAGTGATGAAAGGAATGAAATGGGGCATCTGCATAAGAATATTGCATGTGTGCAGACCATTTGGTATGTCTTCAAGAGTCGCGTTTGACAGCATTTGACAAATGGTAAGCGCAATCATCATTTGCTAGACTTGGCACACAACATATCGCTGCGACAAGTTCGGGGTGCGATCATTAGACGGGGGGGAAAAAAAAATCGAATTTTGACAACAAAATTCAGCGGTGCGATCATTACGCGAGTGCGATCATCATGCGAGTAAATACCGTATGTGTCCAAAAGCATTTACATGTCAAATGGTAAAGAGCAAGAAGGACTGGTTTGAGAAAGCTTTACAGGGTAACGAGGTCTTTAAGCATTAAAGTGCCCCAGGCCAGCACCCCTAACCAACCACAAACCTTGAAAAGCTCATTAGTAATATTGTGTTCGTGATTGTATTGGCTCTTACTGCATAAATTCTGAGATGTCCGTCGTTGCTCGGAAGCTTGGTCAGCAAAATCCCTTCCCCTGTTCTTGATTATCTGAGATGGTTGTTGCAGAAATGCAGCACTATAGCAAAACCACACACAAATTATTGAGCTTAACATCCCAAAGCAATATACAGGCTATGAGGGATGCCCCATGGTGGGAGGCTCCAGATGAATTTCGACCACCTGGGGTTCTTTAACGTGCACCTATACCTAATCACACAAACATTTTTGTATTCTGCACCCACTGGAATGTAGCTGCTGCAGCTACATCCCAGCAAACTTGTGCTCAACAGCAGAATGCCGTAGTTGTTGCTGAGCCACTGCCACAAGCTACACAGCAGAGGCACCAAGAGCGGAGGAGGCTGAACCGGTGGAGCCTTCACGTGGCGGTGCTGCAAATGTGATGGCATGCGATGGCTGGGCTGTGTGCAGCAGGCACAGCTGCCAGCAACGTTGGTTGATTACTTAGTATCATTTCTTTTGTTTCGCACTGCCAAAATACCACGTGGAGACAAATCCAGACAAATGTGTTGCATTTTTGGGTGCACAATAGGTTATTCAAACGTGACTGCAGCTGATGAGGTCATTCAGTTCCATCTGTTTTCATCGCATCCTCACCAGGTGGAACGGTGGAAAGTCTGGATATGTGTGGTCCAAAGGCAACGGTACATTCTATTCTTATTCTGTTTTGCTTTTGTGTAATTGTTCTAGCACAAATAAAGGAGCCATTCATATGCAAGACCTTCATGTTCCAAGTAGATTGTGTGTCTTCGCCTCTGGAGATGTGACGGCTGCAGAGCTTGGGCACTGAAGGCAAACACGAGGATTTGTGGTCGTCATTTTGCCGTCCTCTCAGTTGTCCAGTCCTTTCATTTGGGGTATATTTTCTTTCCTCATGCTTGCCACCTCTCATTGTGTCTGGTACACTACTCTGTGTCCCCTACATTGATGGTGAGCGCCAACGCAGCGGCGTGTTTTATACTCGCCGTCACACCAAGCTGCGTGAAATATACAAAGAGTGAAGAGTGGGCTAGTTGTCAGGAAATTATTATCAGCAACATGTAGCAAAATAAATAAATAAATAAATAAATAAATAAATAAATAAATAGAAAGGAAATGGACAGAGAACAGGAATGTACAGACACATGTGCGATTGGTGCAGCAGAGTAAGAAACCCACGAAAGGGAGACACAGGTCTATCTTTGTGATTCTTATGCTGTTTCATCAATCTACGTGATTCGAAATGTTAACGTGCACAGCAAAACAACATAAACTGCTGGAGTTCCACATCTTAGGTTGCTGCGGTGAACTTTGTGGGGTGCACCTGCATCGTTAATTGCTCTCATTTTTCTCCTTTATACAGGGTTTTTTAGCAGAACCATATTTGTTTCAAAGTAAGCCTGTGTCAGATAACACAATTCTAACCCTTGATCTAAATTACTCAATGAGGAGGCCATTACTTCGAGAAATCAAAATGTTCCATTGAAAAAGTCAGCTAATTAACTTTTTAATTAATTACTCTATGACACATATTTCGATGTACGAATTATAGCCACTGAGTTCGCACGGCGTACCCACATGGAACAAATTCTCTGGACAGCACCAGTTCCGAGATATAAATTTTCAAAGTGTCAGTTGAAATGCATTGGTGTTCCAGTTACTTTTGTACTTCAATGTATAAAACAGTTTTTTTTTTTTTTAAAAGTAACTGGAACGCCAATGCATTTCGTCAGACACTTTGAAAATTTATATCTCGGAACTGGTGTTGTCCAGAGAATTCGTTCCAAGTGGATACGCCGTGCGAACTAAGTAGCTATAAATCGTATATTGAAATATGCGGCATAAATTAATTAATTAAAAGATAATTTGCATAATTATGTTAATTATTCCATTGAACATATTGATTTCTAATAGAAGTAATGGCTGCCTCATCAAGTAATTTAGATCAAAGCTTAAAATTGTGCTACCTGCCATAGGCAATCTAAAAAGTTTTGTGCAGCTAAAAAAAAACATCCTACACTACCCGATGCCACGAATGTGACCTGCCTTGTACAAGCAGTGACCTTTCACAAAAATGCATTTTCCATTTCGTCAGACCTTGGAAACAAAATCACTGGAAGCGCTGTGTGCGCCTTTGCCCTGTCATCTGCATCAGATGCCTTTGCTGTTACTGTTGCTGTTAGCGGCACCGCTCGCCAGCGCACAGTTGGCACCTTACGATCGCCAACCAGTGGTGCTGGCAACAATTGTGTGTGAAAGTGGCCAATCTACTCTTGGCAAGTGGCGGCCACAGGCCAGCCAAATGCACTGGCTATTCCTCCAGTCGGAACAGGCAGACAAGGATGAGAAGGGAAAAAAAAAAAAAAATGCGTGCACCCACCTTCTGAAGGGTGGCTCTCGCCGACTCAGTGTGGCGCACCTGCTCGGCCATGGACCTGTTCTCCCGAGTCACAAGTTCGTTCTTCATCTGCAACTCCCTGCACCAAGCACAACAAATATATATATATTGCGAGACAGTTGTTAAACCTCGACGGTTTATACTGCAGGTTGCGCACTGAAAACGACGACGCTGGCCATGATGGTGAATATATAGAGGTGAAGAAGATGAAGGGGTAATATAATGCTCACACAATTTTCCCTGTGCGTGGAAGCGGCCAACCTGGCCGTTGGTTATGACGGCAAACGCCGTGTGAAAGGCTTTAAATGCGAAACATGCACAATCTCTGTGGCACGGCAGCGGCCATCCAAAGGCGGAACAACTGGAGTGACACGATAGTTAACTGGTGAAGTCTGTTCCTGAACAATGTAGGGTCCGATAAAACGGGACTGAAATTTGTCGCATAAGCCAGGAGCGCGAACTGGGGTCCACAGCAACACTTCGTCTCCAGGGTGGAAGGAAACGACACGGTGGGATGCATCATAGCAAGTTTTGCGGTCATGTTGACTGGCGTCGGTGTTGAGGCGGGCACGTTGGCCACACCGGGCAATGCGTGAAACGAACTGCTCACACATTGATGTGGACGATGGCATGGGGACACCGAAGAAAGAAACGTCGAAGATAGTGATCGGTTGGTGACCATACACAAGGAAAAAGGGCGAGTACCCTGTAGTGTGTTGGAAGGCCGTGTTGTATGTGAAAGTGATGAATGGTAGAATGACATCCCAATTGGTGTGGCCAGGGTTGATGTACATTGATATCATGTCGGACACCGTGCGATGAAAGCGCTCTGTGAGACCATTAGTTTGAGGGTGGTAGCTGGAAGTCGTTTTATGGATGGTATTGGACGCATGGAGAACATCGTCGAGAAGTTTAGACAGAAAGGTCCTGCCGCGGTCACTCAAAAGGACATGTGGGGCTCCGTGCCGTAAAAAGATGGCTTCGAAGAAAAAGACTGCAACCTCCTCTGCGGATCCTGAAGATAGTGCGGCTGTTTCAGAGTACCGTGTCAAGTGGTCGAAAGCTGTGACGTTCCACCGTTCACCGCCAGTGGATAAGGGTAGCGGTCCATAGAGGTCGATACCAATGACTGCGAAAGGAGCTTCCGGACACGGCACAGGTTGGAGCAGTCCAGCCGGAGGTGAGGTCAGTCGTCTGCGGTGTTGGCAGAGCGAACAGGAAGCCACGTATTTCGCTATGCTGGTTGTCAGTCCAGGCCAAGAGAAGTGGCTGTGAATTTGCTCATAGGTTTTATAGAAACCAAAGTGACCGGCAGTGGGATCGTCGTGAAAGGTTTCCAGTATCTGGGCCCGAAGTGGTCGGGGAACGACAGGAACCCAACAGTGTCCTTCGGGATGAAACATGTACCGGTATAATATACAATTTTCGATCTTGAAGTTCTTCAACTGCCGACGGAGCTGAGCGTTAGGTGTGCGAGATGATCCACGCATGCGTTCCATAATGGAGTGGCAGTAGGAGTCGCTACATTGGCAAGATGCAAACGTATAAGAATGGCTGGATGGGAGCTGGTCGAGAGCTGCGAGTAAAGGGAATTCAGATGGCGCTTCCTGCGGTGTGCTCACGGAAGGTTGTAAGCGAGCAGCGCTTGGTAGGGGACAGGGGTGGTAGGGGACAACGAGAGAGAGCATGATGATGAATATATACAGGTGAAGAAGAGCAAATCGGTGCGGCGGTGTGCACATCGGAGCAAAGTGTTATTACATTCCTTTCACCAACAAGAAAACAGAAGTACGAAGTGCATACTCTTTGAACGAGGAAATTATTCAAGTGGCAGATAAAGTAAAGTACCTCAGCGTCAGAATTACTGATACACTGCACTGAACTGTGCATGTGGATAATATAACAAGCAAGGCCATGCAGATGCTGTCCTTCTTTCAGGGAAATTTCAAGCATGCACCACAGTCATTAAAAGAGACATTGTATGTTACTAATATAATGCCCACATTTGAGTATGCATCCATAGCATGGGATCTGTATACCGAAATCCTTACAGACAAACTAGAAAGGGTTCAGAAGTGCTCCCCAAGATTCATCACAGGCAAATTTTCCTTCACACGACTGATGAATGGAATGCTTTACCCTGGGAAATTGTTGATGGCCCCAATTTTCTAAACAGTGTTGAAAATATGCTTTAAAACATATTATTCTTTATCTTCTTTCATAAGTTTCTTCGAGAGCAATGTTATAGTACTGCTATTTTGTATATATTTCAATGTTTCCTTGTCGCTTTCCTTCAATTTTGCAAGCAATGTAACCGTACAATAATGCATTCTTGGTGCTGAGGGTAATCCTAATAAATAAATAAATAAATAAATAAATAAATAAATAAATAAATAAATAAACCATGCGCGAGATCAGATGCACAGGCTAGACTGATGGCTGTAGTGTCACAGTATGAATCCACACGAGGTCCCCTCCGCGTCAGAAAATTCTGTCGACGGCATGTAACTTTTGGCCAGCAGCTAGGTTTGGTTGGACCGCAGTCGGCAAGCCAATATGTCAACCCACGCAATAGCACCAATCACCCAGTTGCATATTCGCGGCGATGCAGAGCACATGTATATGTAATTTATTGTTCCCGTGCCTTGTATCGGCACAGCAAGATGTCGACGGGTCATCAACATCTGCAGGAAACTGTTTGCTGGCTCTCTGAGGCACACTGCTTACGTTCTTTTGGCATAGACCTGACTGAGATGTTTTTTCCATTGATGTCTACGTATATGCTTACAGCAAATATTGGGTGTAACGAAGGTATTATCGTGTCCAATGCAACTTTGTTATAACACGGTTTGACTGTAAACCAATTTCACCATGTTCAGAGGGCAGGTAAAGAAGCCCTATCAGTGCCATGACAGTAGTCTTTGCCTTTTTTACTTGGTTTCAAGGCAACATTGACAGGAATGCTGAGAAAAATCTTACTGTCTTCTTTTTTGTTCCAGTGAAACTGAGAAAGTTGAGGGTGCATCTGCTCAACCCTACTCTTATTGTAGAATATTTTTATTCGCCCCTTGCTGTGTTTTGATCTTGAGGAGTAGACGGGTTTGTCATAGCACAAACACAACACGCTTCTTACTATATTTGGGAAAACACAGGAAACGAGGGAGGGAAGACAAGTTCACTTGTCAAAACACTGGCTCCTGCTTTCACCTTGTTCTCGTTTTGCTCATCTTACTATAGTTGCCCTTCAGCCTGCTAAGGACAAGTACCAGCATGCTTTGCGGTGGTGGCGTAATGAAACTTGTGAAATTGTTCTACTGAAGTGCTACTTGTTCGTGCGTGTATAGTGGAATAAAATGCTTTAATTGTGTAAGGCACACACCACCTAGTATTTGGAACGTGAAAATTTGGAAAAAAATGTTTGACTAAGCATACCCACATGTGTGACCTCGAAGACTGCAGCGGCGTGCCGTTGCCCTGGAGGTCACATTTGCACGCTCTTTAATTTCCGCAAGCCACTGCTACATGGCGCTGCTAATTACTGTTCTGCCAACGATAGCATCATAATCAGTGTTGTCATTTTAGCAATTTTGTCACTAGATTAGCACATTTTTTTATCTGTTTAGCAAAAAAGTTTTATATTAAGTGACAGGTGACTTTTTTTAGCAGTGTGACAGAACAACTGGCAATGCTTTAGCAACTTCAAAGTTTGAAAATGGCTTTCTAGGATGCACTTAATTACTCAAAAACTATAAGTAAGTCATCAAAATTGCCTGTACAGCGCATAGGCTCTGTAACCATGATAAGCAGCACTTGTCTTTATATCTGTGGCATTCACATCGTGTTTGTGCTTCAGAGCAAGGTGGTCTTAACCATTTCCGCATGGAAGATGAGCTCAGCTTGTCAAGGGTTTACTAGCAGAAAATGAAGAAGACGAGCTAAGCTAGTACAAAGATGCTTGGCCTCATAATTGAGTCTAAGAGACTGCTCTGGCTTGACCACTGCACTGTGTTTGTAGAAATTAACGCCAGATGGTGATGCGCGGTTATGTCCAGCAAAGGTCAATTCTTTAAGGGGAGATTTGTTGTTGCACTGGAAATGCTTAACTTCAAGATGGCAGCCCCCATGGGAAGCGCCAGTAATTCAACGCGTGGGGTTTAGTATAAAAATAAAATGTGCGCTTTCCGAAACTTCATCGCCTTCAAGTGGAAGTGATGCTGAACAGGTCTCGAAAGACTCTGGTGTGTCATCTCAGCTCTGATGACGGTGTGAATGACAGTGTGAATGACAGTGTGGATGACAGTGTGGATGACAGTGTGAATGACAGTGTGGATGACAGTGTGGATGACAGTGTGGATGACAGTGTGGATGACAGTGTGGATGACAGTGTGGATGACAGTGTGGATGACAGTGTGGATGACAGTGTGGATGACAGTGTGGATGACATAAGCTGTGCACGTGTATGCACACAACTTGACAACACGAAGAGCAATATTTCTCCTGCACCACCCCGGTTTCCTTTCCCTAGGTCTCCTCAAATGAACCTCTAATCAATGATGGAGCCGGAGGTGGAGTCTTTCCTTTAATTTTTGTTTCAATAGTGATTACCTGGACCCTTCAGGCAAATTTCCACAGTCGGCATTGCTGTCGCCCATGATGTTCTGTATAAAGTCTAAATGTGATAACATCGCAGCCATGCGCCGTATGCTGTAAGTGTGAGGGAAAGTTCTGAGGGTGAGCCGAGAAGGATAGCGGCTTGATGCAGTGGTGCCTTCCCACGCACGCAAGTGGGGAGAGGTGGCAGGTTAGTGCACATCTCCTCTTCTACCCCGGCTGCGGCAGATGAGTGCACTACCTGCGCCCTATCATGGGGGCAATCTGCAATGGGTGTGAAATCTGAGTGACTCAAGATAGCTGATGGATCCATGTGCACTGTGTTCGTATGTACCTAGTTCACGCTGAAGTGAGAGGCAGCACGATGGGGAATTCGCTCGCCGCTGCTGCCTCTCTTCGTCACGCCAGCGTTCCAACAGTGAGTCTCCGTGGTCGTCGATTGAGATGTGTTCGTGTTTGCTTGGGCACGCGTGATAGTGTGCTTGTTAATTTACAGCAGTTTATGCACCTGACAAAACTACTAACCTTGCTTCATATAGCTGTCTAATAATTTGCTATCGCAATAAACACTTCGCCTTTTGGGCAAAACTGTGACATTTCTACAAAACTTCTTTTAATCAATCTTAAAGCTGCAAGCTCTGCAGCTTCTCAAAACATTCGAGTGGTGAATGTAACTGTAGCAGCAAATTAATCTATCAAAACTAATTTCAATAAAGTGTATGGTGAAATTTAGAATGCTGATTTAGAATGCAGCAGGTGCATAATCAACAGATCAAATTTATAAAGGCATACATGTCGGAGCAGCTGGGCTTGTTCATGTGGATCTCAACACAAGAACGCTTCCGTTTCTCATGGCTTTCAGAGAAATCACTACTTCACAAAGTTTTCAGGTGAATCAAGGGGTGAAAGCGTAGTACTTTACCTACCACGGCTGGTCTGGAGAGCGTGTCTGGCATCAGGTATAATATACAAGCGCTCCAAATCAGCCGTGGACCTAGGTAAAGATCACGCACTTGTCATCATCATGTTAGCAATGTATGACAAAGCAAATGTTGAATAATTTTACTCTTGCACGAGCGCTGAGACCTGCAAAGTTTGCACGAGAAGATCACTTTACCTGTGTTTTTAAAAATCTTCCTCGCTTTGTAACCTTACGATCTGGAGGTAAATGCCATATTTCAGCTTGCCTCATCCATTTTTACGTAGACATATTTAATTATTAGCAAATTAAAAGCCTTATACACACTACCAGAAAATTTAATATTTATTCCTCACCTACATAGACACTAGCCAAACATGACACATTTCAGTAGATAATAATTTATGCCTCATTAGCTTATGTAACAGGGTTTGAAAATGGCTACATCATATAAGTTCACTCAAAAGCTTTAGCTACAATTTTAGCTACTTTGAGAAATTTTGAAGAAATTTAGTGACTTTCATGTCTCTGTTTAGCAACACACGTCAAAAAGTTGTGGCGATTTAGCAGTAAATGTGAGAGAAATTAGTTAGGCCTTACCTCGCACCTCTTTAGGATCCCGGATCTATGATTTAAACCATGTTAACTGCATTGTAAAGTGTTGTTCAGGAGCTCACTCAACATACATCCTGCCTCTTTGAGGGGCGAAGTGCAACTGACGGTGGTCCGGAGGAGACCACCGTCAGTTGCATTATATATACATATACATACACCTCTGCCATGTGACGGCTTCCCACACTTTACACACATGCACTTTTTCCATTTTGACACTCTTAATGCTAACACATAAAAAAAAGTGAAAAAGAAAAGTGGCAACACTGATCATCATCATTATCCCCATATTCCGCCAGACTGCGATCCCGCAGATCCCGCTGCATAGGCTGCATAGCTTCAGTGTGCTTCCACGGTATCGACTATGCGGTATTTGCCAGCAAAAGAACAGTGATGCTTACGCAATTTTGCTCTCCAGCATTTTGATGGCTCCTTCCAGCTCAGCCTTCTCTTTCTTGGCCTCTTGGGATGACTTCTGTAGCCTCTCTTCGTACTGCTTGATCTCCAACTCTAGCAAGAACAATTGGTCCTTCTGCAGAAAAAAAAAAAGGGGGGGGGGGGGAACAAGCAGGTGTCTGGTGTCACGGTAGCTAAGAGTGCTAAAATCATGACGCAAGCACTGAAGTCATATTCACACAGCTTTAAAGTCCACAGACATGGCTGGGGAAGTATCAATGTTACAGGGACCATGACACACCTTTTAAAACTGAGAAACATGCTGGACTGGGTGCGGTGCTTTGACAATATGTGACAATATGGCCTTTAAAAAGACAAGTCCACTTGCCACAACGTTGGCTGCTGCTTTCCCCTTGTTCTCGTTTTGCTCAGTATGTGCAACTACTATGCACTCATGTAGTGAGCAAGTAGCACAGGAAACCTGGATGGCAAACACACAGTAAAGGCTGTAGTGCAGAAAACAAATGCTCACATAAGCAGCAGTTTGCTCTTCAAGAGCCAGAATCTTCTTGGCCTTGGCTAAAAGACGACGGTTCCGCTCCATGTGAATGTCTCTGCGGTGCCGCTCATAGAGTAGCACTACATACAGCAGGCACACTTGTCCTTTCAAACACTCCACTTCTTCCGATTTATCTTCTCTCATTCCTGGAAGAGAGAAGAAAAAAAGCTTGTTTTCATCCTCACCATGTTTTTACCAGCCATAGTTTTGGGGTGGCTAGGTTAACAGTTTTTGCTGTCTAACCGATTACACTGTCTGCCTATACTAAAGCACACTGTGATCTGAGCACACTGTTTTTGCATTTATGCAAAAAAGAAGAAGATATCGCACACTGCGGCAAATGTTTACGTGATGCATTTGTGGACCAGCAAGGAAAAAAATTAATTCTGGGGTTTTACGTGCCAAAACCACGATATGATTATGAGGCACGCTGCCGTGGGGGACTCCAGATTAATTTTGACCACCTGGGGTTCTTTAACAAGCACCCAATACATGGTACAGGGGTGCTTTTGCATTTTGCCTCTGAGCCAGCAAGGCAAAATGGCACATTACAACAAGAGAGGCACTGCAGATTTCAGTGATGAATGCGTCCCTCAGCCACCATAGTGGACCTTGCAGAGCAAGCAGAAATTTTATTCAGTCTTAAAATGTGTTGAATTACAAGACGCAATGTGCTCAAGCTTGTAGTAACGTGCCACAGCACCACAATACGATGAACGATGTGCAGCGAATTTCGGTGACAAACGTGTCCTCCAACTTCAATTTTCGTTGTCAGCTAAAAGATGCACGTGCTAACTTCTTAAAAGTAAATTGTTAATGTGCAATGGGCTAGCATGACAAGCATCTCAAAGCACTGGCTTGTATGAGGGAAATTCGCAAGGGTGTTTTATTCTACCTTTTCAGTAGGCATGCATCCGTGGCACTCAAGTATGCACTGTTGTGCATCCCTCTTTCTATGTCATCATCATCCCTCATCACACCTACATGTCCCCATTCCCCTCTCCCTGTGTAGAGCAGCAGGCTAAAGCATGCTGGCTCAGGTTGACCTCTCTGCCTTGGTTCAAATAAGTGCTCTCTCTCTCTCTCATCCGTGGCCTAATGGTTAGAGCATCGGCCTTCTGTGCTGGGAGAACCGGGTTCAAGACCAACCATCAAACATGTAATTTGTTTTTAATGAGCAGAAGCTTTCACTTAGTATCAATATGCACATGTGTAGTGCTCTCATAGCATGTCAAGCGGTTAGAAATGGGCACCAATTTGGGGAGACTGGCAGCAGCGGCATTGCATGATCCACATCTAACCCTGAATCCTCTGCTTGCGCAGCTGTCCTTGTCGGCCGCTGTTTCTTCGGTGACCGTCTTCGTGGTGCCATCCTGCCGCTTTCCTTCCCTGGACGGCGCTGAATCATCCACACGGGTGAATCTGCGAATGCGTAGCCACTTCGTGGTCTGCTGCTGGCATTGGCAAAATCACCACTGGAGATCGCTGCTATCGCGGCGCGCTTGATAAAGAAGCCGCTATCGACGCCTGCTCTTCACTGGCAGCAGCAGCATTGCACGATCCACATCTAACCCTGAATCCTCTGTTTGCACAGGTATTCCTAAGTTTTCCTTCTATTCCATATTTTTTTTCTGCCACTGCTGCTGCTGCCATCAACCGTTTGTTGGTGCTTTTTTTTTTTCTATCCGAGTCTCTGTTTAATACTCGTACCATGCCAACGAATGCAGAACTATCGAAACAAAATTGAGGAGCTGGAAATTAAGATTAACGACATGGCTAAAAGCATTCATGAACTCGTCTTCAGTAAGATCTTGCTAAGAATGAAGGAGTCTGGGATTTATGTTGTCGAGCTAAAAAAAAAGAAGTTGATTCCTTGATTACAAGTGCCGAGCACCTCAACGCACTTGTAGAAGAATTACGCAGCCAAAATGCTAACCTGATTGTTGAGAACAAGCAACTGAAATCCCAGAACCAGTCATTGACTCGTAAAATGGAGGAGCTTGAGCAGTACTCTTGCCTTGGCAATGTCGAGATCAAGGGCATTCCCTGCTCCCAAGGAGAGGACTGTATCGCAATAATGAAAACAGTAGGAGACAAAATTGGCTGTCCCGTATCGCCTAGCGATCTGGACATTGTTCATCGCATACCAACCAGAGCTATCGACAAGAAAAATATCATTGCTCGTTTCTGTTCCAGAACTAAGAAAGCTGATTTTGTGAGCAAAGCACGTAAAGCCAAACTCTCTCTTAGTGACGTATTTTCTGGCCCATTTAATGCTCCCGTTTTTGTTAACAAGCATCTGACCCCATCTAACAAGGCTCTCTTTTCCAACGCCCTAACTTTGAAGAAAAGAAGCAACTGGATGTTCCTTTGGATGGACAACTGCCAAATCAAGGCTAGGAAGACTACTAACAGCAAGTTCTCCGCACTCGAGACGAATCTGACCTAACCAAAATAGACTAGAGCTCATTGTATAACCAATTGACATAACAATTATGGCTTCTCTACTGATACCCCACCAAGTGAATTCTTTTTTTAAGCGGATTTCATTCCATCATTCATTTTAACGCAAGGAATCTTCGTAAGCACTTCGACGCAATTGACAATTTCCTCATATCACTAACTAGTTCGTTTTCACTAATTGCCATTACTGAAACTTGGTTATCTGACGATGACAAAAATTTGTATTGCTTCCCTAACTGTAAATCGGAATACTGCAATAGATTAACGAGCTGTCACGGTGGTGCGGCCATATATGTTTCTCCTAATATTGCTTATTGAAGAAGACACGACCTATCCTTAACCATTACTAAATGCAAACCTGTTTGGACTGAATACTGATTTCTTGCTCAGGACAACAAGAATTTAATATTTGGCTGCATTTACCGTTCTCCTTCATCGTCAGTAAATGAGTTCTGTACCAATCTTGATCATATCTTACAAACTATATCACTAGAAAATAAAAATGTTGTTGTTATAATGGGTGATATAAATATTATAAAGGAGATTTATTGGGGTTCGTAGCGACCGCCAGTCCTGGGATACACCGAGCAGCTCCCGAGCTCGAGCTTCTGCTGCGCGCTTGATGCTGCCGACTCTGTGCGCACGTTCGTCATCTTCCTTACAATGGCCCCGCGGAAATAAAGGAGCCATCCTGACGACTTAGTTTTCTGGAAGGACGGTAGAATGGTGATACGACTTGAGACGCTGAATATGAACGACTTCACGGTTACGACGTCGCATGTCAGACGGCGGCGTTAGCGGCTCAACCAGGTAATTGATGGGTGATGTTCTCTCGAGAACGCGGTATGGCCCGTCATACTTCGGAAGGAGTTTTGAAGCGAGCCCAGGCGTGCGGTGTGGCACTAACAACCAAACGAGAGCGCCCGGGAGAAAAGTGGGAGTTGAGTTCTGGGCATCGTGAACGGCTTTTTGACGGTTCTGGTCGTCCGAGGTGAATCGGCGGGCCAGCTGGCGACATTCCTCGGCGTGTCTGGCGGCTTCCGAGATCGGCAGGCATTCAGATGGGTCGGGGCGGTAGGGTAGAATGGTGTCAATTGTGTGCGAAGGATGACGGCCGTAAAGAAAGTAAAAGGGTGAGAATCCGGTAGTGGCCTGAGTCGCGGTGTTGTAGGCGTAGGTGACAAACGGCAGAACTATGTCCCAATTAGAGTGATCAGGTGAGACATACATGGAGAGCATGTCACCAAGAGTTCGATTAAAGCGTTCCGTGGTACCGTTGGTCTGTGGATGATAAGCAGTGCATTTACGAAGAACAATGGCACCTCGCACTGTGCCCGTCCGTCGCTTCCAGCAGCCTGTGCACCGCCCTCCCCCTCCCAACCCCTGGAACACCACTGGCATCGCTAACCCGTGGCGTACGCCGGACAATTGCCCTATATGCTTCGCATGTAGATGTCCCGGTCATGTCGCAAGGTTCTGCCGCCGCCGATCGCAGGCGTTCGATGACGATCGCGGGGCCATTGCAGCAACTGTAGCATAAGTGACTGGTGTAGTCACGACATCCTGCTGGTGAACAGCCGAAAGCGCTTCTGCGACCTCTTCATGGATCACGTTACGGAGATGAGATGGTAAAGTGCTAGCAGACTCCTGAGTGATGGACACCAGAGATAGCTGTCGTGCGACTTCTTCGCGGACGAAGTCCTTGATTTGGGTTATCAGGGAGGCTTGTTCTGGGCCGGTGGACAGGCTGCAGAGTGATGCCGCATTTGGTGTGGGATGTCGCCTTGTCAGAGCTCGCTGCTTACGTAATTCATCATAGCTCTGGCACAAGCTGATGATGTCGCCAACAGTGCGCGGGTCCTTGGCCAGCATCTGGAACGCGTCATCATCGAGTCCCTTCATGACGTGCTTGATCTTTTCCGCTTCCGTCATGGCAGCGTTCACGCGCCTGCACAAATCTTACACGTCTTCTATATAGCTGGAGAATGTCTCACCCGTGTCCTGTGCGCGTGTACGCAAACGCTGCTCGCACGTTCGTCATCTTCCTTACAATATTAATTTATTTGATGAAACATCACCCATATGTATTCACTATACTAGTTTGTTCCATACCTACGGATATGATTGTTTAATTGATGTCCCCACAGGCGATGTTCCTAAAGGCACAGGTACACTTATTGATCATGCTCTTTCTAACCTGCTTAATTCACCAGAGGCAAAAGTTTTGCACATCGACATCACTGACCATTATCCCCTGCTCTTACGTTTCAATTCCAACGTTCGACCTTGCCCGCCTTCACATACTAAAGATGAGTAGAACTTGTTGCTGGGCGAGATGGTTGGGATCTAAAGAATACATTGTTGCGCCGAAAAAGGAGAATAAAGACTTGGGAAGGAAGAGTACGAAACGACAGATTGAGCGCTCAATCTGTCATTTCGTACTCTTCCTTCCCAAGTCATTATTTTCCTTTTTTTGGCACAACAATGTATTCTTTACATACTAAAGATGTTCTGGACAAAGTCAGCTTCATAACTGCTGTTGCTAATACAAACTGGTCTGAAATTAAATCACTAAATGACCCACAGAAAGCCTTCACCAAATTTTTTTCCCTAATTACATCATACTTCTGAAACTTCACCTCCAAAAAGAAATGCAAAAAAAAATGTGTCATTTTCTCACAATCTATGGCTCTCACAGCAGTTACTAGCAGAAATGCGCAAACGGGATAATTTATATAGGAAAACTAAAACGCAACCATTTAACATGAACCCACGTGCCCAATATAAAAGCTTGTGTAACACTCTTTTTAACTGTAAAATAAAAGCAACTAAACAATTGTATTTCAAGCAAAGAATTTTACAGGCAGCTAATAACACTACAAAGAAATGGGAGATTGCCAACTCCTTTTTAAATAGACACGCACGAATAAACCAGGTATCTAGAATTTTAAAGGATGGAGTAGAGCTCGATTCCCTTGCTGAAGTAACTGAGGCTTTTAGTAGTTTTTTCTTTCCTAACAATCCACCTACTCCTGCACAGATCATCAACATGAACCGTCTACCTCATTAATTATTTTTATTTCCTACAACGGCAGAAGAAATAACTGCTGTTATAAATAATCTAAAAGTGACAAGCGCTGGAATTGATGAGGTCCAGCCTGCTAACATTAAATTAATTGGGCACTTAATTTCAGATATACTTTCATTTATTGTTAATTTATTATTCAAGACTGGTTTATTTCCTTCTGAACTTAAGCGTGGCAAAATCACCCCAGTTTTTAAGAAAGGCGATAGCTCATTATTAAATAACTACAGACCTATTTGCATTCTACCATTCTTTGGGAAAGTTATTGACAAACTAATTGAAATACGGCTAACGAAATAGCTTTGAAATTTAATATCCTCTCTTCATGCCAGTTTGGTTTTCGCCGTGGATATTCCACTGAGCTGGCACTCATTCATCTTACTGACCAACTAAAAAAAATTTAATCGACGAAGGATTTCTCGCCGCCTCAGTTTTCATCGATCTAACGCAAGCATTTCATAGCATAAATCATAACATCCTTTTCTTTAAGCTCGAAGCAATTGGCATTTGTGGGCCTGCTCTCTCACTACTAAAAAGCTACTTATATAACAGAGTTGTTTCTATTTCCAATGCTTATTCTCAGCAGCGAATTAATAACATTGGTGTGCCCCAGGGATCTATCCTGGGGCCACTCTTGTTCTTGGTTTATATTAATGATTTACCTAACTGTCTTTCTTCCACAGAATGCATTCTGTATGCAGATGACACCACTATGTTCACCTTTCATAAAGATATCTCATCTCTCGTTAATAAGTTAAATGCCGACTTAGAAAATATCTTAAGGTGGTGTCATGTTAACATGTTATCTATTAATGCAACTAGGACTAAATTTGTTGTATTCTCTTCACATCAGCAAAACATACCATCCATTCCACCTATCACTTTTGGTCCTTACCGCCTTCCTCCAAGTTCATGTTCATCTTTCCTTGGTATTCTACTTGATTGTAATTTGAAATATTACAATCCTATTGCTCACATAAAAAAAGAATACAGCTTATGGTATACGCATCCTAATTAAAACACGCCCTTACTTCACACATACTACGTTACTCTAACTTTACCAATCTTTTGTACACTCTGACATTACTTATGGCATAATATGTTGGGAAAACACATATAATACTCATATTGCATCTCTCCAGACAGTTCAGAACCGAGCCATAAGAATAATTACTTACAGTCCACGCTTTTCTAATGCCATTTCTCTAATACACGAGAATAACATCCTCATCATTTCTGGACTCACTAAGTACGACCTAGGTATTTTTTTCTACAGATTTGTAAATAATGAGCTACCATCGATCCCATTTTCACCATCTAACCTGATGATTCATAGTACCACCAGATTTGTGTTGAATAACAATTTTCTTCTACCAAGAATCCGCACTAGCTATGGTAAACAGACTGTAGAATTCACTTGCATATCCATATGGAACACTCTTCCTCTCATAATGAAAAACGCAAGATATTTATCACAATTTAAGAGAAAACTAAAAATGCATTTTTTATTGCCAGATTAACGACAAGGATTACTGTAGTCAGTCTTTGTTCACTTTTTTCTTTTTTTTTCTTTTGTTGTTGTAAATTGTTGATATTTTGTTCCCGTACAATTTTTCCTGCTACCATGAGATATGCTAAACGACATTATTTGTAATCAATTCTGTATTTTTTCTGTAACCGTTCTTTTCTTGTTGCTTGTATACTTCCTTATTATATGTCACTGTTGCTTTGAGATGTTAACTATAACTGTTTTTGTACAGGAGGTCCCCATACAGTCTTTGACTATGGGACCTCCTTCTATATACTAAATACTTGTAATATGATCCAACTTCTAATAATATTAAATTCCGATTCTGAAGAGACTGTGCTTCACTTTTAAAAATATGTTTCCATTTGAAACCTAAGGCACAATTAAATTAGTAAAATTGCATTTTGTAGCAGTTTGTAGCAGACAAAATTGCATTTTGGAGCAGTTTTAGAACAGTCTAAACTTAATTTTGGAGCAATCTGGAACAGATAAAATTTCATGTTGAAGCAGTTTGGAGCAGGCTAATGAGAATTTTGGTGGAATAATGGAATATGGCAGTGCACTTCGAAACCATGACTAAACACAGAATAAATCAACACAAAGCGCGTTGTAGAAGCATGCTTTGTAGCTATGGTGTACTGTAATATATACAGCGGGTTGAGCAGCGGCACGGCGCATGTTTTCCTGTAAAGCCAAAAACATTGGTAGCACTACGATCAAACTATATTCCCGCGCCAAAACTCATGACGATAGTGGAAAATGTGCTCAAATCATGCAGTTTAACAGACGCGGTAACATCGTTTCTGGATCAGCATATGTCACCGCAGACCCAGAGAGCCGCAATCAACACTGGGCAAGTATGACACAAGACTATTGTAATCTGTTTTTATTGCGATAGTGATTATATGGACATTCCAGGCACATTTCTGTTGTCTCCATGATGTTCCCCATATAGTCCAGGGGCGATAACATTGTCACCATGTGCCATATGCTGTATGCGCGAGTGAAAGTGTGCGAGGGTGAGCCGACGATGGCGGCTCAATCTCGCACGCACACGGCACTGGGGGAGGGGAGGGAGGGGTTCTACTCTGGCGGCTGCTGTGTATGGGGCTGCCTATCTTGAAAGTGATCTGCGATGGGGACAGAATGCGAGTGCTGACAGCTTCATGTATGCTGTGTTTTCGCTGCTTAGTTCACGTTGGAGCCAGGCAGCATGAAGGTCAATTCGCTCGCTGCTGCTGCCGTACTTCCGCACTCCTGCGTTTTAACAGCGAGTTTCCGCAGTCATCGAGTGAGATGTGTTCATGTTTGTTTGCGCACATGTCCCGCCATACTTGTTAATATAGTTAGTAAGTGAATGTTTAAAAGTTTATATGGCCGATAAAACTACTATCTTTACTTCGTATAGCTGTCTACTAATTTGCTATCGCAATCGACGCTTCGCCTTTCGGGTGAAACTGACTTTTTATTCCAAATCTGCAATTAGCCCTTTGCGATAGGTCAGAATGGCTCAGGCCTTGCCCACATGGGCATAAAAACTGATTGGTATAGATTTACGTTATACCAGCCCTGGGGACCCGAGGCACCTGCACGTTGAACCCGGTGCAGCGCACTTCCCTAATATCTAGTTTGCACACAATGCCCTCGGCCTACTTTTCTTTGTTTTGTGCCTCAGCTAGGGATTACCGCGCCACTTGGCCCACTGAACCATATTTTAGTACAGCCGCCCTGGGCGTTCCCACAGCAGCGACAACAGCCGAGAGTGGCAGCACGCATGCCGGCCACTTGCCAAAAGCGCAGAAAAATCGATTGTCATAAGCAAGAAAATTATGAGAAATTGTGTGAGAGGCACCGTCGCGCGGTGTGTGGAATGTGAGTGACTGCACTCTTTTTCAGATAATGAATCCACTCACTGTTCGCGGCCACTGCCAGAGCACACATGCCGAAGCTGTTCTGGCACAGCATGGTGCAATTTCGGTCAATTCCCTGTGTTTGGCGAAGTTTGGTGCAGGAATTTGCATCAAAATTGGCACAGGTGTCGCACAATTGCAGTAGGCAGGAGTTTTAAATTGTGTTCTGCGCACATGGTTTGTCTTACACTTGCAGTGCCCCGGTGGCTACCTACAATAAATAATAATATATGATAATGGAACTGCTTTCAACGTATGTATGTCAAATTAAGAATTCTGACTGTTATTAATACAGTTAAACCTCAATATAACAAAATTCTCGATATAATGAAGTATTTAACTTTTCATAACCTCTTGTCCATAGAACGCCATGTATTTAGAACCTCAATATAAGAAAATGTATTCATATGTGATTTCAATGTAACAAAATTTCATTTCCACCACAAAGGAATGCCAAGACACTAAACGGAAACTTTTGCGGATGCCGATGATCAAATGATTGAATTACAAACATCTGCTTGCAAACGTACCTCTGAAATCATGCATTGCGCGACAAGAGCGACTGCCACAGTAAAGCCGCTTCATGTTCCGTAAAGTATAAGTGTGATAAGATCCTATCACGGCTTGCACACTTCATGCTTTAGGTGCAAGTGAAAGTGTGCGAGGGTGAGACAAGAAAGATGGCTGCTTCACGAGTGCCACCCTCCCGTGTGAGCAAAGGGAAAGAGGGGAGCAGAGCTCACTCGCGGTAAACCGATCAAGCACGCGCGAGGGGCGAGAGTGGGGGTGGAGGGTTATGCTGGCGCTTCGCGATTTCTGGTGTGCGTCTCGGCCGTGGCTGTGCATGGCTGTAAGCGCAGCTGAGCGCATACGCAGCCGCGCACATTGCCTTAGAGGTAACCTGCCGCGCGTGCAAAGAGTGGGTGTGGCATCATGTTAGCCGTCTTCCAGCGAGTTTAGTATTGGAGGTTGCGTAATCTTCAGTTTTGGCGACTCGAAGGAGTGAGATGCAGACGACACATTTGCTCCCCACTGCCGGCACTTTTCATGATAGTGACGTCCCAATGTGGGTGACGCTATCAGCTGTGGGGGCGGAGTACACGCGAAAGCGTGGCTGGCTTCGATCGCTTAATTCTTACCACTGATGTAAAGATATTGTTGACGCGGCATGAAATCGTATCATTCGTCGCCGACTCCCAAATTAATAAAAATAAATTGTTTTCTCATTCAAATGAGCTTTTTTCAATTGCCCAATAATTCAGAAGATTGTGCGGCCCCTTGTAAGAAAAATTTATTGGTGACTGCACTTATTTGCATAAAAGGTCGAATTTCAATACAATGAAATTTCGATATAACGAAGCAAGCTGCCAATTTTACCTACTTCGTTTATCGAGGTTTAACTGCACATAAGCAATGAACAATTTATTGCACTTAGTTCCGAGAGACTAAATTATATGCTGCCACAAATCAAAGCAATCCACAGTAGGGAACTCCAGCTGCAATCTTTCTGCTTTAGGGGTATGAGCTCTCGAACTGACAACTGATCTCGAAAAGAGCAGTCACTTCAGCCAAAATCTTTCTGCTTTATGCCTATGAGTTCTTGCATTGACAAAGAATCTTCAAAATAGCAATTATTTATTACTCAATTACAGTCTACGCTCGTTACAAAGGACACATGTACAACAGACTTTCGGATATAATGGACAATATTTCAGTCTCAGTTTGTTCTACCTATTTTATTAACGCAACGAAGCACATTTTTAACGGACGGCGCTACAACGGGCTATCGACAACAGCGGACTAAATTAGCCGCAATTTTTTTTCTCAAAATCGGTCGTATAAAACGTACTTCTGCTGTGTCGACACGGGCTGGCAACCAACTTGCGTGGGTCAGCCAACGATCGCGGCTCAACATCGCGCATGCGAGGTACGGGAGGGGGGGAGAGGGGTTCTACTCCTGCAGTTGCTGCTTACGGCACGGGTACCATATCTTGAACGCGATCTGCGATGTGAACGAAGCGCAAACCTGCGCAGGCCTCACCTTCATAGCGATCTGCGATGTGGACAAAGTGCGCCCATTGCCGGTAGCTTCCTATGCAGTGTCCTTTCGACGTTTAGTTCGCGCTGAAGCGAGAGACAGCGCGAAGGTCAATTCGTTCGCTGCTGCTGCTGCTGCGCTTATCTTGCTTAATTTTCTATTGCAATTGATGGTTCGCCTTTCCGACGAAACTGCAACTTCTTTATTTTTATTTTGGAAGTTTGTCATTTCTCTTTGCAATAAGGTTGTTACACATCGGGACAAAAGTCTCGGAAGTGAGCTGTTTCGGATATTACGGACGTCGGATAAAACAGACGTTTTTTTTCGCATTATCGGGGTCTGTTGTAATGAGAGTCGACTGTATTAAAATTTTTGTGAGATAAGTGATTGGCTACATCATTATTTGTTGCCTACGAACATTATGCATCACTCAGAAATCAAGTCGGATGTGGTGCTAAGCGAGGGCTGCCGCTTTGATGGGTGCCACTATGTTTGCTGGTGCAAAGTTTTGGGGGCAAGTTTGGGGCACCCAGACTGTATGTGAAAAAAAAAGTCGCAGTTTCGCCCGAAAGATGAAGCATTGATTGATAGTAATATCAAAATATTAGACAACTACATGAAGTAAGGTTCATAGTTGTATCAGCTGTATAAATTTCAGTAGGCATTGATTTACTACATAAACTAACAATTAACAAGCATGGTGTCATGCGTACGCAAGCAAACACGAAAAGATCTCACTCGAAGAATACATACACTAGCTGTCACAATGCTGGCGTGATGAAGAGCGGCATCAGCGGCGAGTGAACGCTTTGTGCTGCTTCTCACTTCAATGCAGCTCGGAAACTTGAGATTACACAACCTCGAACACTAGGTCCGTGCGAAGGCAGCGTACATAAAGCCACCAGCCATCTTGACCTGCTCAGCTTTTGCACCTATCGAAGATTACTTCCAAGATATGTGCTCAGTCGCATGCACAGACAGCGAAGCCACGGCCGGGCTAGAGAAAGAGACTTGTGTTCATTTGCATCACCCCCCTAGTGCATGCTTAAGCACAATGCCCCGTGCATAATTTTTCATACTCCGAGTCATGGCCACTTGATCAAAACACACAAGGTGCGCTCTGTTTTGTCACGTGGGAGTGAAAGTGCGAGGGCAGGAGTGCTGTCCCGACCGGTGGCATTGTGGTGGCGGTGGGCTGAACTAGGTGCCTGCCACAGATTTTGGCTCGGGCAACAAGGTGCCTAGTTCAGCCCACTACCGCTGCTGTGTCATCAGTCGGAACAGTGCTCCCGCACTCGCACTTGTGCACCGGCACAATGTAACAGGCTGGGCTTTGTTGTGCATTTTGATCGGGCAGCCATGTACGAGTTGTATAGCTCAAAATTTTTATTTAGACCCGGAAAGCATAACGCAAAGCCCATAGTAGCTCATTGATACACTGGAGCAAAGTTTTAGTTGTGTATAGCCCAGAAAACCAAATACTACTTAATTATTACCCCAATTAATTTTACTCAGAAACAGTTCACTGTTTTCTTTTTTGGGACGAATGTACCCTTTATGACTAGAAATGAAGGCGGACAGGTTGTACTAATTTTTCTTGACATGGACTGGTGTGTGAATTCATTAAACACACTGAATCCACAGAAGTAAGCTCGTCTTGTAAGGCACAGACTTTCACCTGGGCATTACAGGACATCCATGCTTGCAAATTATGCACTGAGGCCAAGAGGCGAAGGTAAACCAAAGAGTACATTATTATTGGTGGCCAGCTGGTAACACAGATAATATGTGCTGATACTATGAGCATCAACAGCTGATGGAACCCCACCACTCTGCCCACAATTAAGGCTGCCGAGTGCTGTCATCAGTACTGTCTTTCTGCTTCCCTCCTATTTTGCTGAGACAGGTACAGCCTACATCATACTTAAAGGGATACTAAAGGTTACTATGAAGTCAAGTTAAAGTAATAAAGCAATGTTCTAGGATGTCTAAGGCGTCAATATAGTTGCGAACAGAGCTTTCGGAACCGAGAAATTGAGTTAAATGCCCGATACGATTTGAGACCCCCCCCGTGACATTCCGGTACTAGCCTGATGACGAAGGCACTCCTCATCATAATTTATGTCACTAGTACTCAACTATTCGTATTTAAAAGATTATTTCATTAGGTTATAAGACGGAAGAAAATGCTACTTGTCTACTTCTGTTTGATTCTCAGAAAAAATAACATTTTGATGTTACCCTTCAGTAGTATTGGTGGTGGAAATGTTTCGTTTTCGCTCAACTCCGCGTGCTCGACTCTGTACTGCGCGTGCTTTGGAGTTTCAGTTGTTTCGTTATCACGTCATGCTGCGTTGGTTCTGCTGGCTCGTGAAACTTGCATTTGGAACAAGCAGCGAGAATGCCACGTCCATGTGATGTCGTGGGATGCGCGAACGGTCCGCAGAACTTGGCCAAGAGCAGTTGCAGCGGCGAATCCAACGTTACTTATCACTGTGTGCCAACGAGTAAACCTCTCCGTTCGAAGCGGGTGCCGTACCTCTGCCACAGCACGTTGGCAAAGAGCCGAAAAATCGCATAGTGTGCTCGCTGAAGTTTCATCCAGAGGATTACGAGTTCAACGCTGACTTACTGAAGTCGTGTGGAGGGCCTTTCAAAGCAATGCTTTCCTATAGCGCTGTTCAGTCAGTCTTGCCTGCATTCTCCGAAGTGCAAGAACAATTGCAGGTCAAAGACGGGGCGGTGAGTGCGGCATTTGGTTTTCACGAAGGAAAAGCTACAAATGTGCGAATATGTACAGCCATGACATACAGTTGCTGTCGCAGTAGTACGCAACGACGCAGGCAGCGCGAGCCCTCAGCAGCAGTTCACATTCATCATCATCATCATCATCATCATCATCATCAGCCTGGTTATGCCCACTGCAGGGCAAAGGCCTCTCCCATACTTCTCCAACTACCCCGGTCATGTACTAATTGTGGCCATGTTGTCCATGCAAACTTCTTAATCTCATCCGCCCACCTAACTTTCTGCCGCCCCCTGCTACGCTTGCCTTCCCTTGGAATCCAGTCCGTAACCCTTAATGACCATCAGTTATCTTCCCTCCTCATTACATGTCCTGCCCATGCCCATTTCTTTTTCGTGATTTCAACTAAGATGTCATTAACTCGTGTTTGTTCCCTCACCCAATCTGCCCTTTTCTTATCCCTTAACGTTACACCCATCATTCTTCTTTCCATAGCTCGTTGCGTCGTCCTCAATTTAAGTAGAACCCTTTTCGTAAGCCTCCAAGTTTCTGCCTCGTATGTCAGAACTGGTAAGACACAGCTGTTATACACTTTTCTCTTGAGAGATTATGGCAACCTGCTGTTCATGATCTGAGGATGCCTGCCAAACGCACCCCAGCCCATTCTTATTCTTCTGATTATTTCAGTCTCATGATCCAGATCCGCGGTCACTAACTGCCCTAAGTAGATGTATTCCTTTACCACTTCCAGTGCCTCACTACCTATCGTAAACTGTTGTTCTCTTCCGAGACTGTTAAACATTACTTTAGTTTTCTGCAGGTTAATGTTTAGACCAACCCTCCTGCTTTGCCTCTCCAGGTCAGTGAGCATGCATTGCAATTGGTCCCCTGAGTTACTAAGCAAGGCAATATCATCAGCGGATCACAAGTTACTAAGGTATTCTTCATTAACTCTTCTCCCCAATTCTTCCCAATCCAGGTCTCTGAATACCTCCTGTAAACACACTGTGAATAGCATTGGAGAGATTGTATCTCCCTGCCTGACGCCTTTCTTTATTGGGATTTTGTTGCTTTCTTTATGGAGGACTACGGTGGCTGTGGAGCTGCCACAGATATCTTTCAGTATTTTTACATCCGGCTCGTCTACACCCCGATTCCGTAATGCCTCCATGACTGCTGAGGTTTTGACTGAATCAAACGCTTTCTCGTCATCAATGAAAGCTATATATAAAGGTTGGTTACATTCTGCACATTTCTCTATCACCTGATTGATAGTGTGAATATGGTCTATTGTTGAGTAGCCTTTACGGAATCCTGCCTGGTCCTTTGGTTGACAGAAGTCTAAGGTGTTCCAGATTCTATTTGCAATTACCTTAGTAAATATTTTGTAGGTCACGTTCATCAGTGCTTAAATCGCTGAAGTCGAGCCCAGCATCACGAGCCAATGTGTCGTTGTCAGGGTCGTCCATTGCAACAAGCGTCAAAGTTGGTGTCATAAAATAAAGAACCAGCATATCGTCGTGCGCTTTCCCTTCCGCTAGCCACCTTAGTTCCGCTTTCACACTTCTATTGGCTCTGTCTTGGCTCTGTTTCTGGCCGCGCGTTTGCGTTTTGCACAGAAAAGCCATAGCGCCGTCTAAGGGCGCACTTTTACTCACCGACGGCGCAACGTCACTATGAGACCATGACGTCACCACTCCTCGATCGGAGGGCGGGCGATTTGAACTGCGCTAGAGGTACGTGGACGCTTCAGAACGCATTTCCTCTTAAAATAAGCCTGTTCTACGCATGAAACAAGCGTTTCGAGGTTTCTGGGATGGTATTTCAACAGTCCACGTTGACTTAATATTAACCTTTAGTGTGCCTTTCACCAGAACATGCCTTGAGTGCCTTTCGGCTTCTCCTGCAGAGGATGCCAGGGATTTCTGGTTTAGGTGATAAGAATGCGCTAGCCTAATACGTCTTCCTTCCAAAGATTTAGTGCTTGCTCTTTACAACCTGCATTTTTAAAAAAAGTTAAGCCACTAGATATATGTCTTCACTGTTCGGATCACTGTTAGGATCCCTGTTCGGATCAAGCTTGACGGCGAGTGTACAGTACCATAGCTGTGTGCATGACATGTGGCCTGTAATGGCTCTTAAGGGCGACCATGTGTTTCTCACCACTTTGCTTATTTCCCTTCTTGGCGAGCTGGGCCTGCTGCATGTAGCAGTTGCTGACCAGCTGCAGATGCTTTTCAAGCAGCTCACTAGGCGACATGTCGGCAAGGGCCAGGCTAGAGGCATCCCCCGAGCCCTGCTGGTGGGGCCTGGACAGCGAGTACGAGAGCAGCGTGCGGTAGGAATCTTCGGCAGGAGGATGGGGAGCTTCTTTTTGTGCGTGGTCCCCTGTTGTTGGTGCTGCCACCGCCGCTGCTACTGAACAGACCTGGTTATTGGTGGGTGCCACAGGTGCCCGGTGAAGGTTGCAAGCATCCACAGAGTCACCCTGTCACAAACAAACAAGGAGTTCGCTGCCATTTCTTTTTCAGCATATGCTCTGATTTGACTTTTGTGGTTTACTGGTCTAAAGTTAAGCTGGATGGACAAGGTGTATCACTTCTGGAATATCAGAAACCTAAGTCCTACCATGAGCACAGTCTTGGCAAGCTAGAAGAGATGCAATGACGAAAGATGGGGCTGAACTTGCCGACTAGCTCCTCGGCACATCATGAGAGAGTTGGAGAATATCTGCCCAAGACTCACAGATTTTCTATAAACAAGACTTATACTGAATTCTATAGAAACTAAAGGCTCAGCCTAATAAGCTTCTAGAACTTTTGCTGGACAAAATGGCTTAAGCATGCAAAAATACTATGAAAGCCACGACGTCGTACTAACATAGAGATGCTGTGGTTTGGGTGAAAAATTCAAGGGAAATTGTGCTTCTCATTTCCTGCAGGCAACTGCCCTTTTTCTGCCAGAGAAATGAAAATAGCCTTGGAGAAACACTCCACCAGACTAAGCTAGCATAATGTTGCTTTTTAGTGTCCCTTTATTGCGCCAACGGTAAGTGTGGTGACTGTGTGCTCTACAGGGGGCTCTTGAATGCTTACCTGGTTGGACCTGTTGGCTGTCCTTCGAGGCCGCACAAACGGTTCCTGGAGCCGGGGGCATGAACGGCTGCGCTCCAGGGTGGAGCGAGACGTGCCTCTGCTGCTGCCACTGCAGCAGCGCACAGGACACTGGCTGAAGTACCTCAGCCGATCCATGCTGTGCGCCAATTGCTGCTGCTCCTGGTACTCTGGAAGCTCCGACACCGAGTTATGTGGCTCCGTGGTCAGGTTGTTAGTCGTCGAGAAGAATGGCGTCTCACACCCCACGGCACCACCACTGGCCCCTGGCATAGAAATTAGCTTCTCCGCCATGGCTGCTGCCACCGCTTGCGCTGGAAGCGGGTCCGAAAAAGGACCATTTGCAAAATTGTCTAAGTCAACTGCACTGCAAGGCTGTTTTCTAACCAAGAACTCTACTCCACGGGCTACACTTTTTCGTCTAAGTGTGGTCATGCCACGAAGAAAGCACAAGTGTGAAGGTTTTCAGAGAATTATTCCAAAAATATGTGTGTTCTTTCCAACCTGAGGAAATTTGTGGCTGCCATTCAATAGGCTTTACCACTGACGAATCTATGCAGAGTAGAGGGATGTGCAGGAGTTCGGTGGTCACGGTTTGTACAGGTTTCGGAGACAGAAATTCAAGGATATTCAAGGCCCTGTCAAAGGTTTTTAAAGGGTGCAGAGCGGCACCCCATGTAGCAATTTTTTACTATAACAATGCTTTCAAAACAATATAGCTAAACTTAGAGGTAACAAAGTGAGTGAAATCTGCATTTCATCATATTGAAATATGACCTTTCATGTAAATAGGTACAATCACTGACAACCTTTTCTTGCCTGAAAAAGGCTGTAAATTTTTTATGCACTATTGTGCAACCAGAAAAAGAAACAAAATTCACGATTAAAAAGTCATTTTCTTTAATTTGTGAGTCCACGACTAAAGATATGCTTTCATACCATGTCGATGATGTTTTTACATCGATGGTACAAAACAAAACCTGCGAAGCTTTCATGTCCACTCTACCACCGTGGCTGAAGTGTTGCTCATAGTGGCATGACTTATCACCTGCTATAGATGAACTTCAAAGATAAAGCGCAAGGGCAGCGTGAAAAAAGAAAAAGTCACAGTTTTGCCCGAAAGGCGAAGCATCGATTGCGATAGCAAATTCGTAGACAGCTATACGAAGTAAGGATACTAGTTTTACCAGCCATATAAACTTGGAAACATTTCCTTACAAACTGAATTAACAAGCATGGTGTCAGCGTGCACGCACAAGCACACAAGCCAGCATGAACAGATGCCACTTGATGAGCATGGACACTCGCTGTCAAAACACTGCTGTTAGCAAGCCCAGCAGCAGCAGCAAGCGAAGTGGCCTTCTTACTCTCTATCGCTTCAACGCAAGAGCGGCGAGAACACAGCGTGCACAAAGGTATGAGCAGTTTGCAAATCCCTTTAAAGATATGGCGCATGCGAACTTGCAAAGTACGCACTTATTGGCGGAATTGAAGCCGCCCCCCTCCCTCCCGTGCTGCTTCCCCATTTTCCTCCCTATGGCACGCGAAATTTAGCCCGGTCGCGATATGCGCAGTTGCTGCCGGAGCACAACACCAACCCCATCCACCCAGGGCCTTTCCTGTAACTAAAGATGGTGTGTTTACTCTCCCCTTTCCTCCTTTGCGCATGCCAGATTGAGCTGCGATCGTCAGCTTCCCTCACATGCTTTCACTTGTACACATAGCATACGACGTGCAGTGATGGTGTTATCGCCCTTGGACTTTATTAGGACGACCATGGCGATGGCAAAAACGTGCCTGGAGTGTCCATAAAATTGCTATCGCAAAAAAAAGCGAGCTGCCACACCCGATTTTGTACCACATATCAGATGTGGCAGGATTTCGCCATATCGCCAGCTTCGTGCGCCTTTCTCCCGTCTCCTTTTCACCCTTCTGAAACACGAGTCTGACAGCACCGAAGAAGGGGTGGAAGGGAGATGGGAGAAAGCAAGAGAGGGTGCAACTGCGACAAAGCCATGCTGTGCAAAGTGAAGAAATTAAAGTTTTCATGGGGGAAAACAAAAATTCCAGGACTTTCAAAGCCCTTGAAAGCATACTTTTCAATTTCAAGGGTGTTTAAGGGTTTGAAGGACCTGTGTGCACCCTGGTGGTTAAAAGCAGGCCCTTTGAATGGGAGCAATACTTAGTTTTACTAGTCTGTGGGTGAAAGTTACTGGTTAGAAAACAGCCTTCCTCGAGCATGTGCAGCACCTTTTCTGCAAAGGATCTATTACTTGCTCCAAAAGAACAAGGACATTCACCATCTATAAAAGCATGCAGAAGAAAGGCAACCACGAGGAAATGCGCTCCCCCATCCCAAATCTGACATAAATCAGCGTCTTTTGTCCCACAGATCAGAATAATTAATGAAAAAGAAAGACCAGGTAGTTACATAAAGGCAACGTTCCTTAGTTCAGACCAAGTACTCCAAATGTAGCTGCACTTGAGTAATACTTTTTTCGGCTAATTTGAGCGGTCTGGAAACTTTCTAGACAGCCACAACGAAGGCAAGAAGGAGCAAACTCTATAGGAAGGTGGCAAGACAGGGGCTGTCTTGCCACCTTCTTTTTGACAGTCTGCAGGGCTGGGGAGGGGGTTGAGCACTGCCCCACAGGCCTTTTGCGCTTCCATATATTACAAGTTGTTGTATTCACATTTTAACCTTACCAAGACTTACAAAGAGACTCGCACACTAGGGTGAGAGCGCGTCTTTGAATTCGCCAAAATGATGCAAGGCGATGCTTGTGACATGACTGTGCCATTCAGTGTGTGTGCACATGTGCATGCATGCACACGCATGAATGCAATATTGGTGCATTACACTGTTATTGAAGACAACTAGTATGCCTATGACAGTTTGCTTCTATCAAGATGCTATTTTTGTAGCCTGGCAACCAGCAAAAGATGCACGTGCACGTACACAAGCACACACTTATTCTCTCCATGTGACACTATATTTTTCCGGCCCTATTGCAAGGGCCTTTGGTGCACTACAAAAATTGTACTGCAAAACCCATAGCAGCACTGCTTCAGTTAGTTTTCCAACTGCAATTTGTATACACTTGCTGTGTCCTGCCATATGCTGTTTGTGACTACTCAAAATAAAGGTGTACATTTTGATGGTGTAATAGGAGATACCGTATTTACTCGAATCTAGGCCGACCCCGATTCTATGCCGACCCCCTAAAGTCCGAAGCAAAAAAAAAAAAAAAAAATTGCCTTGAATGTAGGCCGAACAAAAAAAGCGAGGACAGCGTTCACAAAATGCGAACAGCATTTATTGAATCTGAATGTGCAGAGCACATTCAACGTCGTCGTCGCTGTGTTCCTTGTCACTGCCACCTTCAAACAGTGCACTATCTTCAGTACCGTCAAGCGCATTAGATATGCTGCACTTTTTAAAGGCGCGCACGATCAAAGTACCTGGGATGTCGTCCCACGCTGCAGATACCCAGCCTGCCAGCTGCGATAGCGATGCACATTTGATGCGGCCCGTTGCCGTTAGCATGTGGTCTTCGTCAGTCAACCAGTCCATGTAATATTTCCGCAGACGATCCTTGAAAGGTTTGTTGATGCAGACATCAAGTGGCTGCAACTGGCCCGTCATGTCGCCCGGTATGACAGCGAGGACCCTGTTCGCTTGGGCGAGCGCAGCCTTCACGTTGTCGGTCAAGTGCCCACGATAACAGTCGATGACAAGGAGCGAGTTCTTTGTCAAAAGGGCTCCTGGACGCTGTCGCCACACAATCTTAACGCACTCTTCCACCATCGCACCTGTCATCCACCCGTTCTCATTTGCCCGCACAATGACATTTCTTGGGAAAGTTTCTTGAGCAGGCAGTGTCTTCCTTTTAAATATCATATAAGGAGGGAGTTTATGTCTATCAGCTGTGCAGCACAGCATCACAGTTGTGCGCTGCTTCTCATAGCCCGTATAGCGCACCTTCACCTGGCACCCTTTTCATTCATGGTGCACGCCACTGGAATATCAAAATACACAGCCGTTTGGTCAGCGTTGCCGATTTGCCCAAGGTTGTAGCCTGCCGCTTCTCTCTTTCGCCACACGTAGGGCTGAACAGCTATCAGCTATTCTTCGAAATCGCTTTGCAGCTTCTGGGTGACTGAAGTGCGATGTCGGAGGCTGAAGCCGAAGTGCTTCATGAATTTCTGAAGCCAGCCCCGGCTGGCTTTGAAATCCTTTGGCGTTAGGCCTCGCTCCCTCAAAAGTTCCCTAGCTTTCGCTCTGAGCACTTCTGTCGTCACTGGAAGGGCAGCTGCTCTCTGCGTCCGAGCAAAGTCGGCCAAAACTGTCTCCACTTCGTGGTGATGGCCTTTTTTTGGTCCGCTAAATGCCATCCTCGTTGCGGCGCACGCAAAAAGCTGCTGTCGTTGTCCCCTCCAATGATGGACGTTTTTCTCGTCGACGCCAAAGTCCCGCCCGGCTTGAAGGTTTGACAATGCCTCTGCGGCTATCACAACTTTTCGATTGAAAGCGTCACTCTAGTGGCATCTCCTTCTTGGTGCCATCGTGATAACACCGCGCCACACACCGATACGGCCGACATGACACAGGTCAAAATGGTGACCTCACTTGTGTAGGGTTGGCTACTGGCACAGCTAGTAGAGGCTGCGATAGCGACTTTTCTAGATGGCGCTAGCTATGCACCATATTTAGCAGTTTCAATGAAAAACTGGCGCGTTTTTTAAAATCCTCGAATCTAAGCCGACCCTAGAGTTTGGAATATGATTATTTGAAAAAAAAAAAAAAACTATCGGCCTAGATTCGAATAAATACGGTATTCAAAATGGCAAGTGCCATCTACTGACTTGTTGCAAAGCACCATCTGCCATCTTGTTGAAGTAGTGGCAAAATAAAACTGCTCGCTCAACAGCACAAGGACATGCATAGCTGCTGCCTTCACTCTTGTTCTGCGGTATCCTCCCACTGCTGTTCGCTGCTATAAGTGATGCAATAGCTAATTGGGTAGACAAAACAGCCACGTATCCCACAAGACATAATTAACCTTGGCGAGTGCAAATGCACAAAACAAATACGGCCAACAAACATTACAAAACAGGTTACCCAGAGAACTGAATACATTACATAAGAACAAGCTTAATTTGAAGAGTATAAGTTTCAAACAATTATGCATTTATTTCAGACCCCCTTAAACTATTTTATAGATTTTTTACCCCTTCATAATACTATGCATGTGACATTACATTTTGTTATCAGTGTTTTTTTGTTGCTGTAAATGTAAAATGCTTCCTTTCTAAACAGTCGCAACTTATTCATTATGTACCTTAGCATTGTTAATACAGTCTACGCTCGTTACAACAGACCCGCGTACAACAGGCTTTCGGATATAACGGACCATATTTCAGCCTTAGTTTGTTCTATCTATTTTATTAATGCAACGAAGTTCGCTTTCAACGGACCGTGCTACAACGGACTACTGGCTACAGCAGATGAAATTAGCAGCATTTGTTGTCAAAATCGGTAGTATAAAACAGACTTTTGCTGTGTCACGACACAGGCTGGCAACTGACTTGCGAGGATCAGCCAACGATGATCGCCACTCAATATCTTGCGCGAAGGGAGGGAGCGAGGAAAGCGGGGCAGAAGCGCATAGTCTTTCGCACGCGAGGCACAGGGGGTAGGCGAGGGAAAGAGGGGGGTTGTGCTCCGGTGGCTGCTGTTAACCCCGTGGCCGTGCCTGCTTGAAAGCGATCTGCGATGTGGACAAAGTGCGCGCCAACGCAGGCACTGTATCTTGAAAGCGGTCTGCATGTCAACAAAGTGCGTGCCCACGCAGGCCTCATCTTCAAAGCGATCTGCAATGTGGACAAAGTGTGCCCAGTGCCGGTAGCTTCGTATGTGCTGTGCTTTCGATGTTTGGTTCACGTTGAAGCGAGAGACAGCATGAAGGTCAATTCACTTGCCGCCGCTGCTGCGCTTATCTTGCTTAATTTGATATCCCAATCAATGCTTTGCCTTTCGGGTGAAACTGCGGCTTTTTTGTTTGTTTTTTACTTGGGACGTTCGTCATTCACTCTGTGCAATAAAGTTGTTAGACTTCTCGACGAAAGTTTCGGACGTGAGGCATTCGATACTACGGATTTCAGATAAAACAGTTTTTTTTGTCGGATTATCAGGGTTCGTCGTAACGAGAGTCGACTGTATACGTTTCTGCAAGCTTGCTACTGTTTGAGTACATGGCATCATGCAGCTGCGCAGCGGCTATTTATGGGGAGTGTGGCTTCGTTGTGCTGTTGATCTCAACAGCCTTTTCTCTGGTCTCCAGTATTATGTATGTTGCCTATGATGCAAATAAATTTATTTATTATTACTATTTATTAATAAATCACTGGACATCCATGCATGTGCACCAGCAGTGCACACAACAAAATGAGCAAATAAAATAAAATTCACATGCTAAACAATGGCCGGTGCTGATGACGCTGCAGATCGAGTGCTGCTGCTAGCACGTATAGCATGTAATTTACATATCAGTTTCCCCCCTTTTACTGTGACTAGCACCAATACTCCCCTCCCCCCCACGAAAAAAAGGTAGATTTCTGTATAACTTTTCATCGCGTCGACGCGTCGAAGTTTGTGCTCAATATAAAAAATTTATTGAGAAATGTCTGTTTAGGCTACTACAGCAACTATTTTTTTTAAATATTGAAAGGATTGTTCCATTATAGATCTCTTGCATAATGCCAACAACTCTGTGCCCACAGTCGCTTCCTAGCACCACTGTGAAAGGTAGGCGTGCAGGTCAATGTAGAATGTGCACAGGATGTTTGTCCACGCGAGCTCTGTTACAGGCCATGCCAATTGTCTGTCCATTTTTTACACCAGCTGTAAGAGTTAAAGCGGAACCCCGGTTATATGCCCCCGGTTTTGAGACGACCTGGGTTTTATGACAGATTACCACAGTCCCGGCGAAGTCCCCACAGAAGCAATGCATTAAAAACCCCGGTTATCCGACGCAATTTTACGCCTGACCCGCATTATACGACGACCCTCGCGAAGCGCGGGACGGAACGGCGGACGAAAGAAAAGTGCCGTGGGTCTCTTTCCTCGTTCCATCTCTCTGCATGCGGAGCGCTTGACACCGCTCGACCGGTTCACTTCAGCACAGCTTTCTTTCCTGCCTCATCTCATCATTTGTTTCTCTCTCCCCCACCAGCAGCTGCCCGCGACGCCCGCTGTGCTGAAATAGCGCCTTTTTTTCTCCACAATCGCTTTCTCCTCTCTTCTCGGTGGCGTCGCCTCTTGTCGCGTTAGGGAAGCGTTTACCTCCCCCCACCAGCAGCTGCCCGCGACGCCCGCTGTGCTGAAATAGCGCCTTTTCTTCTCCACAATCGCTTTCTTCCTCTCTTCTTGGTGGCGTCGCCTCTTGTCGCGTTGGAGAAGCGTTTCCCTCTCCCCCCACCAGCAGCTGCCCACGACGCCTGCTGTGCTGAAATAGTGCCTTTTCTTTTCCAGAATCACTTTCTCCCTCTCTACTCGGCGGCGTCGCCTCTCATTGTGTTGGGGAAGCGTTTCTCTGCTTCCAGTTTCCCAGCAACAGATCGCCAACAAGGTAGTGCGGAGACGCCTAGGTTTATCGCACGTGTTCTTCGTCGTATTCCTAGCGACCAGCGTTCAGCGGAGGTTTTGAGTTGTGTGGAGTAACGCAACGCACAATGTCCCGAAAGCGGACAGTTCTGTTGCTCGGCGATAAGCTGAATGTTATGGAGGAAGCGGAAAAGCGGCATGGCGCTACGAAAGCCAGCATTGCCCGGGACCTTAAGATACCCGAATCTTCGCTTGAGATGATCCTGGCAAACAAAGCGGTGATATTGCAGAATGTCAGCAAGTTCGGGCTCAAGCGGAAAGCGGCAAAAGAAGGACAGCATGAGAAGTTAGAAAAAGTTCTCGTCGAGTGGCTGCATCAAGCATGGAGCTCTGAGATCAACGTTGACGGCGCCATTCTAAAAGAAAAGGCGGACCTTGTGGCATTGCGTCTGGGCATCGACGACTTTCAGGCATTGAACGGGTGGCTGGATCGCTTTAAAAAACGAAACAGGATTGTGTACAGCCACTCCTGTGGATAAAGCACTTCCGCGGACGTTTCCACGGTGAACGAGTGGATGGAGTCGCTGCCGGAGATGATTGCTTCATACAAGCCCTGCGACATTTTCAAAGCTGATGAGAGCGGTATTTTTTACTATATGCAGCCAGAGCAAACCCTTGCGTTTAAGGGTGACAGCTGTAATGGTGGCAAGTGTAGCAAAGAGCGTGTGATGGCACTATTCTGTGCTAACGAGGATGGTTCCGAGAGGCTGCCCGTGCTCGTTGGTAAGTTTACAAAGCCACGGTGCTTTAAGAACTTGAAGACGCTGCCCTGCAGCTACAACTTAAACAAAAAGGTGTGGATGACGTCTTCGCTCTTCAGTAATTTTTTGCAGCAGCTGGATAACAAAATGGGTGCTAAGGTGAGGAAAATATAGCTTTTCGTGCACAACGCACCGTGCCACCCACCCAATACGTCCAGACCTGAGGAACATAAAGGTTGTTTTTTTCCCGTTCAACTGCACAAGCCAGCTGCAGCTGCTGGATTCCGGCATCATTAAGTGTGCCAAGCAAGGGTACTGGAAGCGGTTAGTGCAGCGTCGGCTGGTGGATATGAGCGCAGCGAATCAAAAAAAAAAGATCACTGTGCTTGATGCCATGCATTTTATTGCCAGTTCGTGGAATGCAGTGTCGCAAAGCACAATCGCTAACTCGTTCAAGCACTATGGCTTTAAGCGAGAGACTGCCTCCTCTGCTGGGTGACGCAACAACCTCCATGCCGCTCGAGGCCGATGCAGGCTTCGCCGACGACGATTTCGAGGGTTTAAACCTCACCACGACCTTCGCCGAGTACGTGGAGGCCGACAACAACATTGCGATCTGCGGCGAGGTGTCGTTGAATGACGCCATTGAGGAGGCTTCGCCTAGTGCCGACACAGCTGCGACATCGGACGAGGACAACGACGACGCCACAGATGCCGTGCCTGTGCCTACCACGTTCGCCGAGGTGCTACAGCACATAGACGGCATCCGGAACTTCATCTTTTCACGTGAAGCCGCAGAGGACCTCCTTTTGGACGTTGCCCAACTCGAGCGAAAGCTCTTGGTTCATGGACCAAAGAAGGTCCGTGAACCAAGAGCTTACCGACTTTTTAAAAATTTGCGTTGGCTGGTGGGAATCGTGGCAGTGGAGTGCTGTAAAGGTTTGTTTGAATAAAGCATGATTGGTACCTGTACTGCAGCATTAATTCTTATCACATTTATTTTTTTGGTAATTTGTGTTTCCAAGCCCTGCAGAGTATGTTAGTAGTTTACATTGAAGTTTCTCGTAAATCCGTCACGCGAAATAAGTAGTATTCTTATAGGCATAATTTATGTTCGGATTTTACGACGCCCGCATTTTACGAGGCTTTTTCGTGGTCCCAAGAAAGTTGTACGATCGAGGTTCCACTGTAAGTGCACTAATAGAGATGTATACAGCACACACATGGCTAGTTATCCATTTTTTGCATTCATGAGTGACAGTGGCGCCGTAAGCTACACGTTATTCGTCTGAAGCCATGTAGGTGACAGCAGTCACGTCTTTTGAGGCAATGATGATATACAGGGCATTGGGGGCTGCAACAAGCTGACCCAATTGTATGGCCAAATACTCGAACACTTGCAAGGCTGCAACAGAGACAGCACTGGATTGCTACACCAGTACCTAAGATATTGCAGCTTGCCACACTTCTTTTTTCATGCAATTTGCTCTGATGGAATAAGGAATGACGTTAGACTGAACCAAAGTGGAAGCTCCAGCAGTTAAAGCCCCTTCAAGTCACTGCTTTCGCACTGTAGTGTGTCAATGATGCCTTCGTGGCACTAATGTGGGAACATGCCAAGATGTATTCTATCTATCCTTTTGCGGGGAGAACCAAGCTTGCATTCACAAGTATGTGTCATGCAGCGAAAATGCTATGTGTGTGTCAGAACCCTGCAGCAACTCAATGCGATCTGTAGCACAGCCCGCACGGCTCAAAAGCTTCTTATGTGGCTCCTGAGGTCGCTTGCAAGTCTGCCCTTCACGGTGGCAGTGGGAATCCAATGTGCGCACAGGGTTTTTGTCATTTTTCAAAAGACCTATAACAGCACACTTTGAAAATTTTAAGCCTTTCATCCACTAAATTATCTTCTGCAATGGAAATAAAAAAACTTTGTGGGTGTTGCAGCCCACATTTTGCACCAAAATTGTTCCAGACCAAGTAAAATTGAAAAAAACTCTGAGAAGACAGTGCAATATCCAGAAAATTGTATTTCAACTTGTACGAAAAAAAAGTAAAAAAGAAAAAAAAAGAAAGAAAATGTGCTTTCACACATTAGTGTAAGTGTGCAGATGGAGCATTTATGATTGCTGTTTATTCCCTCAAAAGTCCAGAAAGCTCAGCAAAGTTCATCAAGGAATGTTATGCCAACCAGGGGAACAAAATGGAAAAGCAGTTACAACATTGGTGTACATTCAATGCTACTGCACCTGTCCACTGCAGCACACCAACAGTAGAGACAGGCAAGGCCTGCGTGCTCCATTCCCTAGGTGTTGCTGCTTCATTACGAAGTGTGTTAAATTGCTGTTGAATTGCACGCGCATTCATTTTCCATACATGACATCTAATCAGCTTTTGCTTACTCATTTTCGGCTCTGGTATCGAGATGCTGCGCTAGTGGGCCTAGCCGCGTGCTTGCAGAGTTGCTCATGTTATTGCATTGTGCTTGCAGCCAGAGCATCTCTGAGCACTGAAGTCCTAAACTTACAGACACAAAAGCAGTGCGAGCATTAAGCAGTGCACAGAATGCAAGTGAGAGTGAGAGAAAACAAGCACAACACCCTATCATGCCAAAATGTGATATGTGCTGTGGTGAATAGAACAAAGAAGTGCACGGAACCAAGTTCCGACATTGAACCTGGTGATCATGTCTGTCTTCTGTTTTCACAACACATGCACGTGCAACCTGACTTCCACAATTTCAGTTCGCACACTCAAGGCAAGAATCCAACACGAAGAGAGCAACCACAGTTCTCATTAATCGCATGCACAGAGATTTTTTATCAGCTCTATTGAACAGCCCTACTATTAACAGATCTCCAATTTTTTACATGCAACATGCTTCCTTACAGATACAAGAAACCTGGGGAACTGCACAGCAAAGAAAAGTTGTTTTAGAGGCTTGACGCGAAAATTTGAGAGCGAACAACCAATTTTCCAGGGCATCTTGCTCAGGTTTGAAGTCCACATGACTTTCAAAAAGAGACTTGATGTAAGCTTCAGTTGCAAAGCAGCACCATTTCATGAATGCCGTTCGTCCGGACATCCAAAGGTGCAAAAACCTGCTGGCATAGCTTCGTTGATTCGCGGCAGCCAAGTGAGACTCACAGTTCATTAATCACGGGACAATGAAGAGTACTGTTCCATTTAAGAGTCCTGAATGGCTGCACAGTAATAACGGTCGAACCTTGCACCATACAGCTGCCTCACAACCTACACTCACCTATGCCTATGCTTGTTACTAAGCCAGATGGCAGATGCAGCCACTGTTTACAATGACTATGCATTTTGAACATTCCCTATTATCCCCTATATTTCTGGAGAAATCTTATATATAATCACACAGTGCTACAGGGAACCAAGACTTTTACGAGAACATATGAAAATTATACACAACTGCTTAAACATAATGAAGCCTTGATTTAACAAAGCCCTCAATTATGAATATGTTAAGTTGTGCTTAGACCTCATTCTTAAAGCAACACCTACCACACAAAGTGACAGATAAACTGGCCTGTTGTAGCTGCCTAGAGGGCATACCCCTGGTGTTAACCAATAAAATGGAATAGTAGCTATGACAGGTGGGCAGAGGTGACATGCGGTCAGCATATACAGCAGCACACAAACATAAAAGTATGATTATAGTCACGTTAATTTGTCTAAACATTAGTTCAGTATTAAAAGAAAGTGAAATGGACCATTTTACTAAAATGTGCAGGTTGCTCAGAGCAACTTTCCCTTTTCCCATTAAAACCATTCAATCAAAACAGCAGAAACACGACACGGTACAACGAAGTGTATGTTCATTATCTCATTCAGGACAACAAATGTTGTTGCCCTACCTTCGCCACCATGCAGCAGTGCCTTGTTTCCAAGATCCCTGAGAGGTATGTCATCCTTGGTGGCAGCTGCAGCGATTCTCGCCATGTCACTTTTTGACTCCACAGTTATCTGCTGCGATGACTGCAGAGCAGCGAATCAGAAGAACAAAAGCAGTAGCAAAAGCTCATTAATGTTTCAAGAAACATTGCAACAAGGCATCAGATGAGACAAGGTATCATACAGAATGACACAATTAAAGAGTAAAAACTGTGCCAACGTTACCATACCTCTGTGCAGCCCGTTTCCTCTGGCGTCGCTTCCACAGCAAGGTCGAGAGGCAAACCAGCCTCTGTGCTCTCATAAGGTTTTTCTTTGAGTAGAAAAAAGAAAAAAGAGTAAGTTGAACAAATTGGTTACTTCTAACTTTGCCCTCTTAGGCATATCAAATGCAAGCTTAAGAGTGAGTAAGAGAACGCTACAAGGCAAACAATGGAAGTCTGATCTTAATAACCTATCTACATTAATTTTTCTTGAATTTCCTACGGACATCAAAACACTACATGACAAAGGAAGCATCCTAGCACTGAGAAAGAACGCAATAAAGAATGTGATGCAAGCAGAACATGCGAGGGTGAGCTTTGGTTTTGCTCGCACTACCATTTGGCCCATATGGCCCACTATATCTTCTAGATTTGCTCAAGCACTTATTCAAAAAAATGTCAAAAGAAAACAAAAACACATGTGACAAACAAACACAGATGAGCTGTAAACAACTCCTTTCGGCAATTTCTGGTAGCTCATGGTATTATGAAATCAACACAAAAAACAAGAGAGGTCAGCCAAGGTGTGCTGTGAAAAATACAATTAAACAAGAGGAAGACAAAAATCCCTCTCACTACCAGGTCTGAAGCTATAAATGAACTGTGCTTTTTGCCCAGAAATAGTCTGATTCATGCATGCACTTGCCGGTTTGTGCATGGCCGGCAGTTACACAAGACTGTGCATCTCTCTCTTTTTTTTAAAGGAGCCTTGAAAAACTTTTCCAACTAATCATAGAATAAAATAGCCTCACTATAAAAGGATCTCATCTCATGAACATCATGGTGCAAACCCTTTTTGAACACTTCAACTATTGAGGAGTTATCGCACCAACTCCTGGTTTTATCTCTCTTTTTGTCTTCACTAGTGCACTGGAAGCTATACAGAGGAGCTCTGCCTTTGGCTCACATGTTCACACCAGCCTCTACGACAGATCGGCAACATTCTTTTTACTATACTGGAAAAGCGTTTCAGAGCCCCTTTAAATTTCATCAGAGAACCAGGGTTGCTTTCACATTCGGTTGCTTTTTATTTCACTCCAATTATTTGGAAGAAGACAAATTAAGCACACTGAGTACTCTGTTGCACGGAAGTTCAGGCCACACAGGTTTATGCACTTTTTCTTTCCTTCGTAGTGGCGCCACGAAAAGCAATAAACAACAGGCGAAATAAATGCAGAGCTTGGTGCCAGCTATCAGCAAATTTTAGCAGCAGTATCCACATGCGAAACAGTGCAGAATGTCCAGGCTCAGCACCACCAGCCACACTTGTATAACTCTCAGGATCGCACCTTTGCATTCAAGAGGGGACTGGATATTTGGCAGAACGGAAGTCGAAATACCACTATATTCGTAACCTTTGTGTTTTTGTGCAATTAAAAAGCCTGCACTCCTTAAATGGCGAGAATGAGGTTTTTAGTTACTCATCCAAGCAGTTTGCGCTAACACTGTATCAGTCCACGTTTAGTATACTGATGACTAGAAGTGGGCGAATATCGAATTGAATATTGAATAGCCAAACGTTGGCGCATATATTTGCAATTGGAATATTTGTTTCAGTATAATTATGTACCACTCCTCTTACTAACTAGTGCAAGAAAGACAGATAACCATCAGGGACAAATGATCAGTTTTAAACACAAGATCCCTAATTGTCATTTAAGGAACTGCATGAATAGGTTTTCAACATCTTTAGCGCCTCGTCACAAACAAGCTTTCCAAGAATGAGTGAGTGGCTGCTGGGTGTGTTCAGGTAAGGACAGGTCTGAGCGGTACCAAGTATTTGTTGTTTTCAGCGAAAATTTTATAAGAGGTGGGCAAATGTCTCTTTAGAAAGGAATCAGCCTTTGTTTTGCAAGATGTAGTGCGGATTTCCAGAAAAAAACATTTTAATTCACTAAAAGTGAAGACAAGCACTTTCGTGCCATGCAGGTTTCACAAATTTGAAGACCTATTACTTGAAAACGAAAACACTGTACGTCGTCAAACATTTTTTCAGCAATTTTACACCATTAGAACTACTGGCCCAAGAAAACTTGATGTTGCAAACAATTTTTGATTTTTTGAAAAATTACCAAAATGCTTTTTAAGCAAGCATTTCTCACCGACTCTGAAATCAGTGGCTTTGTAGGGACATTTTAGCTAAGGTGACGAAGCTAAAACATTTTGCAACAAATCTTTAAAAAGAATTCTTGCAAATTAACACAAGAAATGTGCAGCTACATTAAGTAGTTATTTTGTAATAAAATCCCTATAGCACCAAAACTGCACTAGTGGTAGAAAATGGCCCAATTAAGGGCATTAAAAAAATATTTTCAATGTAGATTTTCATTAAAATTTTACATAATTCCCTCGCAGGAGTGCTAAATCTATTACTGCAAGAACATGTTGCATTATTTTATTTCGAGCTGAAAAATTGGGCCTATTTTTAGAACCCTGTATGGTCATCCCTATGACCTGAAAAGGTAAGACAGAGAAATGCCGACCAAAAATGAAAATGTTTAAAAACTTCAAGACGTTTTGGCTTCGGTACGGAAGCCTTGTTCACAAAAAAGCAGCTCTACGAGGCGTGCTTATCTCCGTTTTAGTGTTGTGACCAAAGCACCTAGTGTGCGCAGGTGGAAGATTGCCATCATTCCTGTTTAGTGTTTTCTTTTTGTAGTCTCCCTATGATCTGTGTAGTTCTAATAAAAAAAATCTAAATTACATTCATATTGCAATATGAGGTCGTTGTTATTGTGGTAGTAAAGAAAAGTGACTAAGATTGCATCTTATTTTGCCTCTGCTGATCCACAAAGTCAGTTGAACTTGGGTTTTTCAGGGCTCCTGTATCCGTATTTTTCTTAGAGTATGCTGAGGTAGCAAGCATGCGAGAGCGCACACAGTGAACTGTTTAAGGCTGGTCTGGAGAAACTACTTCTGGCACTGCTCTCTTATTACACCTGCAATGCTCACACTTTATGTGGCCGATGCACTCGCCTAGCGCGAAAGTGCGATGATGCCGCTGCAGTGGTCAAGTCAGCTTGGTGCGTTCAAATAAGGACAGTAGCAAAGGGGCCCCAAATATTTTTACATTAGGCGCAAAAACACTTTGACATAATACAACCAATACTATATTCCAACATACATTTGTTTTCACACAGAAAAAATCTTAAGTGAGACAAAGTGAAAAAATTTTTGCTATCGAGTCACAAAATGTTGCAACTAAAAAAGCGTATCGAATTGAGAATACTGTTTCCTACACATTCATTGCTTTATTCTACATTTTACAACCTCTCACAGCATTAAGGTGAATTGAGTTTAATTTGTCATATCATGGCACGGACAAAAATGAAAAAACTTCTTTTGTAGTAACAGGGCAAGAATTGCATAGGTGTCAGGCTGGTGCAAGCAAATCAGTCATTCTATATGCGGAAGAACGTAAAATCTGACCAAGAAAATTCCTTATGCGCTACACGGTGTGCCTGCACAGATTGGAGGAAGCTGCGAATGCGCAGTTTGCACAACTTACTTCGAAAATGCCTATTTGTTCCTGCATACCAGGGCCCCACCCTTTTGCTTCATGAGCACGAATTATGCATTAGGAAGTATTTTAAGCATTGACCTTGCAGTGCCTATTATTTCTGTCCATTATGCCTACATATGCTTGTTCTTGCTTTTAGAACCTGAAAATGCTTTTTTGGGGTGCTCTTTTGTTTCAAAAGCACATTCAGTTACTTCACACAAGGCCTGGCAGCACTGGCAGCACTGGCAGATGCTGTTGCTAATGACAATGAACCCGGCAATGTGATCTAGCAAATAAGCACTTGTGTTGTCAACATTAGTTGAGCTTTTGAAGGCCTCTCAACATCTGCTTACTGGGCATGAATAACACAAATGGTAATTACATGCCAAAGTCCTAAACCTTAAACAGTGGTTCTTACACTGCCATACAATATCCTCCCACCCTCCTTATCAACCCAAGCTGTGAATGATATATTGGTAAATCTCTATTAGCCTCGTCATAGCTCCTGAACAACCACTTACCGCAATAATGATTCAGGCTGCCTGCACATTATTGGCACCAATTCCAGCCGTGAAATTCATTGCATCAGAAATAAAATTAAAATAAGTACACCGTTGACCTTGACAAGTGCCCCAGTAGTTGAGCAGTGAAGCGGATACCTTAGTCTACGTCTTATATTTGTATTAGTAACAAAATATAGCAACATAATTTTGGAGGAAACTGATCACAAGATATGAACCTCATGAAGTTTTACAGAAACTGGTTATGATATTTTGTTATTTAAAGGACCGAAAATTGGCAATATTCTGACTTGGAAATTTTTTTTACCATTTGCCATGCAGTTCCAAGAAACAACAATAAACTGGTCAACACACTCTTCTGTAAGTTGTGTAGAACATAATGAACAATGGAGCAAAATATTTCTGGAGTTAAACCCATTGATCCAAAGTACCATATAAAAAAAAAGCCGAAATAAGCTCCTAATTTTTCCTTGCCTATCAACTCTTTCCCTACTGCGCCCATTTGGCATCGTTAGCCCGCTATCGATGGTTTGAAAGCCACTTTTGAGACCTTCCACGCTGCTCATGGACACACTGCGCTATTGGGCATGAAGGAGCAGAACATTCTAAGCAGTTTGCTTTTTTTCCCACCAAGCGGTGATTTTTGAATGCGCTCCGAAGTTTTTGCGAGTGTCAGAGGAGAGAGGGAAAATGACTATCTGCTATTGATGGCTTGAAACGCCCCTTTCGAGACCTTCTGCATCGCTCACGGACACTCTGGGCCATTGTGCGTGAAGGAGGAGAACAATATTTTTGTTTTCTAAGTAGTTTGCTTTTTTCGTACAACACATTCATTTTTTAATGCGCTCGAAGTTCCGTTATCATCAAAGTAGGAAGCAAAAATGGCCGCCTCCAGAAGCGACGCATGTGCTACGAAAGACCACAGATCTCGCGATTCCGCTGCGTCTGCAGCCAATTTTATTGACGGGCTAAGGAGCAGCGAGTCTGAGGATGCTGCCTTTTCGTCGGACTTTGACTCTGAGAGCGATGATGACACAAACCAGCCCAAAAGATCGGCAGCCCGGCAGGCCCAACTGTAGTGCTTGCAGTTAAATTTTTGTACATAGTTGAATACCTGTTCAATTAAAAAGTGATTTTATCGGAGATAGTGCCTATTAGAGGGCAATACATTATGTATATCTCACAATTTTTGTTACATTTCTTTTCTTAGTAGATACAAGCATGTCTTTAAAAACTTTGTTCAATTTTATCCCACAATTTTGATTCTGGCAATTATGTCTTTCTTATGACATACATCCCTTTAATGAAACTTTTATGCGTAAAAAAGTACATTCATTCTGCTTTTTATTTATGTATTACATAAATTATTAAGTGCAGTAATTCCTTGAGGAAAAAAAAAATCTGGCGTAACCTACAAAAAAAAAAAACATTTTCCATATGGTAGGGAAAAGCTGAAGAGGCCTTTCTTTTCCTATTCCGCGAACTCAACTCATCTTAACTCCATGAGAGAGATTGTGTAGATTTAGAGTACAATGTTTAATGTGTAGAAAACAGCATTCTATATTACTATGCGCTTTTTGAGTTGCAACATTCTGCAACTGGATAATGATATTTTTGCTATTTGTCTCACTCAAGCCTTTTTCTCTGTGAAATAAATGTGTATGTTGGAAAAGTAGTATTGGCTCCACTGTCTGAAACTATTTGGGAGCCCTTTTGAGACTGTCCTTATCTGAACAAACCCAGCCGACTCCTCCACAGTAGTGGCATCATCACGCTTTCCTATTAGGCTAGTGCATCAGTCATATAAACACATAGCAGCTGTAGTAAGAGGGCAGTGCCAGAAGTAGTTTCTCTAGACCAGTCTTGAACAGCTTGCTATGCGCGCTTTCGTGTGCTTGCTACCTTAACATACTGTAGGGAAAAAATACTGATACAGGAGCCCTGAAAACCAGACCTCAACTAATTTCATGGTTCAGCAGAGGCAGAAAAAGACAATCTGAGTCACTTTTCTTTACTACCATAAAAATAATGAGCTCAGATTGCAATATGAATGTAATTTCACTTTTTTTTTTATTAGGCCTGCACAGATCACAGGGATGGCGACCATGCAGGGTTCTACAAATAGGCTCAATTTTTCCGCTTGAAATAAAATAGTGCAACGTTTTTGCAGTACTAGATTTATCAGCCCTGCGAGGGAATTCTGTAAAATTTTAATGAAAACTGACAATGATTGGTTTTTTTTTAATGCCCTTAAATGGGCCAATTTGAGCTACTTGGGACAGTAGTTTCTAATGGTGTAACATTACCATAAAAAGCTTGGCGGTGTACAATGTCTTAGTTTTTGAGTGAAAGGTCTTCAAATTTATGAAACCCTCAAGTTGCATAAGTGCTCGTCTTCACCTTTAGTGAATTACCTCTTTTGTTTTTTTTTTTAAAGAAAATCCGTGCTGCTTCTTGCATAACAATGGCTGATGGATACTGTTCAGATAAGTTCGGCCAGGCATGCCCGGGTGACCCTTGTCAATTTCTATCAAAAATATGTATTTTGTTGCCCAAGTGCCAAGAAAACAAGATCAATCTTAGTTTTGTGAGAAGAAAGTGTCTTTACGAATAAAAATATGGAGGCACCCAATAGTCAGAAGCATTTATAACGAATTTTGCCGAATCCCTAGATGGTTTAAATTAGTGAGTTTGCATCTAATATTGTACTTTAGCTGTTAGATTCTGTAGGCCCCAGCAACAGCAAGGTGGCCAATAGATGTCTTGCAATTTGGAAAACATCTTTGACACTTTTATGAGTATGCAAAGGGCTAAATTGACACTAAAGAGAAAAATAAATTGAGCTGCATTCGTGTCAGCAAATTACACTTCTACAACACAACTAGAGCAACTTCCAATGTGAGAGGAAGCTTGATAAGCCAGAAAAGCCACTAAAGACAGGTCAGGCCACCACCTTGAAGATTCTTGACCAGTTTGCTGCAACATCATAGATCTTGATGGCATCTGCTTGGGCCCATTTAATTTATTGGTAAACATGGACTACATTGTTTGTAAGATAGCCATAGACTGAACTGAGCAAGTTTCAAGATAGTTCACTAAGCTTCAACAGAAAATAATTTGAAATCCTTAAAGGGACCCTGAAAGGATTTTGCACTTTTGTACAAACATACTAAGATGTTAGGGTAGGTCCTTTTGATCATTATTTGATGCAGTTAAGTGCTCCGCGTAAAGCCTGCAATTTATTACAAGGCTTTAAAAATGTACATTGCTACTGATCGCAGCACATCACTCTGCTGAAATTTTAGTCGCCCCTGACCATTTGACGCAAGCTGCCCTAATGACGCCAGTAGGGAGAGCTATCCGATTGGCTGCCCAGGGCGCGTCATCGATAATTTTTCTAACTTTATGGTGAACAAATGTTGTTCGTAATCGTTGGAATGTTAGTTAATCTGTTTCTATAAAAAGAAAGTAACAGAAAGAGAATGCACAAGGACAATTTCTCACTAGACTTAAGCACTTCTGCCACAAAGCAGGTGTTGTCTACTTGTCTTGCAACATGCTCCGTGTTGACGAGAGCTCCGCCGTCAGTGTCAGGTGCAGCCACCTGGTGGCAAGAGCTCAACCAAACACTGTAGCTGTAACGAAGTGTATTCCACTTTGCTGCTGATGTAAATTTTCTTCAGGAGTGTAATCATGAACAAATTGTTTTCGTAAATGTTTAACAGGTTTTACACTTGGTTAGAGCAATATTAGCTCTTTATTTGGCTGGTTAAGCTCAGCGCCACCAGGTGGCTGGACCTTGCAGATCGATCAGGCCGCTCACGTACGTCTACGCTAAAGCTCCTTCATCAGCTTGAGTTTATGCCTCCACCCATCTGTTGAAACGCCCAGCTCGCCTGTAGTTACCGGAATACTGGACACGCTCGGCACTGCGATAGAATGCTCGCAACAAACGCACGCTGCTTCGATAACTCTCGCTTAGGGTCGACTGCCAGGTGGCTGGCGGAGAGGTTGAAGAGGCTTCATGCGCTTGCTCCCAGACAATTGGAAGTAGACGACACGACGTGCCATCATGACGCAGAGCCAGTGAAGGTGGAGCTTAGCCCCAATCACTTGGCGAACGAGTTGAGGAGAAAATGCATGGCTATGGAGGAGGGTAACTTGTCATTTTCCGTAGCTCTCTTAATATGAGACACTTCACACAAATTGTAGTGCGAATTATTTAATGTAGCTGCACTCTACGAGTCTACAAAATTTGTCTGAACCATTTCAGGGACTCTTTAGCATCACAGTGACGTATAGGCACCGACATTTTCGTGCGAAATTAAAAAAAATAACAATTTTGACCTTCATTCTTTCTAATAATAATCAACCTATTACTGCAAAATTATTGAAAACAGTTTCAAAATAACACTTTACCACTATAAATTGAGTGCGTTTCCTTGGCATCCTTTCATTGAAGACAAAAAATTTCAGACAAACTTGACTGGATATCACTAGAAATACAACACACTCAGACCTTGCAACAGTAAGCGATGGATGACAAAAAGGAACACCGAGGTGCTGATTCACAGCAATCAAGTGTGTCCTGGCAATGTCTGAACTTTGCACTTACCGCATGACAATGACCTAGAGTACCCTACAGTTCTCCAGGCAGGAGCAAGGCCACAGGCCTCTACAGGACTCCAGCAAGGCGTTGAAACTACCGAAGATGCCACAATAGCCTCCCCTGTAAACAAACGCACAGATGTGGCAAAAGCAGGAGCAGACGTGCTAGCTGATGCTCAGAGCCAGTATGCCTCCACATAGGAAAACAGGATTCTAGCCGTAGCCTTGTTTTGTTTGCCAACCTACAACCTTATTTCCAACGGACCATGCAGGTCAGGGTCATCTGTTTACCTTAAAAGGGTACTGAGATGACATTTCCTAAATGTCCTTTTTAGTTTGTTTTTTGCTTGAAGTGAAGGTCAAAACCCTCTAAACCCTAACAAAAAATACTGCCAAGCTTCATTGATGAACTCGAGCGCACACTAAAGATGGACACAGGCAAAGTTAAAAAGTGCTGTTAACCAACTCTGCCTGTGTTCCTCACCTGTTATGTGCACTGCAGTTCAAGAATGGATTACAACCAATTGTCCAACTTTCACTCCTACTGCCTAGCTTCAAAGGTGCCCTAGGTAATTTACAAAATAACATTTGTTTCTGTGAATCAGCTTTGTTTTTGGTATCCAAGAGGTGGATGCGTCACGACTTCATGATACACTTACTCACTCTATTCCTGTGATCACTGCCGGTTGCCACATGTGAATGCAGCCAGAAGAAACATGCACATCACTCTCGCTTATTCTTCACGAGCAATGTCGCCATACCTAGCCATACACAATGTCAACAAATTTTGCTCTTTGTCATCCGATCACGATAATGTCAGCAATGCCAGGTCCGGCATTCCGAGGTTAACTTCAGTACCGAATTATGTTACTTCCTAACCATTTCTCAACCTTTGCACTTGCCAAGTCATCCTTTTACGTGTGAGAAGCATGCAGCAGAGTTTATACAGCCTCGACATTATGTGTCGGTCCTCCTTTGCAGAGCACTGAATACAAGTTTAAAATGAGGAAAGCACGGTCATTGCATGCCCACTTCCAGTCAGTCATTGGTTCACATATTGTTGAGTGAGTGGCAGCATTCTTGCTCATTTGGTATCTTATGACGCGCCAGGCTGCTTCCTTGATTGTGCCTAGGCCATCAGATATGACATCCCGCCTACCACAGCAACACAGGTGGACAGGGCAGTCATTGTAATGAGACACAGCTTTAAGGTAGCAATCAAACATGCTAATGAATGTGTGTCAGTGTCTTTGTTATACTAGAGCAAGCTATAGTTGAACATCAATATTATGAATATATGTATAATTATCAGATATAACAAAGTAAATCTAAGTGCTAATTGTTGATATCAGCATGTAAAGAATATATGGGGTATGTTATTTAATCGTTAACAGAAGTTCTAAAAATCTTCTGTGACATGTAACAATTATATTTCTTGAGCTAGATTAATCTCAGAGGCAGACACTATTTTCACACACAAAAAAAGAAAATGAATATTCGACTAATTAACAAATGTTTGCTAATTAGCTTTCGAACTAATCACTTCATGCCACATGTTGCAATTTAAGAATCTTGGCTGGTGGTGACATTTAAAGTCACATCCACTTCAAACCAATTCTGGGGATCACAACAGTTTCATGTTGCGTGTTCCCAAAGTTGGCGACAAAGTGCATTGGTGTTCCGGCCGCCTTAAAGCTTCAATGCATAAAAAGGCATTTTGTTAAAAAGTAAGTAAAACAACTGTGCATTTTTATGGCAAGTTTGACTGCGCTTATCTGAAAACTGGTGCTAGTTTCAAAGTTCATTTCAAGTGGATGCCCCTTGTCAAATTAGCTGCTTCAATTCGTGTATTGCTACATGTGCAGCAATATAATTAGTAGAAAAGATATTTATTGAAACTTTGCTAATTTGTCAATTATGCAAATTGATTTCCAACGCAAGCAATACACACCTCTTCGAGCACTACAGCTCAATAGGTACATTTGTGTAAATGCCACAGGAAATCTTAAAAATTCTGTTAACATTGCAAAACCTGGTATGCTTATAGCTAGAGACTGGATTAAAGAAAAACGCCTATTCATTCCTGTGCCCCAGGGCACCACCCTTTTGCTGTATGGTACAAATTATGGATTAGGAAGTAATTTAAGTATGGACTTTGCAGTGCCTATAAATGCGTATTTGTCGATTACCCCTACATATGCCTGTTCTTGCTTGTAGCACCTGAAGATGTTTCTTTGGGGTGCACTTTGTTCCAAAGCACATTCAGTTACTTCTTTCCACAAGGCTTGGAAGCATTGGCAGATGCTGTTGCTAATGGCAATGCACCTGGCTATGTGACCTAGCAAATAAGTGCTTCTGCTGTCACTATTAGTTGAGCTTTTAAAGGCCTCTCACCATCTGCTCGACACTTATCAGCAATGCCAGAGAAAAAAATCACCAAAGGACACTCAACTCCACGTTACACTGCCGGTGAGGATTTGAGAGAAAAGATGCAGAATTTTGAAAGGTATACTGTATACTGTAGCTTGAAAAGATTTGACAGTAGATTGTGCTGTGCATGTGTTATAAGCTTTGTCCACCAAACACTAGAAACCTGTTAGGTTTATGGTTAACTGTAGTTTCATGGCGAAGCACCAATTGCGATAGCAAGTTAGTAGATAGCTGTATAAAGTAAGGATAGTAGTTTTATTGGCCATATAAACTTGTAAACATTCGCTTATTAACTAAATTAACAATGATAAAATGTGCGAGCGTGACTCAACGAGGACATAGAAAGAAACAGACACAAGGAGACAGCGCTGTCTTTGTGTGTCTGGTTCTTTCTAAGTCCTTGTTCAGTCGCGCATACACATTCTATCATGGATTCAAACCAACTAGCCCGTCGACGTGTCTTAACTAAGTTAACCAGCACAGTGTTGCACGCACACAGGTAAATAAGAACACACATTGCTCGATGACCACGGAAACTGTCTGTGAAACGCTGGAGTTAGGAATTGCGGTAGCAACCGCGAGCCAATTGACCTCCGTGCATCTGTCGCTCAATGCGTACGAAACGTGGAAAGCACAGTGCATACGAAGCTAACGACAGTAAGCGACACTACAAACATCGCAGATCACTTTGAAGATGAGGCCTGTGTGGGCGCGCACTTTAGGGACGTTGCAGACTGCTTTGAGGACACACGAATGCCGGCAATGCGTCCCTACAGTGTCCGCCCAAGGCGTCTACCACAGCGTCCGCGATTCGCGTGGCCAACGCTGTAGTAGACACCGCGGTTGTGTCCACTCTGTACGGAGCGGCGGGCGAGGAGAACATTGAGGCACCGTAGCAGCCGCCTGAGAAGAACGCTCCTCCTCTGTTGCCTCACCCCCCTGCCTCAAGCGCCACAGGAGTGGGCACACATCCGGGCCATGTTCCTCGCTCGTGCATGTGAGATTGAACCGCGTTCGCCGGCTCACCCTCACACGCTTTCACTCATATGGAACCATACGGCGATGGTAGAAATGTGGCTGGAGTGTCCACATAATTCCTATCAGAATAAAAGCATTTAAGGAAGAGTTCCAGTGAAGAGTTCACACTGTTTCACATGCAAGCGACTGCGCGAAGGTGGTCGCAGCGATTCAGTGGCACCGCAATGCAACGAGGCGACTTTGTTCCAGATGCAACGTCTTCGTGTGATGCTTGTCGCTGTGATTAGTGTCACTTGCAGAAAGCACCAGTGAGCAGTGGGTTTCCGTTCTCTGCAAAGGTGGTGCTGGACCACCCCTTTCTGTTTTAGAGCGCGAGAGAGAGGTGCCGGCTTCGTCATTCTCCTAGGGCAACATTAATTCTTCACATTTTTGCATAAATACATACTGCACTGATTCACGTTTATTTCGTTTTCAATTCCTGTTTTAAAGAATCGTTCGACCACATGCATCTAGAACAGTAACAAAGAAGATTGTATTACCTAAATATGGCGTGAAAGGGGTGTGTCAGTGGCTCTTTATCTTGAATGCTGCCAGGCGCCCATGCGCTATCTGAGCCACATAGATGTCAACTGCTTGGTAACGAGGCATGGTGAGCTGTTAACTTTTAACTAATCTTTTGTCCCTTTTTCTTCTCAAAGCATTTGAGCAGAATAGTAGTGGCCTCTTAGTTCTAGAAGAGCTCGGGTGAACTTTGACCAAAGAAGCACAAAACCAAACTATAAGCACTCGTGCCCACACTTCACGTCATGCAAAGGAACTTTCTGTCAGTTGATTCATCACTGGCTGTCGTCTGCTAGAAAAAGCATCGCCAGTTTGAGCATGCAAGCTGCTGTGTGCCTCGACACCACCTATGCCACATGCTCCACGTCACTGCTTCTGAATTTGTCCAAATGTTTCGATTGCAATGGCAGCAGTGTGCACAGCCACCCAAACAGGTTTAGATGCTCCCAAAATCGCCACTGTGCCCCTTTCGGGCCAAAATAGCTGTCATGTGAAACAGGCGATAGACAAGAAAAACATTAAGTGCCTGTTTTAGGCACTTAAAACCCACATTTTTAGCACCTAAAAACCAGCCTCTACTTATAACAGGTATTGGATGTAACGAAAGTACTTTCATGTCAGGTGCGACTTCATCATAACAAGGATCGCATCAAGACGTTTGTCCACTTTCATTCTGCAAAACACATGGCACTTTTTACAGCGCTCACTTTCACGTCGCCACCTCTGCCGAGAACGAAACAACTTTCTCAGTACTACCAAGGCACCAGGCAGACAGGTCGGCATTCCACATGTACTGTGGTGGTCTTACAAGGAGCACAGGATTGCCACACTGCAACATGGCATTTGGGAAAAGGAAGCCCAGCACAGCTTGCACATGAAGTACACACCAAATGGTGCTTGTGCTGCAAGATTTCTTGAACATGTTTGTGCTGCTTTTGCAAGGAGCGACACAATTCAGTGTCACAGAAAAATGAATTATACCATATTTACTCAATTCTAACATGCACCTTTTTCTCGAGAAAAGCTTTGCTTAGGGACGGCTGGCTGTGCTCGAATGCATGTGTTCACGCGTACAAATGGACACATGAACACAAGCAAAACGGGGAGGCAAAGTGGGCAATGGTTCCCCTCTAGCTGAAAGAGGGAAGCGAGATTGGGATGGTCTGCCACCATATCTAGTGGCCTGTTGAACAAGGAGGCTACTGGGAAACTAATTTTTAACAGTGTTTGTGAATTAACGACACTACCTAGAGTGAGCATTAGAGTGAGCATCCTTCCATTATGACTTAAAACCTGAGAGGACCTACCCAGGATATTCAGGTGCTACAGAACTAAGGTGAGCTGGAGAAGGCACCGCAGGTGAAGGGAGAGACTGCAATGATATTTGCCACCCCCTTTCTTAAAAGGGTTCCAACACATCAATGCTGTATCTCGCTTTTTTGTTTTATCAGATAGCTGCTAACTCCATGACGGTATGGTGCCAGAATTTCTCAAATGTGCAACAAATAATTAATTTTATCTACTTTAAATGCAATCAGTTCAATATGTGTGCCAAAAGCAGCACCACTTTCTGGCTTAGGGTCTGCTGATAAGCACTAGTTTTACATAATGAAAATTAGTGTTCATGTGGTATTACGAACTATTGACGGATGGATCAGGCCAGGTGCAGTGGTTGCAAGACACACAACTGCCATGCCACCGAACACTGGGTGTGCTATGTTTTCCATTCATTCATCTTTCAGACGATCACGGCTTCTCTTCGACCACTGCACCGCCCCGCACACCAATGTCTTGTGACCACAACTTCCCATTTTCATGACATGTCGGGTATTCTGGTCCACATACCCACGACATCCCTACATTTGAAGCACATTTTTAATTCATTTAATTGAAGAATAGTATAATGCACAATTTGTTGAGGCATTTGTACCACCGTTACTAAGTTGGCAGCTACCTAATTAAAAGAAAAAAGACAACTGTATGTGTGCCTATGCATCTGAACAAATAAAGTATTGCCAAAAAAAGAATGAGACACTGCTGAATACAGCGTAAATCTGCTGCCTTCCTGTACCTTTGGCAAATGGTACTTTAGGAGGCTGCAATAGAGGCAGTGGTGACGTCGCATTGCTTCCACCTAGAACCACAGGAGGAGGCGAAGAAGCTTCATTGTTATCGGTTACGTGTTCGTTTGGGTCCAGTGTGTGCTGACCGCACTCCATCAAGATGTCATACGGCTGCATTTTCTTCCACCTACAGGAAAGGAACTACATGATTATGCACCATATCAACATGCAGAAACTTTCAGTATAGAAACATTTTGCAGCGATACTAAATTACATTCGCAGTTTCTCTACACTGCAGTAAATGCTTACTTCACAGCAACATAGAAAGTTGAGACACAGCTGCTAGGCTCTCACGCTGAAGCACACAGCTTTGTGCATCTGAAGTGACACGTATAGCAACTCATCCAAGGTTCGGCAATGCAAAATGAAGTTGCAGCATCTCGTACCCGAAGACTTGGCTGCATTATCACAAGCATAAATGTAACGTTGCGTTAGGGGAATGATTACATTATTTTCGTCCTTTGTATTGTACAGGCGAATGTTTGGAAAGCACGACAGCAGCAAAAATCTCCTACAACAGTTCCGCAACATGGAATTGTTTCACTAAAGTTCATTAGCGAAACACACATGAGGCTGCCCAGGCCTGCGAAGCAGAATTTTCTTTTGTGCGGCACCACCATTGGTCTCGCTTTCTCTGGCGAGTGCACTATTACGCTTTCTTTGACAGGGCATACATGTCACGTGCCCTTTTCTTTCTGCCATAATTTGCGTGCATCACTGTCAAAGTTCACCAATGGTACATTTCCAGCAAACAAACAAGAAAACCTTAGGCTTGTTGACATGTGTATGGGAAATGAGAATCTAAACATATCAGCAGTGGTGATAGCCCCTTCAGGCACTATATGTGCACAACTGTGCACATCAAGGTAGCGCATCAAATTCAAAAGCACTAAATAAAGTTATGATATTGTTCCTATAAAGCAGGGCTGTGCAAATATCATACAAATACTTGGCATCAAATATTGAATTAAATATTGAATGCATTTCTTAGCAAGTTGGTTTGTTTTAACATGCTGGAACATTGCAGTTACAGTGTCATTGGTAAAAAATTAAACTAGTAAGCTGTTACACTAAAAGATTGTGTATTTGGCTCATGTTAGCTTTGAAAAAATGTGTAATTTCTGCTAGTCGTCGGTTCTCGCCAACCTGTTCCTTATTATACCGCATCAATTTCCTGTTATCTCAGAGGCATTTGACCCTGTACCAGCCATGACTCATTGCATTTGCTGTCAAGCAATAAGCTCAGGATTGGGGATGGAACCTGCAAACTTGTGACCCTTGCTACTGAGAGGCTGGCTTTCCTGCATAGCTTATATGTCCAGTAGTTAGGCATACTTTACAGGCAAAATTTTGCCAGCAGCATGAAATTATTGCAAGCTTCAGCTCTAAATCAGACACTTTCATAGATAGAAACAAACGCTAAGTGCCACGTTTGCTCCCGCACAGCCAGCAATATATTCGATTTGTTTTGAATATTCGTATCCAACCCAATATCCGAAGATTTTCAACTACCTAGTTTTTTAATCGAATATGAATATTAAAAACATAATATTCCATATGCGAAATTTTCGAATACTGGCACACCCCTACTCTAACGAGTTCTCCCATGAAGTCCACATTTTGTAAACTTGAGAAAACTCACTGAAGGTTGAAAGTTCCTAATTTGTTTTGCAGCTGTAGTTTTCATTATTCTGACGGCACAAGGTGATGATGCTAAATTTTCAATAGAGAGAACTGGCACCTGAAGGGGATATTACACAAGCTGCACCAAGTAAAGCAGCCCCTTTACACACTAAGCAAAGCACTTACACATAAAACAAAAATGATAAGACAGCAGGTCAATAAAAAGGAAGTCTTACTGAAATATCCACCCTTTGCTTCACTTTTCATGTAAAGTGCACAGAAGACCTAAAGACCTCATAACAGCTAACACTGATGCCTGCTGCAAACAGTTTTGGGCTCTGCGAGCTGTGTTATTGACACTGCTGGCTAAAACGCTGAACAGTACGCTTCTAGAACAAGAGTTAATGGATCTGTACAGAAGAAAGAAATATACAGACCTGAAGGTGCTTAAAACAATGCATTGGTGCACTGCTGCTAACACTTAAACCTACATCAGAGTTAATAGTGTACCTAGCTAAAAGTGAGAACCTACCGGGTGCACAAGGTATTTGAGGACACATGGCGACTTCAGGAAGAGCATCGATATTTCAGACAAGGTTCAGTATACTCGTTCTAAATATTTTGCAGCGTCTCTTTTGCTGCCTTTTTACAAGACTGTTAAATAACACTACCTTCAGCCTCAATTATTGGCTGAATTTGGCTTCGGTAATGTCTATATACTCGAATCAGACAGTGCGTATGTTGGGCAGCACTTCCACAATAGCAGGCTTTAGTGAGTGTTACTCTTTGTGTAGCTATCTGTTAGACTCTCTCAATGACGCCCACCATACATAGCAGCATACAGGTTTAGATATTCGGAACTAGGATGCCATATTGAGGGTGACATGGCCGCAGAAGTTCGCAACCGGACATTTTTGGGCAGCACAGGTTCTGTGGCCACAAGCAAATGCATCACTTACGAGTGGCGCCTACAGAAATCATACCCAGGAAGCTTGTCGACTCTGCCACTTGCAGCTGCCACACAATGGCTATGATTCGTTTTTCAAAGTTATTGGTCACCATGACATCCACCTGCTGCAGAGATTGAACAGTCACCTGACCACTGGCAGAACTTAATTGTCCTTATCACAGGTTATAATTGGCCACAAAATCTTGCCTCACCCAGACAACAAACCATTTTGCAACATTCATCATGGTGGCAATCTCCAAGTCATTGTGGTCGGCATGTAAGGTGACTACGGGAACATACAGCTTCATTTCCAGCATCAGGCTGAAAATTGATACAAGCATTGATACCCTGGAATAAATGCACTACATATGTGACAGAGGGGCTGTTGTAGATGATGCTAAGCACCTAGAAAGATGGAATGAGAAGGGTAATATCTGTGGCGATTCAAAGCAGTGTCCTCAAATACCTTGTGTAACTGGTACATCAGTTGAGGCATCAGTTCACTTCAGCAGTAAAGTGGTGCACGAAGCACTGTTTCACTGCAGGCCTGCAAAGCCACACTTCTTGCTGTCCTTACTCTGTCAATAGTAATGAGTAAAAGTACTCTATACAGCGATTTCAAATGTGCTATTTAGTGTTTCATTAGCCCAGGCGATCATTAAGCAGGTATGAATACGTAACTTAAGTACTCAAAGCATAAAACATGTATGTGGTGACAAGTACGAACATTATGTTCTTTATGACTTTATGAAATTTGTACTAAACTCACACTCCAGCAGAGGAAAACATTTAAAATTAAAAATTAAATTATGGGGTTTTCCGTGCCGAAACCACTTTCCGATTATGCGGCACGCTGTAGTGGGGGACTGGAAATTTAGACCATCTGGGGTTCTTTTAACGTGCATGTAAATCAAAGTACACGAGTGTTTTCGCATTACGCCCCCCTCGCCATGCGGCCGCCATGGCCGGGATTCGATCCCGAGACCTCGTGCTTAGCAGCCCAACACCATAGCCACTAAGCAACCACAGCGGGTCAGAGGAAAACACTAACAGGGTTGTCACTCTAAGAATAAAACAGTTCTGGATTAAAAATCAAGCAAAGCCACCAGTGCAGTACCAGTCTCTTTCAAGCTAGCAATGATAAACTGGGCGAGTCAAGGATTCACAATGCAATGAGAAAGAACAGTATGCAACACTGTGCTTATGCTTGTCGCTCTGACGCAGCGCAATGCCCGAGAAATTCCCCGGCTTAACGCCACATCACACTACGAGTGTTTTTAGCTTAGCGTAGATGTACACTTAGCAGAGGCACATAGCGAGAAATAGAGATACATTTCTGGGAGCACCAGCAGAGCTTGTGGGATCTTGTGACACTGTCGCTAACCATATCATAGTACTAAAATTCTTCAGCTGCATATTTTTTCTCTGAAAAAAAAAAAAAAAAAAAAAAGAGACTACCCAGCTACTATTAGGTTGGCAATGCAGTCGACAACTGCAATAAAAAGTAGACTGAACGGATGGATTTTTATAAGCAATGCCTCTGAAAGGGAGAGTGGCGGCTAGTGCAATGAAGTTTGTTAATGTTGCCTTTCCCTGCATTTATACTATTGGCCCTTGAAGGGCCCCTCACCAGGCCACATAGCAAATTTTGGCTATACGTTGGAAGTTATGTGCCCTCTTGGGAGTGATCTACTGCAATAATTTTTCAAATTGGTTCATTAATAGCCGAGACACAAATATTTCAGTGCCGCAAACCCATGATTTCACAAGGCGAGCGTCGCTGCCAATATGGACACTCTCTCCACTTGCGCCGTGTCTAGCCTCCGCAAGCGAAATTCCTCCCCTGCTTTCTTCCATACTGGAGTTGGAGGCTGGTTTTGTGCAGCACACAATTTTGTGCGCTGTGCACGAGAAGACACGATTAGCTGTATAAGTCAGTGCTACACGAACACTGAGGCAGACGCAGGTAGATCACAGAGCGTGATCGTGTGCTGGAACATGGCAGAAAATGACAGTTTCGCTCTCTCCGTGTGCGAGTGCATGGCATGGGAACAATCAGATGAATCAGAAGTACATCTCTCTTGCTGCAGGGCGAGGTAAAAGAAAAGCACGTAGACATTCGGTATGTGCATTTTATTATTTCTCTAAACTTTAATTCATCTATTGAAGCAACAGATTACACAAACAACAGATGTTGCCTTGAATAATTATCGAAATGCCACATGTCACTACGAGCGATGTCGCAGCACATACATGAACGAAGGCACCCTTTCTGATATACATCATCCATCTGTCTAGAAGTGTGGCGCCCAAGAAGAGAAGGGCAAACGGCTTTTGGTTTGAAATTTTAGTTCTTTCTACAGCGCGTAGTGATGTAATTCTTAGCAGACACGATCGCGAGCGCACATTGTATGCACTGCACTTCTCAGCTCAAGAACACCAGACCTGGTGAGGGGCCCTTCGAGATTTGCGGTTCACGTGAACAAATCATTAAAAAGCTTAATTTATTTCCCTTAAAAAAGTAATGTCTTTTCATTCTGCGTGTTCCATATCTATACATTCCCAACACTCCCAGCTGCATTTTACAATTCTCCACTACAGACTCGTTCATTTACTTTTCTCTTACCATCTTTCACACGACATGCTTGGAAAATAAAACAAGAAACATACTCAATAACTGAGAAGGTAAAACAGTAGCATGAAAGAAACAAAGCGAGTACACAGGACTGGCATGCGATAAGCATTAGTCCTGTGCACTCTTCTTGTCCTTGTTTTATTTGTGCTTTTCTTTCTCAGTTATGGACGAACTTACCCAAGAAAATGTGTTACTGTGTGCAATAGTTGCCACACTATTTCCATGCTCTATGCATAAAAAATCATCATCAGCATACTCTCTGCTCTGCTCTTTCTGTTAGTCTGCATACCGCCATTCATGTTCCAAGCTGCTGCTGCTGCTTCGTTATTATTTAATTTGACCAGAAGTGACCTTAATTTGCTTTTCTTTTATTATGGCTTATTTTCAAACTTCACTCCCTCGGCAACCCTTCTAAAGCTTTTCTAACCAAATTTGCTTTAAGTTTTAAACGTGAATATGCTGCCCCACTGTCAGGCCAAGTCAATGTCATCTTTACTTTTCTGATCACCACTTCCGGTACGAAAAGCGATGCGAAGATTATCATCACCATCTTTGCTCGAAGAACAAAACTCCAGTGCATCGCTTTCACTCTCACTTTCACTGTCACAGTTGAGCAGCGGCTTTCTTGCACAAGCCCGACTCACGTGCAGGCTGTCAGTGGCAGACCTTATCATTCCAAATCTGCCAAAAGCCATTAAGAAGTTGCGATTCTAAAGACATCGTCTTTACATGCTGACAAGGTGCTGCCATCTATGTAGTGGAAAACAAAGACCGCAATAAATGCGACCCTCCAACACTGAAGAAATGGCTGCTATTTATTTATGTGGTGGAACACGGAAGACTGAATCAACGCGGCCATCGAGCTGCTGAAAAAGTGCCAACATTTATGTAAGAAAAAAAGAAAAAAAGTGAAATAACTGCAGACTTCACATGCTGGCACTGCAGTCGCCTGTGTAGTAGAAGAAAAAATAAGCAGCCCTGCTGAGTAGACATGCTGGGTTCGTTCAAATCCCTTTTAACACGGGATTATTGCTGTTAATGAGATGAACACACACAAGGCAAAATTAACCAGGATTGCACTGATGAGCTTCACGCATCCAGAACGATTAAACGGTTAGGCTACGTCTCATACCTCATGGGGCAGAGCTTATACAAGCGAAATATGCGAAAGCAAAGATGGGTCTTTACATAGCTACTTTAGCAAAATTAACAATGAGGGCTGATGAACAAGAATGACAGAACGGCCACTTCAAACACCTCAACTGTTCTGACAACAAGTGTCATCGCTGCAATATTTGGCAGACTTGAAAAAAATTGGGTGAAAAGAATCCTGGGCTATTTTGTTTGGATAAGTGACCTTTGACACCAAGACAGGTGGAGTCACCAGACAATTTGTTTGGGTACCTTATCTATCCTACGTCTACTCCTCAAGATAAAATGTGAAATTTGATTATTGGAACTTGCAAAGAATGGTTTTGCTATTACATCCAGCACATTAAAGAAAGGAAAGGAAGACATCTGCTTGATTATTCTATTGAAAGTCGGCTTAGAGGCAAGGGGAAAGAGGAGGCTACTCTTTCCCCAATACCCCTTCAGCATTTGTAAGCCAAACACAATGGCTGGGTTTTTCTCTGGCTATGAAATGTGGCCTGCTTGAGATTGGACTAAGTCGTCTTCTTCCACTGAAATACAATAAAGAGGCCTTTTGGGGCATTTTACAGAAGGTGCAATTTGCTACCCATTACCTCTTTCTTAAATTTGCATTCCCAAACATTTCATTGTACTAATGAAGTTCGGTATCTTTTCATTATACATGTAATCTAAATACAACAGGCCCAAGAGACACATTAAAGATGTTAAGGCATTCATTGTTTTACAAAGGGCACACACAAAGAAGAGCAAATAATAGAAACCGGCTACAAACCTAGCTGAACTCAGCTCAGCATCTTTAGAAGCAGTGACTAGCAGGGGATGAACACGAGTTCTTTGTAGCAGTGGCTGAAATAAAGCGTGAACAAAGTTGCCAGGTCAACTCACAGCTTGGAAGACGCAACTGGAACCCGACATCAAATACGATGTTCTGGGTACAGCACATAAATGTCTGCTACAAATTACATCAGGGCCAGTCTGGAGAGGCCGAGAAAAGTGAGGCCAAATGACAAGAGGTCAGACATAATAGATGTGACCTCGGCCTCCCACCACTGGCAAGCATGAAAGTGTTTGCAGGTATGATGCAGTGCTACTATGATGAAACGAAACCTCAACCATTTGGTATTCACTAGCTGAATAACGAACCTGAATGCACTAACACCTTTCTTCTTTTAATCAATGGGTATAGCGAGACAAAAAAGGATCCAAAATGGAGCGGCTGTTTACACCAGTACTGGTAGACTGTACATGCTTCAGCCCGATTCTCACAACATGAAAGCTGTGCTAATAACTAATTAACTGTCACTTCCAGCAAAGCCTTCGTAATTCTGCCGTATGTCCTGGTGATCTCGGAACCTCACCCGGATGGTCTTGGTGTAAACAGTAAGCCTCTCACGACTGTTGTCCTGGCTGCCATAGTACCCACGCAGGTAGGCAAGAAAATTGCATGGGTACATGCCATACAAGTATTGGAACAGAATCTGCAGACTCAGCTTCAAGTACATCAGGTGGCTTTCATGAATGTGACCTGAAACCAGAGAGCTTACTTTTTACTATGCATGCGCACGAGTAAGTACTAACACAAGTGCATGCAGCCTGGTTATTGCTTTCGAGAAACAAGTTTCACTCAATGTCGGTACCACAGGTTAGCGCAGGAATGCCACTTTCATTTCGGGGCTTGTGGCCAACTTTATGCCGCCTTTAAGCGAGATGAAAAACAAAAATAAAGGCACCATGAAAGCCCACACCACTAAAGTCTATAAAGGGCCTTGAACCAATCAAAAGTAAAATAAGACGAGTAGAATAATGAAATCTCAAAGTGCAGACAATTTAGTGGAAAATCAAATTGAAAGAATAAACAATTGGCTTACTAGGTCTCTTCGTACACTGTGCAGCCAGGACTGAGAAAGCATCAAAAGTGTCTGCAAGAGCAGAGGTTCCAAACTGCACAGGCAGCATCGGCATGAGACTAAAAATGATCATGCTGGCCTGCATGATATGCACGGGTGCTGAATCATTCTGGAAAGGCACAAATATAAATAAAAAGGTGAAAAGAACACTTTCGCACATGTATTCAAAGCACGCTGATGTTCTGTCATCTATGGCAGTCACCTCATTGCCATCTTAATCAACTTGGGAAACAGCAAACAAAACTACATGCTTAGCAATTATGGTGTGTAGCTTTTGCTTACTGAAGACAAGCCAGGTCAGTGCAACCAAGAAACCCCACAAATTTCATAAAGTTGGATAACGGCACCAACCACTTCAAACTTTAATTGTATACGTTTATATTTAAAGAAAAACAATGCTGCAAGAAAACATACAAAGAAAGGGCTGAAGAAAATGCAGCTTTTCCCATCTCAAATATGCTGTGGTTGGTTAGATGTACTAACACTCTTTGCAAACTTGCAATGAACAGCTCTATCAACATCAGTGCATCAATGTCAACAGTAGATATTTCCTTTATGAAGCCTGCAATGCCTGTAATGGTTTAAATTTACACTACAATAAAAAAATGTATCCCACAAATATACATGCACAGTGACACTGCACTCACCCTTATGACTGTGAGGATGTGACTTAGAATCTTGTGACTTGTGATGTGATGAAGCCAAGGTGGTTGCCTGTGCACAATATTGGTGATTAGCTTAAGTGTACTATGCCTTGTCTTCCCTTTAAGACAGTCGTGAAGCTTGTCGAACAGGTCCTGAAAGAGTAGAGGTGTATATTGAGGTTGCATCTCCATATGTGCAGTGCCAGTAGATAAATGAAATGAGTTTTGTGGACAAAGTGGTCAAAGTTTTATTAAAACAACATTTGCCATTGGCCTAACAGCAATCAAATGCTACAATGGGTAGACAGTGTTAGGTTGCTCAAAGACCAAATGTAGCCACGAAGATCTCCCAGTTCATTAATTGAGCCTGAAACGACAGCAAAGCTGGCCTAGTCACCCTAAAGCAGCATTCAGATCAGCGAGTCACGGAGGCCACGTGATTGGCTTGGTTGCAAATGGTTGCTTGAGTCAAAAAGTGTAAATTTCAGAAAGTCTCTTTCTGCCGGATTTTTTAGCTCTGGTCAGTGTTGGCTTTTCAGTCCCAACACTGCTGAACCAATAAGTAACGTGGAAGCAGGTCACCAGAATATGACGACGTTTATTTTATGTGGCAGTGGTGCGAGCGGAAGTGGACTGCACCAATCGCGAGACATTTCAGGGTGCTGATAGACAGGGTGTGTTTGCCTTCAGTTGCACTCGGTTGCACAACCTTCATCAATTGCCAGTTTGAATGTGCCCTAAAGCTAGCAACAAGCTAGGAATGTAGGCAAAAGAATGCAGCTGTCCAACTAAGAAATTTGTAAAGATGCACAGTGTGTTGTTACGTTGCACAGTGTGCAGTGTGCCAGTTATGCTGGCCAAATTCCGTGACAGCACAGCAGAGACAAACTTCCTTCGATATTGGCATCTGCCGTGAACTATGCATTGCAGCAGAGAGCAGCTGCAGTGCCATTTTGTGGGCAGAGGTGTACCGAATTTTTAGTGTGTCACTAAATGTACTGATTGAACCAAATAATTTCCATGGAAAACCGCAGAGGTAGGTAGTTTCACGACACAGGCATTTATAATCCATCTGATCATAGCCGAATGCTTCAAAGAAGAGCCCATATGGGCTCCTCAAAATACCAAGCTTTACAACCGGGCAAAAATTCTAGCTGGTTTGGAAACTAGAATCAAGACTCCCACTAATCTGGAGCAGTTCTTCTACTGAGTGGGCTGACCAAGAGGCTGGCAGGTGACAGCAAAAGGTCGATTTGATTGCTTTGAATTGCAAGATCAATTATTTGTCAATTAATTTGGCCTAGCCTAGGCATCTGTTAACATGGTGAGTAAAGGGGCTACCCATTTCGCTGTGGTCCCATGCTAGATGCCTACACAAGGTGAAATTTTTCCTAGTCACAAAGTTTAGTTTTTCGCGGAACCTGTAACGGTTATCATTTTTAGCGTGCTGCTTCAATCAAGTGGATGGCAAATTTCATTCCACCGCTATGGGGATAAAGAATGAAAAGCTTTCCAGAAGCAAAAAACGGAAGTACAGAGCATGTTATGGGATCACAAGTGGAATTCGGGGTTGTTACCAAGTGGAATAACAAAGCAATTAGTTGCTTACTCACAGAATAAAGAATGAAATAACAGACCTTGGCACTGGTTTCCCTGATAGCGACCAAGACATCCAAACACCGCTGAGATCGTGATGTCAAGTAGTATTCAACCAGGGTGGACAGAATTGATGTATCTTTGTCTGTTGACAGAAAAACAAAAACCCGACTCAATGCACTATGCACATTAGGAATTACTACCGAACCACTTCGATGAAGGTAAAGTTAACGAAAAAAAAACTGTCAGCAACTTTAAAAAGTAAATACCAACTATTTCTTTCCTCCTCGCAACTACTAGGCGCACGTGAGCCGGGGAAAGAAAGAAAAAAAGCTTCGACAGAACAGAAAAGAAATAAATTAATCAAGACTGCACACCCACATCCAGCCTAAGGTAGCAATGAAAACAAGGACAGACTATAATCTGGTAAGAATGGTAACCGGCACGGCAGCGTACAAAAGAATAAAATAAACGTAGCCTACTGTTGGCAAGGCTCTCATTCACAAGTTGTTTGATTTCCTCCACGTCGCAGCCGTCGCATGATTCCAAGCTTGCGAATACTTCTGCTGGAAGAGCCATGACTTAGTCGTCGTTCACGCTGCACGAGAAAAAGCCCGGTCACATTACAAACAGCTGGGCCACATGCAATGCACCACACGATCAGTAGGACGTGCCAGTAGCCGTCGGCGCCAGGTTTCCGAAAACGAAAAAGTCAAAATAACCTTTTACATATCGTGACAGCAGGCGAAGTAGTCAAGTGCCGTAATTGTGGGCGTCTGCTGAAGCGACGGGAGGGCCCCGAGACATGCTAGCAGAGCAATCGGCACCCTAGCGATCGCAAATACACACAAAATTATCTGCAAAACATTTCTTTTCCCCCATCAAGCGAACCAGCCAAGTACATCTAATGCGTTCCTTTTCTTACTCTTCTGCTCTTCCCGTGGTGGCGGGAGTATAAACCACCAGAGTCCTCTTGATCCAGATGTTAACTGTATTTGTATTATTCCGCACAATAGTTGACGTCTTAGAATAAGCTGAAATAAATTGTTGAATAAACTAGCACAGTGACTTGCTAAAATTATTAGAAGTAAACTTTTCTAAGTGCTACCTAGTGATTCAAGGAAAAGGCGAAAACTTCTGGGTAAAACTAAATTTTATTGCGCAAGGAGAGCCTAGAAGTAGAGGTACGATTTAGCGAGACGTGCTAGCAAGCTCCATAGAGATATGCTAGCGTATTTAGGTTCCTTTTGCATGTGCTGTAGCGCCTTTACCGTTGATCATTCGTACTAATTTGTAAACAAGTGGAAACAACAGAACCGCATTAAGCGTCACGTGATGTTTATTTACCCAGCACAGAAGCGTAGCATTTTCGTGCGTCTTGTTAGATGCGATAATAGCGAACTTAAGGAGGAGAAAAGAAAGAAGGAGTGCGAATAGCCTTCTAATAACGCTGCAGAATCCTACAGAAGCAGTGAAAAGAGGGAATCACATAAGAAAGCAAGGAAGTATAAACATAAATGGTAGGAAACGAAACTGAAACTTTGAGGCTCAGTGGCCCCCGCTTTGCCGCGTTGCTTTGAATGTATGTAGCGTGTGAATATATCCGTACGAATTTAAAACAAGCTTTTAAGGTAACCTATGCCTCGTTCGCACTGAAATTTCTCGCAGAAGTCTCATTTTGCAGACCGATTTGCATAATAACAAATTTAGCATCGCAACAGACACAGGCTCGCGCGCATGCACACAACTCGAGTATTGGCAGCTATTGATTACATAAATGGTAATTCAATTTTCTGCTGCAATGGCTGTGAAGGAGTAGAGTTTTCTACCCGACGCGGTAGCTCAGTGGCTATGGCGTTGCGCTGCTGAGCTCGAGGTGAAGGTTTCGATCCCGGGACGCGTTGGAGGTGAGATGCAAAAACATTTCTGTATTTATATTTAGGTGCACGTTCAACCCCATGTAGTCGAAATTATTGTAGAGACCCTACTATGGTGTGTCTCATAGCCAGATAGTAGTTTCTTCTCGTAAAACCCCTGATTGTTTTTTTTTTTCTGAAAAAGGTTTTGTTTACCTAGCGGGGTCGAAGAGGTCACCGCTTGCTGTTTGCTTGATGTGAAACGCAAACAGATTACTGAAATGAAAGGGGCGGTGAAATGAAAGGGGCCATGACACCTCGACGTGATTGCGGGCTGCCTGTTGTCGACGGGCGTGTGACCTAATTACCCGAGACGACATCGGTTATCATTTCTGGAGGACAACAGTCGGAACGGGATAAAGCATGTGCGTCTGATACTGGTAGGACAGGTGATTAGATGGCCACCTGAAGGTTATGTACGTATCCTTGGCATCCCCTTTCCCGAGAGGGGCGGTTAGAAAGCACGTGGATCAAGCAGCCCTCGCCGACATGGCGCCGCATTCTGCACATCAGCAAGCGAATATCTCGTCGTAACGGCGGTGCAGGCACACACTTCGCACGAACTTTAGTCACTGCAATATTAAAATTGAGGGCGTTTACGGCGCCAGCTGCCATGAATTGAGATACGGCCAGAAAACCAAACTTGAAACTTTGAACAGGGATCGAGGCCCTCCGCGTCGATCATAGGTCGGCCCAAATGCACCCGCGTAGAATTAATGTACAGGTATGCCAGCCTTCCCAACACTTCAAGGAATTATACACGCTCGAAGCCAGAGTCATGATGTGAGAAGGGAATGGATAAAACAAGAGCAAGAACTGCGGCGCTTCAACAAGCAACGCTTCCAGGACATATGCGTGCCACTACGGGGAGATGTTTACGTACCCTTGCCGAAGCCACTACCTAGGGCTACCAATATCGAAAACCACAGCCAGGCGAGAAAAATTAAGGCTAAGGGCGGTGCACATAAAGGGACTGTCATCCACACTTACATGGCATATGGGACGAAACCTCGATCACAGGCGCTTACCTGTGATGGAAACATAAAGCAGGAAACAATTACGCTCGTTCGGTACGAAAGTTCACCAGCCTTTGCCGAGCTCAAAATAAAGGTGATCGAGATGGCTCTTAATAAATAGGAGTCATCAATACCTTCTGGAGAGACAGTGTATGTGTACACAGGCTGGGCGGACGCGCTGAATATACTCGATCCGGCTTATCAAGAATAGGCACGACTGCATACTCCGTCAAGTACCTCTGCAAGTAGTTCACAGAAAAAATTGGGACTCGGGTTCGGGTGGACTAGCTGTAACGGGTAACGCGGGCAACCAAGGGCACAAGTCTGTCCATATTGTTGTGGTCGCGCCGCTGGCACGATTTGTTGGGAACTCGGCGCTGACGCCCGTTGTTGCACCTGGGTCGCAAGCCCCAAGGGTAGCGTTGGCCTGGCGGCCTGGGGTACAACTGGAAGCATCCGAAGGTCCCGGCAAAGCATGAGTCGACTGGTAACAACAAAACAACTTGTTTATTCTAACATCGCAAAGAGTTGGCGGTCAGGTTGACCGAAGTAGAGAGAAGGGAATGCACTTTACTCAACAGAAGAAATCGGAGCCCTCATTTTGGCGTCCGGGGGCAGCTGTTTTTACACTCTCGCAGTTGAGGGCAAGAAGGAACCCCTCTATAGACGAGCACGTGACTGTACAATGGGATAAGGTGGCTCACACTGTCGTGTCGCCGCCGGTCGGGCACAATGGGGAGGAGAAGGTGACTCCTACTGTCGTGTCGCCGCCGGTCGGGCACAATGGGGAGGAGAAGGTGACTCCTACTGTCGTGTCGCCGCCGGTCGGGCACAATGGGGAGGAGCAGGTGGCTCACACTGTCGTGTCGCCGCCGGTCGGGCACAAATATGCACATACACTCACACACGCACATGAAGACACGTGGCATCGGAACATGCCTGGACGCGCTTGGCGGGGAGGCGTAGCGGCGACGCCGAACGGGCCAAAATGTCTGCCGCTTTGTTGCAGTCGCGCCGGCTAAACCGCGCGTCGTAGGCGAAACGTAACAATATGCGCTGGCGAGCGAGTTGATGTATTCCCCCCTCTTCTAGGGCAGTTCGACTCGTACAGCTGTCCCACCTCTGCCGAGAGATCCAGATCACGAGCAGGCTGAAGCATCTGCGGCCCGGCAACCAAAAGGCTACAGGAGACAATCCAACCTAACAAACACCCGTTACCGATAGGCCTCCCGAGAGATGCACAAGTGCTCATTCACAATGGCCGCAGCGGCTTTGCGCTCACTGAAGTCGTGCTCGAGAATAAGGTGTCATGTTTACATACATATGGCGAAGCGCGCATCATACAGGCACATTGACGCAACGCAATCACAACCACCCAGAGTCAAGCGCTCGACTTGCCAAACGGGGCCCCGCCCACTAATCGCTCTCATGCTCTGGGATTGCACAAGACCCTAAGACAGCTGAGACCGCCATCGTGGCAATGCAAAAGCTCTGGAGCAGTGGATCTATCCGCCCGCGATGGTGGCCAGGACTGCCATAGCTACAATCCCTGTGGGGCACTGGCGTGGCCGGCCGGATCGAGGGCCTTCAAGGGCGGGAAGAGATCTTTCGTCGCCGCTGGGGGCGTCTCGTCTTCGGCGGCGATGCTTCACCCCCACCCCTCTTCTCTATACCCATCTCCCCGCACCCTAGCGTAGGCCACAGAGCCTATCCCCCATTTGAATAAAATTCATTCATTCATTTTTAGCCAGCTGGTTTGCGTCGGTCGCGTCGCTCTCGCAAGAAGGCGGCCACGCCCGAAGAGGCCGCTGCTACGGCGGAGAGACGGCCGGCGTCGCCAGTCGAAGCCTCAAACTTCCGAGCAACGCGCTGCGCTCGTTTGTAAGTCGCTCAGGTATAAAAGATGCGTCGCTGGTGAAAAGCGACTACAGAAGAACGCGAAGCTGTTCATCGTGCTGCTCCAGAGGCTGAGAGGGAGTGTCGTATGTGTACGAAAGAACTCAAGCAGGGCCTGAGGTTTTGGGTGTACGCAAAGGCGCTTGGCTCCGCATTTTCGAAAACTCCCTAACCCGTCCCGATTTGTGCCTGATAGAAATGATTTCAACCGTCGGTTCTCAGAAAACGACTTCGGCCGCACCTGAAATATGTGTAATATGCTGTGGGTTCGTACGGTTACACCCCATAGCCACCCTACAATATTACTCGTATGAAAATAATGTGAATGAAATCTTCTTAGGGACCCTGGCAGGAAATGTCGCGCACTGGAAAACTTAAGGCTCATTCAATGCGGATGAGTCTTAAGATTGTCGATTGATAGAATCACCAAGTTGGAAATTTATGCATGTAAGAAAATGACAGGAAATTCAATAAGTTTTGAAGAAACCCAAATTCACTCAAGGACATGCCGTACCGATAAATTATATAGCAAACTCCTAAGTACACAATATAAACGAAAGTTTAGGTTACAAAACCCCTGAATTTCTATTAAGCAGTGTTCGTCAATAAGTTCTTTATAAAATTTCTTGCCCACTCATTAGCGTTTCCCAAGTTTATTGCGCATTTGCGCCAGTTGTAGTCGTGTACCAATGGCTTTTTGCGCGTAAGTGCCAGTTTTGCACAAACTGCATCATAGGCGGAGAGCTTTCATTTTTTCACACACACACTTCGTGTGACCTCGCAGAATTGAGCGCTGAAGTGACGGCGCCATATGAGTATATACAAGACCTCATAGTAGGAGACAGTTCAATTTCACAGCCTGAGTCCTCTCGGTGGTGTAATCTTTCTCCGTGTAATTGTCGGATACTTGGCTATCACTAATACTGCGTCGCCTTTCCGGCGAAACTGCAGCCCCCCCCTCTCTCTCTCTCTCATTTTTTTCTGTGAGCTCGAGTATGAGCGATACAGCGCATGACTGCTGTTGATTTTGATTTCAAGCGAATCCGGCTTGCCCTCATTTCTGTTACTGAGTGAATTATACAGAGTGCCCAACTATCATGCACTAAGATAAAAAAAAAAGAGCAATCGCGTTATTCGAAGAAAACCTAGTGCATATTGTTTCCAGTACAGTAGAGTAGCCGCTAGTAATTCTTTCATTAATGAGATTTCATTCGATAATTGCAATTATTGATCTAAATCGAGAAGTACTGTCCCAATTATTAAAGTGTCAATGAGGCATTTGTAGGCACCCCCAGGCACCCCTAAATGACAACTGCGAGGTTTCAGCGACGTACTAATTGCGTGCAGCTTTTTTCCGACTGGCAAACAAACCTGACGAAATATGAATAATACCACGTCACTACGCTCCCACCGGCACCATAAAGCAGCGCCTTCACATTGAAAGCAACTGCATTGCATGTCGCAAAGCCGAAGAGACAGCGCATCACCTTGATAATTGTGCGGAAAGAGCACCAACAGCAGGTTTCGCAGTTTTGCAGCTATTCCTTCCTTTCTACGTCATACTTATTATCCGTCTCTCAAGGCGAACTGATCACACTGATAATAAAAGCCCCTTGATAACGCGGCCGAAGCGCGGCTCTGACCACGCACGAAACGCGAGAAGCAATGCAATAGGCGTAGAATGTTTCAAAATCCCGGCTTTCGTCGCACCGAATCTACAGAGCGCGTGCGCAGCTATATTTCGCGCCGGAAGCTTGCTTAGGATCAAAGCCATATTAAAGTGACAGTTTTATTTTTCATGAAAGTGTATACGTGCTGCAAAAACAAGTTCGTGTTAAAGAATAAAGGGAAATAAACAGGCCGGGAAGCGACCAACGTGTAGAGAAAAGGCAAAACCGATGCGTTAAAGAAAGTAAATATACCACTTCTGAATGAGCCGAATTGGCAATCAGGATGTCGGGAAAAAGAAAGAAAGAAGGAAACATCACACTTCGGTGTGCTCTTATTATCTATGAATTCGTGAGCTCCGTTGAACACCATCCTAGAGGACATGTTCGAGGACGTGTTTGCATCTACTCAATACTGTGTTCGTTTTATCACCTCTTGAGTGGCTTTCTTGATGACCGACGCCGGAGTTCTACGCAGACATCCTATATTCTAGCTTTGAACTGTAATCTGACGTCCGTCTCGATCATGTAAGCACGATCTTTCACATAACTCCAAAGAAAGAAATTGAGTGGAGAGATGTCAGGTGACCTATCCGGCCAATTTACAGGCCCGTGCCGTCCGATCTATTGGACTTTCAGACTGACTCCAACCAAATAACTGGGCCAGACGTTTCGGAGCCCATTCGGCTCCTTCTTCAGGGGTTTTTCTTCATGGGTGGCGGTGTGCAGCTTTTAAAGGGTCTTTTGTAAAGAAGGAGGGGAGAGTACAGAAGAGGGGGGGAGGCACTTCACAGACGGGAAGGGGGGGGAGAACAAAAGGTTAAAATGGCTGCCGTGTTTCTGGGCGGCTGGGATGACCGGTGCGGTGACAAAAAACGCGTCAAGGGCAACCTACCCTCGGTGTATATCCATGACCTTGGCGACATGACGAAAAGAAGAAAAGGACGCCCAGCCAAGTAGATTCCCGCTCGATTTCACCAACATCAAAACGTTGGCGCTGCGACTCATAGGCTTTTGTGTGGACCCAATTTTAGAAATCTAGACGATTCTGCAGGTCCATATCTTCTAAGCATTGACGCTGGTTAAGGTGGTACGGGTGAAAGGCCGTCATTTAGAATCTTCCATATTCATTGCTTTGAAATTGGTACCTGGGCGGCCGCCTTCCGCACGCTAGCATGAGGGTTTGAGGCCATAAATGTTACAGCATCCGTGCGTAGGCTAGCACTCAAAGATGGAGTCCTCCGCTGTTTCTTGAAGCTGCCGGTTTGTCTCAGGTTTTCATAATTTCTGATGATAGTCGATGCGTTTGGTCTACCGCCATAATTGCATGACTGATATATACATTTGCGCCCTTCCTCTTGTTGCCATTTCCAGATCCCAAGTCAGGATCATGTTTACCTTCTGCTCATTAGAAAAAGACATGGCGACTGGGACGAAACAAAGCACACCTTTAAACCTTTGCACTGACTTTGTCAATTCACTTTTGTGACGATAGGTTTTGTGAAAAAAACAACAACATCCGTGCATTTTATCTACGCTAAGACAACAGCTACCACAGTTTGTTTCCAACTAACACCAAACGCGACCTATTACTTCGATCAGGCGCGGCAGATAAGGCACTAGCTCGATCACGATGTTTTCCTTTATTTCCCCATATATTGTTCTAGCTAACTCAGAGGGAGCCTATTCGAGGGCGCTGCTTTATGATCCGGATGGGAGCACAGTCACGTGGTATTCTACATATTTCGCGGGGTTTATTTATCAGCCGGAAAAAAAATTAGTACGCAATTAGTACGTCGCTGAAAATACTGCAGTTAGATGTAACCTTGGCTATGCCTTCAAATGCCTCATTGATACTTTGATAATTAGGATAGTACGTCTCGAGTTAGATAATTAATGAAATCTCAGTAATAAAAAAATACTGGAAACTACTTCACTGTACTGTAAAAGGTTTTCTTCGAGTAACGCATTGCTCTTCTTTTGAATCTTGGTGCGCCTGCCGTGGTTGCTCCGTGGCTATGGTGTTGGGCTACTGAGCACGAGGTCGCGGGATGGAATCCCGGCCATGGCGGCCGCTTTCCGATGGGGGCGAAATGAGAAAACACCCGTGTACTTAGATTTAGGTGGAAGTTAATGAACCGCAGGTGGTCGAAATTTCCGGAGTCCTCCACTACGGCGTGCCTCATAATCAGAAAGTGGTTTTGGCACGTAAAACCCCATAATTTAATTTTTAATTTTAATCTTGGTGCATGATAGTTAATTGGAACAAAATACATATATTTATGACCTTTGCATGCAACTGATGATGTTTCCATCCCTAATAAATGTTATAAATTATTAGAAGTTTGTTTTCATGAGTCGTTAGCATTGCTTACTGGAAATAGAAGGAATATTAGGACACACAACATTCACGTGCATTTCACATGCCAGTGATAAAAGACATCGCCGAAGGGGTCACTGCAGCCTATATGTTTTTTTTCCGGGTCAAAAAAGCACGCAAAGAAATTTGAAGTGTGGTGAACATACAGCAACATATTAATTCTCTAGGCATAGGCTATCCATACCTTTAGCAATAATTTTAATTGGCTACCTCCACCTCTTTCAAAAATGTCATAAACTTTGTCCTGTGTATATATTTAAATATATTGTACATGTACATGGTGTTTAAACCGGACATTTAAAACAATGTTGAAGTGAGAAAATACGGGTGAGGCAGCTGCCGCTAGTGGTTCTATGCGCGTGTCCTCCTATTGCCAGGATTTGCAGAAATAAAGCGAAAGTATGAGCTAAAAGCCGTGCACATCCGCACCGACAATGAGGCAGTAAGCTATTAGCCCCAATAAAATTTTAGGCGAGAGGTAGAGGCAAGTCAAAAGAAACCTCAAATGATGTGGATGACAAAGGTCTGGTAATGACACTTTAGGTGTGTGGGGGGGGGGTGGAGGGGGAGGGGCTTCGGCATCGCCTGGGGGGGGCTCATCCCCCCCCCCCGGAAATAACTTTCGGAAGAGGCTCGGGCCCCGGAATCCCCCCCCCCCCCCCCCCCTAGTCTGTGCCTGAATCGTCATAAGTGTTGTTGCTTGCTTATCAGTTATTACAGTTTTCTATACTTATGTGTAGTAATCAGAGAAGTGTGCGTGCTTCAATTTATGCTGTATGTATTTCGCATCAATCACTTTCTTTGAAGGCACTTTTGCAAATGTGGTGTCTGTGTTGAATAAGTTTTTAGAGCGCAGCTCTTAGGCGCCCGTTCCTGCGCTGAGCGTCAGCGTGCCTCGGCGTCGTACCTCGTAAACGAGTGAACGAGCACAGCGAAAGATGAAAAAGAATGTGGAACGCAGCGGGAGATAAAAGAAGAGAGCGCGATGAGGAAAGTCGAGGAGGAGGCTACAGTGGAAGCATGAGACGGAAAGTGCAGGAGGAGCGGAGGGGAAACGGCCTGCGCATGATCTGAGCTGCCGGCGGCCACGCCATCCGCAGCCGTGTGGGCGATCACATCTGCGCTTCCAGGGCGGGGGGGTGGCGTGACGTGGGGAGGGCTACGTTCGTCCGCGGCATCAGCTGCTGAGGTAAGCCCGCGGTACCAGCTTGTGTGACGGGGGTCATTGCTTTTGCAAGGGGCGATGACGAGCGGCTACAAGTAAGTCTCGATGTGACGCTCCCTTGGGTGTTGCCGCCACTGACACTGGTGGCACCACGGAGGAAGGAAACTAGGGAGAGGCCCTGACGTCACTCTTTGTGAAGCTAAAGTGAAGCCGGAAGTTGGCGTTGCTCATGGCGTTGCTCATGACGTTGCTCCGCCTATCGGGCCAGCTCTCCTCTCTTGTTTACATTTCTCGGTAATTGAAAAGTAGATTGCGTAATGTTAAAGTGAACAAAGTACTAATTAATTCAAGGTTTGTTAAGTTCAGTTACGCGTCAGTTAAAGTGTTCATGAAATGCTCCTTCGTTCTACGATTGAATGATAATAATGTAGATGTCTTCATGTCAGATGGTATAGAATTCCAAACAGAAATGCCTGAAAACGCGACGGTAAATTTCCCATAGTTAGTTTTTGCTTTTGGAAGAAGAAGATTGAGTTGAGCTGAAAATCTTGTGTTATAATTGATGAGGCTAGAGCATTTAAAACCTGGAATATTAAACTCGGTATTTATAAGACGAAACATAAGTAGCGACAGCTTATGATTGAATAACATGCGTAAAGGTAAAACATTTAGGGAACGGAATATTGGAGCAGAGGGAGATGTATGAGATTGGAATGCAATTAATCGTAATGCCTGCTTTTGCAAAACTTCTAACTGATGAAGATGTGTGGTATATGTATTACCCCAAGATGACAGGCAGTATGAGAGATGACTGTGTATATACGCGTAATATAAAGACATGAGAATGGTTTGCTGGAAAAAAGAGCGAGTTTTTATTATGATGTGAATACCAAATGAGATTTTTTGAATAAGTGATTGAATATGGCACTGGAACTTTAGGTTTTCATCTAGTACTACACCAAGAAATTTAGTAGACGTGGATCTTGCAAATACATTATTATTTAGAGACACTACAATAGAGTCAATGTGCAAAGATTTTGAAGAATGGAATACCATAAATGTTGTCTTAGATGGGTTGATGGTTAGCTTGTTTTTTTACACACCAAGAATGAACATTCGTTAGGTCAGCGTTAAGTTTATCCTGCAATGCAAATAAATTTTTATCAGATGCGAAAATGGTGGTGTCATCAGCGTAAAGAAGGCAGTGCGCATGTGTTAATATTTCTGGCAAGTCATTAATGAATATGAGAAATAAAAGTGGCCCAAGTATTGATCCCTGAGGGACACCTGTATTTACAGTTTTTGATGAGGACAAGACACCATTAAATTCGACTATATATTGTCGGTCAATTAGGTAGTTGCGAATTATTTGTAAAGGCGGTCCAGAAATGCCATATGATTCAAGTTTACTTAAAAGAATACGATGGTTAATTGTATCAAACGTCTTGGTGAAATCAATAAAGATAGCACCAACTAAGAGGCCTTGATCGATGGCTAATTTGACCCTCTCAGTAAATGTAATAAGCGCTAATTCAGTTGAAAAATTGTCACGAAAACCAAATTGACCAGGAGTTAAAAGATTAAATTTGGATAAGTATTTAGTTAAGCGATTATGTATAAGTTTTTCGATGACCTTACTAAAGAAAGACAAAATGCAAATAGGACGATAATTACTCGTGCACTTATGGTCACCTTTTTTAAATACTGGGATTATTTTACCTGTCTTGAGGCGATTAGGAAAGTTGCCATCTATAAATAGTCTATTTACTATATGTGCTAACGCAGGTGAGATTTCGTTAGACACAAGCTTAATGCTAGAGGGGCGTATCAAGTCGAGGCCCGGACCGGTTGTTTTAAGAGAATTGATAATGTTACATACTTCCAGCGATGTTGTGGGGAACAGGTAAAATGAATGAGAACAGCGCGGAAAACTAAGCAACGTTGAATCAGGCTGACTACTGTCTGCAATACTAAAATGGTCACTGAAAACATTAGCTTTGTCTTGAGGGTCAGTAATATTAGCAGAATTGTGGTTCATACACGATATGCGATTTTTAGTTGTACTGATGTTTAAGAATTCTTTAATAACCTGACAGTTTCGTCTGGTATCACTTCCATTTTTTCTAATTTTATTTTCGTAGTAATTACGCTTGACATTTTTTAAAGTGGCTGTTAGAACATTTGAATATGTGTGGAAGCGCAATCGCAACGCATTATTGAATGGCTGGACTTTAAGTTTCTTACGAAGATTATCTCTTTTTTTTAATGGACCGCAATAAAGAATCACTAATCCAAGGCTTTCTTGGCGAGCTAAACCACCGCGTCACCGTAGTGTTACTTGCACATAAGTTAGAGCATTCAGATATTTTTGCAAAAAAAGAGTCAAAAGCCCTTTCACCACATTGCTCTTCAAGCACGTCAGCCCAGTCAATTGCACGAATCATACCAGTGAATTTATTAGAATCAAAGAAAGTCCTGACATATTTTGCTGGTTGAGAAGGCGTTACGGAACCTATGCAAAAAATATAGGGTAATGGTCTGTTACGGCATATTCCACTATTCCAGCTGTGCTAAGATCAGTAGGTATGCTAGACAGTACATGGTCAATTAAAGTATTAGGTCCGCCTATTTCACACCTCGTTGGAGCTGTAATTTGTGAGGAGAGACCGCAACTAAGATAAGTACGTAAGTACTCAGAGCAACATTGACTGTCAGGGCTGATAATGTTGATGTTAATGTCGCCACATATCACAATATCCTTGTTTTCATCAGTGATTGTGTTTAGGAACTGCTCAAATTCTTTACAAAATTCGATGTAAGAGGAAGAAGGTGAGCGATAAATGCATGCAATTATGATGTTACGTTTGGTAGGCAGCTGCAGGTTATTACTCTCTACTTCTAGCCATACTGATTCACAGAGGCAATGACGAAAAAAAAGATCATGGCGACGTTTATCTGACAATGAAGATTTTACTAAAATGGCCGAACCGCCACTACAATAACCTTCACGATGACAATATTCAGGAGTGTAACCTGAAAGACCGTATAGATTCCCGTCATGAGATGATAACCACGTTTCATGTAAGCATACGAAAGAGAACGCATGATCAAGACTGCAAAGAAGAGCGATGAGATCATCGTGATGCCTACGAATACTGCGGATGTTCCAATGTATTAAGGATAAAGTGGGTTGTTTTTTCCTCAATGAGAGCTTTCGCTTCGTCAAGAGTAAAAACTGAGTCAGCCATGATGAATTAGACGTTAGTGCAAGCAAGGAAGAACTTATTTGAAGATTGACAAATCATTTACACTACATATGCGATGAACACGGCTGTTTTCCGACTTTCTTGCCTTAATGGCACAGTTATCGGTCCATAGAAATTTCCATCCTTTAGACTTCTTGAGCTCTAGCGCCTGCGCAAAAAGCCGCTTATTATCGGGTGTGAGGTGATCATTAACAAAAATGGAAGTGGGTGGTTTATGTGATAGCCCTACTGTAGTTGTTGTGAGTCTTGCTTTACGCGCTTTGGAAGCAAAGTCAGCCTTCTTTGTTCGTGAGCAGAACCGCGCGATAATGTTGGTTCCTTGTTTGGCAGGCACGCGGTGAACAATGTCAATGTCACCAGCAGTGACAGGGCACCCAATCTTGTCACCCAAAGCCTGGATAATTGTTAGGCAGCTTTCTCCTTCAGTCTTTGGAATACCTTTAATTTCTACGTTATTTTGCCTGGAATACTGCTCAAGGTCAGCTACTCGTTGTGAAAGGCTTTTGTTACTATCAATCAAAGACTTGTTATCGTCTCTCAAGGATTTGTTTTCTTGGAGAAGGTTGTCATTTCTTGCCTTCACAGATTCGTACAATTCATTAAACACACTGATACTTTGACGCATTTCTGCGACTTCAGAACGGAGAATCTCAAGTTCTTTCGCTAACTCGGAATTAGTGGGCATCTCGTAGAATTACGCAGATAAACACAAAAAGCAAAGAGCAGCAGCAGTGGTGACGGCGGAAACTTATGGGCTACGAGGAAAATTTCAGAAACACTAACCTGCACAAATATGCAGAGAATGGTTAGAAGCGGTTCGCAAGCCGCAACCACTGCTGCCTAAGTGATGATCGCCGTTCCAGGGCAGTCGCTTATAAGGCAGGATCCCTCTGTAGGCGGCGCTGCATGCGATGCAGTGATGACGGTGCTGGGGTCGCCGGTGTTGCGTTTCGCCTGCGACACGTGGTTTTGCCGGCGCGACTGCGGCGGGGCGGCAGACATTTTGGCCCGATCGTCGTCGCCGCAACGCTCATCGGCAGGTGTTTCCAGGCGCGACTGCGGCGATGCGACCGCAAAGGATCACCCTCTCATTCCAGTCATTGTGCCCGAACCAGGCGATGCGAAAGCAGGGATCATCCTCTCATTACAGTCATTGTGCCCGACCGGCAGCGCTACGACAGGGTGCTACGAGATTGTGCTCGACATGGTGCTACGGCAGCGCTACGACAGTGTGCGTCACCATTAGCCCATTGTACATTCACGTGCTCGTCTTTTGAGGGGTTCCTTCTTGCCCTCAACTGCGAGAGTATAAAAACAGCTGCCCCCGGACGCCAAAAGAAGGGCTCCGATTTCGTCTGTTGAGTGAAGTGCTCTCCCGTCTCTCTACTTCGGTCAAACCTGACCGCCAACTCTTTGCGATGTTAAAATAAACAAGTTGTTTCGTTGTTACCAGTCGACTCATGCTTTGCCGGGACCTTCGGATGCTTCCAGTTGTACCCCAGGCCGCCAGGCCAACGCTACCCTTGGGGCTTGCGACCCAGGTACAACCACGGGCGTCAGCGCCGAGTTCCCAACAGATCGTACCAGCGGTGCGATCCAAACATCTGGTTGGCAGCGGTGCGATCGCCTCCGACTCCAAACAACTGTCTGCCAGCGGTGAGATCGCGACAACGGAGGCCAGCAGCGAAGAGATGCAGTTGACTGTATGCTGAGCAGCTCATCGACGATCCGGGAGCAGTGCAACGAGCCCTGTGTGATGACTGGTTGCCTGCAGCGGAACGACTGCGCTGGACTCTTGGCTGCGAGGTTTGGTGAGTGCGGGACTTTCTTCTTCTGAGCTTTGCCAGGCTTTTTGTTAGTGTCAGAAACAGAGCTGGTAATTGTGGTTGTCGTTGCTGCCGGGTTAGTTTGCGGCAAGACAATAGTAAGCAGTAGAGAAAGCAGCATTCAGAGCAGCCATGGATTTGAAGTCGTTGCGCAAACCGAAATTGTTGGAGCTTGCAAGAGAGTTGGGTCTGGATGTCTCAGACAAACTAAGAAAACCTGAACTGCTAAAGGCTATTCTTGAGTTAGAGGCTGAGGATGACGAGCTGTCGGAATGCCTTGAGACTATTGAGGAGAGGTCAAAAAGACAGGAGCGCGAACTTAAAGAGCAAAAAGAGAAACAGGAGCGCGAACTTAAAGAGCAAAAAGAGAGACAGGAGCGCGAACTTAAAGAACAGAAAGAAAAAGAAGAGCGTGAACTTAAAGAACAGAAAGAAAAAGAAGAGCGTGAACGTAAAGAACAGAAAGAGCGAGAGCAACAAGAGAAAAAAGAAGAGCGCGAACACGCTTTGGAAATGAAGCGTCTCGAGGTAGAGATGGAACGCGCTCGTAATGGAAGTCAGGCACACGGTGCAGGAGAACGAGTATTGTTCAAAATGACTGACCTGATGCGGCCGTTTAAGCTTGGAGAGGACATTGGTTTGTTCCTGGTTAACTTTGAGCGAACGTGCGAGAAGCAGGGGTTCTCTCGGGAAACGTGGCCACAGCGCTTGCTCACTTTGTTACCCGGCGAGGCGGCCGACGTAGTCGCTCGCTTGGATAGAGAGGAAGCAGAGGATTTCGACAAAGTAAAATCGAGTCTGCTAAAAAAGTACCGGCTGTCTGCGGAGGCGTTCCGTCGGAAGTTTCGGGAAAATGAGAAAGGCAGAAGTGAGTCATATACAGAGTTTGCGTATAGGCTTATGTCGAACATGCAGGAGTGGCTCAAAGAAGAGAAAGCGTTTGGTGACCACGATAAAGTTCTGCAGTGTTTCGGGCTAGAACAGTTTTATAGTCGGTTACCGGAGAACGTGCGATACTGGGTCTTGGATAGGCCAGACGTTTGTACGGTGGCTAAAGCCGCTGAGCTAGCCGAGGAGTTTGTGACTCGTCGGGCTCGCGGAGCTAAGGACGGTCAAAAGGGTGAATTTGGCTCGAAGTTTGAGAGGCCGAAGTTCACACCCATGAGAGCAAAGGGGAACACGCGTAGTGCGGATGCGAGTGGAAGCAGTGCGACCGAACCTAAGGAGACGGCAGCAGCCGAAGCCGAACGCAGAAAGCGGTTCGAGATGAGGCAAGCGCGCGTTTGTTATACGTGCCAGAAGCCGGGTCACTTTTCGGCGCAGTGTCCGGAAACAACACCAAAAGTTGTGTTTTTTTCAATAGGCAGCACTGACGAGAACATGAAGCTTCTCGAGCCTTACATGCGAGACCTCCTCGTGAACGGGAAAGAGTGCCGAGTGCTTCGCGATTCCGCAGCTACGATGGATGTAGTTCACCCGTCTTACGTAGAACCCCATATGTTCACGGGCGAGTGCGCATGGATCAAGCAAGCCGTGGAAGCTCATAGCGTGTGTCTGCCGGTAGCAAAAGTGCTTATTGAAGGACCTTTCGGAGCGCTTGAGACGGAGGCGGCAGTGTCATCTATGCTGCCCCCCCAGTACCCGTACCTATTTTCAAACAGGTCCGATCACCTCCTGCGCGAGAAGGGGCTTTTGTTTGGTGAAGCTAGTGTTCAGGCCTTAACCAGATCGAAGGTTCGGGAGCTCGCTGCAAAGGCGGTAGTTGCGGGGCCGACGTTATCAAACAACGAAAAAGGGTCAGAGGCGCAGCAAGCTGATATTCCGAGCACGCCCGAACTGAATAAACTTGAGTCTGTAACGTTAAAGGCGCCAGATACTGGAGAGGAAACGCCCGACGCGGGAAAGTTAGAAGAGCTATCTACTGATTTGCTCATCGCGCCTACGTCAGACGGACTTGATAGGTTGCTAAAAGTCAGCCGGACGGCTTTGATAGCCGAGCAAAAAAAGGATGGCAGCCTGGAAAACGTGCGCTGCAATGTCAAAGAAGGTATCGCCAGGAAAACTGCGCGTTTTGTGGAAAGAGGTGGAGTCCTGTACCGGAAGTATCTAGACCGCAGAGGAGTGGAGTTCGATCAGCTGATCGTGCCTCAATGCTATCGTCAGGATCTGTTGCGCTTGTCACACGGGGGTTCGTGGTCCGGACACCTTGGAGTTAAGAAAACTAAGGACCGTCTCTTGCAAGAGTACTATTGGCCAGGGTGTTTTCGGGACGCAGACCATTTCGTGAGGACATGTGACACTTGTCAGCGGGTGGGCAAACCAGGGGACAAATCGAGGGCGCCGTTGAAATTGGTACCTATCATTACGGAGCCTTTTAGACGGCTCGTTATTGATACTGTGGGACCTCTGCCGGTAACAGCCACGGGGTACAGACACATTTTGACTGTGATCTGCCCAGCGACAAAGTTCCCTGAAGCAGTGCCGCTTAAAGAACTCAGCTCAGTTGAGATAGTTAATGCACTACTGTCCATATTTGCGCGAGTTGGTTTCCCTGCGGAAATCCAATCAGATCAGGGCACAGTGTTTACTAGCGCTTTGACGACAACTTTTCTCGAAAGGTGTGGGGTAAAGCTGTTACACAGCTCAGTGTACCACCCACAGTCGAATTCCGTTGAGAAGCTCCACTCCGTCATGAAGCGCGTGTTGAGAGCGTTGTGTTTTGAACATCGAACTGACTGGGAGCTGTGTCTGCCTGGGGTGATGTTTGCTTTAAGGACCGCGCCGCATGCGGCTACGGGGTTTTCGCCAGCTGAACTGGTGTACGGTCGCTCGCTTCGATCTCCGCTTCGCATGCTTCGAGAATCGTGGGAAGGTAGGGGCGACGACCCAGTCGTGGTGGAGTACGTGCTTAAGCTCCTCGAACGCTTAAGAAGGGCACAGGAGTTGTCAGGTGAAGCAATGACAAAGGCCCAGCAGAGGGCCAAGGTTTATTATGATCGGACAGCCAGGGCCCGTCGTTTTGAGGTTGGCGATGAGGTCATGATATTGCGCACATCGCTAAACAACAAACTAGACGTGCAGTGGGAGGGCCCAGCACGAATTGTTCAGAAACTGTCGGACGTTAACTACGTGGTAAGTCTGCCAGGAAAGCGGAAAGCACAGCAAGTTTACCACTGTAATCTGCTCAAACCTTATAGACAAAGGGAAGCGGTGGTGTGCATGATGGTAAACGTTCCTGAAGAGCTTCCGGTCGAGCTTCCGGGACTAGGCTCAGTGACGAACAGGGAAGACACCGGTCAAGTCATTAGTGACCTTATCAGTAAAGCACCGCTGTCGCCCGAGCAGAAAACCGAACTACACCAGCTATTACAAGAGTTTCAAGGTCTGTTCTCTGAGAGGCCTGGTAGGACTTCTGTACTTACTCATGATATAGAACTTACCTCCACAGAGCCAGTACGATCCAAGGCGTATCGGGTGTCACCCCGCCAGAGCGATATTATGGAGGCTGAGGTAAAGAAAATGCTACAGCTCGGTGTTATTGAGGCAGGTGAGAGTGATTATACCTCCCCTTTGATTTTAGTTGAGGTACCGGGCAAGGAACCTCGTCCTTGCGTCGACTACCGCAGGCTTAATTCCATCACTAAGGATCAAATTTATCCGATCCCTAACATCGAGGAGCGCCTTGAGAAAGTTAGTAGCGCTCAGTTTATTTCCACCCTAGATCTTGTCAGGGGTTATTGGCAGGTTCCACTTACAGAAGAGGCTAGTAGGTATGCGGCGTTCATTTCACCAATGGGAACATTCCGTCCTAAAGTGTTGAGTTTTGGTTTGAAGAACGCGCCATACTGTTTTTCAAGTCTCATGGATAAAGTGTTGCGGGGACAGCAAGAATTCGCTTTACCGTATCTAGACGACGTAGCGATATTCTCCGCATCCTGGTCTGAGCATATGGCACACTTGCGGGCAGTGCTAACCCGCCTGCGCGAAGCGGGCTTGACAGTCAAGGCTCCTAAGTGCCAGTTAGCACAGGCCGAGGTTGTCTACCTCGGTCACGTGATTGGTCAGGGTCGTCGCCGCCCCTCTGAAATAAAAGTGGCCGCTGTGCGAGACTTTCCGCAACCGCGCACCAAGACCGATATTCGGTCGTTCTTGGGTGTCGCCGGCTACTATCAGAGGTACATCCCTAGGTACTCTGATATCGCGGCTCCCCTGACGGATGCTCGAAGAAAAACAGAGCCTCAAACAGTCGTCTGGGACGAGACAAAGGAAAGAGCTTTTAGCGCCCTAAAGAGTGCCCTAACAAACCAGCCTGTGCTACGATCGCCAGACTATACAAAAGGGTTCGTTGTTCAGTGCGATGCTAGTGAGCGAGGCATGGGCGTTGTACTGTGCCAACGGGAAAATGGAGAAGTAGAACACCCCGTCCTGTATGCTAGTCGTAAGCTGTCCAGTCGTGAGCAGGCGTATAGCGCCACCGAGAAAGAGTGTGCGTGTCTCGTGTGGGCCGTTCAGAAATTGTCATGCTATCTAGCCGGCTCGAGGTTTATCATTGAGACGGATCACTGCCCTCTCCAATGGCTGCAGACCATCTCTCCCAAAAATGGCCGCCTCCTGCGCTGGAGCCTCGCTTTACAACAATATTCCTTTGAGGTGCGTTACAAAAAGGGGAGTCTCAACGGTAACGCCGATGGCTTAAGTCGAAGCCCCTAACGTAGGAATCAGCCTCAAAATTGTTTGTTACTGATGTTTTTCTTCCTGAGGCAGGATTTTTTTTAACATATTGCTTTTGTTTAGTGTTTCAAAGTGATGATATGCTTTCTAGTGCAATTTTTCAATTTGTGGACGCGTTCTGAGTGATGCTAGACTACTGTAAGGAACTAGGCAGTGGTATAAAAAGGGGAAAGAGCCTGGCAGGGCTTAGTGAGGGTTGTGCCGTGCTTGCTGACTGAGCGGTTGAGTTTCAGCGTAGTTCTAACGCTTGCCGGGAACGAGAACAAAAATGTGAACTCTCCCGAAGTCACTTTGCAGTGTCCCGTGCGAACCTGAACGAGAGAACGAGGCCTTCTCTGTGCGCTGCGCTCAAGAAACGTCGAGGGACGCCCGACTTCGGTTATGAGCATCATCGAGCGACATCCCTCCGGACAGCGGATGCAGTCCCCTGTCCATCGGGATCTCCTTCCCCCGGCGGGGCGGTCTGTTGCGTTTCGCCTGCGACACGTGGTTTTGCCGGCGCGACTGCGGCGGGGCGGCAGACATTTTGGCCCGATCGTCGTCGCCGCAACGCTCATCGGCAGGTGTTTCCAGGCGCGACTGCGGCGATGCGACCGCAAAGGATCACCCTCTCATTCCAGTCATTGTGCCCGAACCAGGCGATGCGAAAGCAGGGATCATCCTCTCATTACAGTCATTGTGCCCGACCGGCAGCGCTACGACAGGGTGCTACGAGATTGTGCTCGACATGGTGCTACGGCAGCGCTACGACAGTGTGCGTCACCATTAGCCCATTGTACATTCACGTGCTCGTCTTTTGAGGGGTTCCTTCTTGCCCTCAACTGCGAGAGTATAAAAACAGCTGCCCCCGGACGCCAAAAGAAGGGCTCCGATTTCGTCTGTTGAGTGAAGTGCTCTCCCGTCTCTCTACTTCGGTCAAACCTGACCGCCAACTCTTTGCGATGTTAAAATAAACAAGTTGTTTCGTTGTTACCAGTCGACTCATGCTTTGCCGGGACCTTCGGATGCTTCCAGTTGTACCCCAGGCCGCCAGGCCAACGCTACCCTTGGGGCTTGCGACCCAGGTACAACCACGGGCGTCAGCGCCGAGTTCCCAACAGATCGTACCAGCGGTGCGATCCAAACACCGGCTTTACACGTGTGGGTCTTGATAGGATCGTTGTTACACAGATGGCGCCGGGAATCAGATGCACACGAAATCTGCACAAATATGCAGAGAATGGTTAGAAGCGGTTCGCAAGCCGCAACCACTGCTGCCTAAGTGATGATCGCCGTTCCAGGGCAGTCGCTTATAAGGCAGGATCCCTCTGTAGGCGGCGCTGCACGCGATGCAGTGATGACGGTGCTGGGGTAGCCGGTTTTACACGTGTGGGTCTTGATAGGATCGTTGTTACACAGATGGCGCCGGGAATCAGATGCACACGAAATCTGCACAAATATGCAGAGAATTGTTAGAAGCGGTTCGCAAGCCGCAACCACTGCTGCCTAAGTGATGATCGCCGTTCCAGGGCAGTCGCTTATAAGGCAGGATCCCTCTGTAGGCGGCGCTGCACGCGATGCAGTGATGACGGTGCTGGGGTAGCCGGTTTTACACGTGTGGGTCTTGATAGGATCGTTGTTACACAGATGGCGCCGGGAATCAGATGCACACGAAATCTGCACAAATATGCAGAGAATTGTTAGAAGCGGTTCGCAAGCCGCAACCACTGCTGCCTAAGTGATGATCGCCGTTCCAGGGCAGTCGCTTATAAGGCAGGATCCCTCTGTAGGCGGCGCTGCACGCGATGCAGTGATGACGGTGCTGGGGTCGCCGGCTTTACACGTGTGGGTCTTGATAGCATCGTTGTTACACAGATAGCGCCGGGAATCAGATGCACACGAAATCTGCACAAATATGCAGAAAATGGTTAGAAGCGGTTCGCAAGCCGCAACCACTGCTGCCTAAGTGATGAGTATTTGCAGTGATTTGCATGAGTATATCGTACACTGAATCAGGGCCTTAGTCAGGTGCTGGTTGGTCCCTATATGCCTGGACTTTTTGTTTTATATATGAAAACTAATCAATCAAGAAAGGCAAAGACAATCACATTCATGGGATCAGGCCCCTCTTCCGCGCCATCACCTCTTCTCGTTCCTCGGTTAAGGACAGGTGAACAACGCCATCTCGATTAGGGTGCTTGCACGTTGAACTCATCTCACCCCGCTTGACTTTCTCGCCTTAAATCCAACGATCCATCCCCATACCACACCGAGTGCACTCGCCGCTGCGGAAATGCTTCCGACGACGTTCCGCAAGAGCACAGGCCGCCGTATAGTTCGCCATTTACGCCATATCCCAGACAACACAAAAGAGCCCGTGGATGTCCAGAAAAGTTCCGAATGTCCTAGCCTTTTATGGACGTACTGATTACGTGCACAACACCATGGCCACGATGACTTTTGAACACATCTATTGATGGACTTATCGTGAACCGAACTTCAGATATATCCAAGCAACATCCTCAGCAGGATATTGCCTCAGGACGTTGCATCCAGGTGTGCTTATTTGGGAGCTTCATGCTTGTCGCAACGAAATTGAATAAGACCAAGAACGAAGTACAAATGGCACACTGCAAAAAAGTTTATTTTTAGACTATATTGTTCTAAACATTATTATTATTATTATTATTATTATTATTATTATTATTATTATTATTGCGTGAGTATTATTGGTCGTGGTGTCCAAAGCGCACCTTCTACCGAAGGTTGTCTTGAAGTAACAAAAGCAGTTTTCGAAGTCTATGCTGTTGTAAGCGCATAGGTGGTGCTGTATATGACGTATACTTCGTTTCGATGCCGAAATGCTTTTTGTTCGTGGCAAGAAACGAAGACGCGAAATTTCTGAAATTTCAGGGCACATGAAAGCGCACAAGCAACAAAACAGAGCGCTACAATATGGGTTCTCATACCCAAGCAGCGGGATGCCCATATCAACCAAATTTGTAAATAATGAATTATATAGTATCAAACAGTAGTGCCTTCGAACACGTCCTGACATCATCCTAAAATGGTCCTCCAATGTTGTACCTGGTATGTTCTACGTATCTACTAATTGGGACGGCCAAATGGACCTGATCAGGAGCCTTTTAGGATTAGGGCCGGATATCCTGAGGATGTACGAATGGCCTGACGCCGACATCCTAAAGACTTACTGAGGATGCCTTTGCAATATCTGGAATGCTAACTGGTGGCAACCGGGACCTTGTTGATGGCCCGATGGTCCTCACACTGATTGCCCCGTATATATACGAGGGCGAATCAGAAAGTGTTTGCCCCTATTTTTTTAGAGCGAAGCTGTATATGGGGGGGGGGGGGAGGGGGGCTAGGATCCGGGATTTTATGCATCCGGGATATCGCCGCTTGCGTCGGAGCTCGGTTTTCCGGCCACCTGTGTCTAAAACGGCGCTCAGTCACAGCTGTCTCTCTGTGAATGTATGACGTAGTGCGTGACGTATAGTGTGCGCAGGATGAGGCAACAAAGGGGAATTTTTGGTATCATTTCGCTCCTCCGTTGCTGTGGGAAGACTACGCGTGATCCGTACGCCTGAAGAGCAGCGTACCTGCGAGGAGCGACAGCGAGAGCAGAGGCGGGAGAGAGACCGTCGACGTCGGGCCAACCTGGCGGCCCGAGAAGAAGAGCGTAACCGCGACGTGGTATACGGAAGCGACGAGCAAGAGTCGACGAGGCACATCGCGACGCCGAGAATGCCGCAAAGAGACGTCGACGCCACGAGGGCTCGGTGCCGGGATTCGACGGCGCCTACGTAAGGTTTCAAAGACACTTTCTCGATCGTAACCTCGGATCAAGCTGAAGAGTAGCTGATCGCTATATGGTTCGATCACGAGTTCCCGAAATCAACGGCGCACGGTCGGAAGAGCGACGGCAGAAGTCGGTGGATGTGCTGACGCGGTGCTTTCTCGACAAGAACGTTGGGGAATTTGGAGTCTGCGGCACGTGTAAGGAGGCACTGATAAAGGTAATGTGCCACAGCTCAGTACAACGCGTGTACAGAGGCTCTGATAACGGGTGCGTTTCCACATTTCTCGACGACGAATGGTTACGTGAACCCGCATGGGCCGGTGCATCTTCCGAAGCTCAGCGCCGATCGGATCAGCTTCGCTCGTCATCCACTTTCACAGAGTGGAATGGCTCATAAATTTTTAAAGCCAAATTACGGCTGTAAATGTCAAGTCAACACATCCATCCGCAGCGATGGACCTTTCTTGGGCCGGCTCGGCCTCATCTGCCTGCAGCTCCGCGGCACGGCGCTGCTGTCAGTTGTTGAAGATGGCGGTTGTGCTTCACACGTCCACGGCGTACGAGCGACGAAGTGTGATTCGTTTTCTATGGAGCAAGCGATGAACGCCCATCGAAATCTACAGGGAAATGCAGCCCACGTATGGGGAAAGGTGCCTCGCTTTGAGAAGTGTGAGGTGGTGGTGTTGTGAGTTCGCGAAAGGCCATGAAGACTTGTATGAAAATGAGCGTTCGGGAAGGCCACGTGCGTCGCTGACTGACTACAGGGGCATCCCAAACTTAGTGCTGAGATGGGACCAATGCCAGAACCGCTAAGGAGACTATGTGGAAAAATAGTGCAAGGTGCGTAGAATATTATGTACATTTGTAATTACCTGTATGTACCTTATTTTGGCTAATAAAAATATTTGCAAAGACTTTCTGATTCGCCCTCGTGTATACATACATACATACATACATACATACATACATACATACATACATACATACATACATACATACATACATACATACATACATACATACATACATACATACATACTATAAGAAGCCAACAAACAAATACACCAAGGACAATACAGGGGAAATCACTTGTACTTAATAATTGAAATAAAGAAATTATAAATTAATGTATTTGAAAGTGGATGAAAAAACAACTTGCCGCAGGTGGAGAATGATCTCACGTGTTCACATTACGCGTGCGATGCTCTACCAATTGAGCTACCGCGGCGCCGTCTTCCCATCCACTTTCTGGGGTATTTATGTGTTACTACTAGAACTAATCCTGGGAGTGTTAGCCTGCGCCACCACTCACAAAGCGTGGCGGTGGATGTCGAACATCCTTTCTGCCACTCAAATGGTGAGCATCGCACACGTAAGGCGAAGACGTGGGATCATTCCCTAACTGCGGCAAGTTTTTTCATCCACTTTCAGTTCCATTAATTTATCATTTCTTTATTTCAATTATTAAGAACAAGTAAGTTCCCCTGTGTTGTCCTTGGTTTCCTTGTTTGTTGGCTTCTTATGATATTGTTACGTGTGGAAAGACACAGACGAAAGAAGCTATTTACCGGCTATTTACACTGGAGCCAGATAGCCAGGCCGACACTCCGCGCTAAGGGCACAGACCCACTTCGTCGTTCTCGCGGCGGCTCGTCTCTTGAGCATCTCGCGGATAATATCGTAATACTACCTCCCCCTCCTCCCCCCCCCCCCCGGCGGCGAAAGCGCCGTCACAGGGCTGTTAAATATCCAAGGCGCATGGAGATGTGTAGGGCTTGAGTCGGGCGACGTGGACACTGTCACTGGTTGTCACAGCGGAGGACGTAGTGGGCGTGGCTAGAACGATTTCATAGGTGACATCGGTCACTTGGCGGAGCACGCGATACGGGCCTGCGTAACAGGAAAGCAGTTTTTCACAAAGGCCAACTTTACGCGATGGTGAACAAAGCAATACGAGGGTACCGGGCGCAAAATGGACATCACGGTGACGGAGGTCGTAGCGTTGCTACTGTTTGTCTTGAGACACTTGTAGACGAGCGCGCGCAAGTTGGCGAGCATGGTCAGCACGGGCGATCCGCTAGTTGAAGATGTGGTGGACGGAAGCACAGTGTCAGTGGTAGCGTCGGTTCTCGGGAATACAAGAAGTAAAACGGGGAAAAGCCAGCAGTTTCGAGACGGAAAGAGTTGTACGCAAAGGTAATGTAAGATAGAGCCAGGAACCAGTCACGGTGGCCGTCTGAAACGTATTTGGATAGCATGTCTGTAAGGGTGCGGTTCAAACACTCAGTGAGGCCGTTCGTTTGAGGGTGGTGGAAGGTGGTAAATTTATGCTGTATTGAACAGGCACGCATGATGTCGTCAGTGACTTTGGCCAAAAACGTACGGCCACGGTCTGTTAGCAATTGACGCGGAGCACCGTGCATCAAAATGATATCATGCAGGAGGAAGTCGGCAACATCAGTTGCGCAGCTGGTCGGAAGAGCGCGGGTTACGGCGTAGCGAGTCGCGTAGTCCGCCGCGACTGCAACCCACTTGTTTCCTGATGTAGATTCCGGAAATGGGCCGAGAAGGTCTAAGCCGACACGATGGAAGGGCTCGGCAGGGATGTCGAGCGGCTGCAGGTAACCAGCGGGGAGCTGTGAAGGCTCCTTGCGTCGTTGGCAAAGTTCATAAGCGGCGATGTAACGTCGTACGGAACGGGCGAGGCCCGGCCAGAAAAAACGACGACGTACACGGTCATAGGTTCGAGATATGCCGAGGTGGCCTGCCGTTGGTGCGTCGTGAAGCTCTTCTAGAACGGCGAAGCGGAGGTGTTTAGGTATTACAAGTAGGAACTCAGAGCCGTCCGGATGAAGGTTACGACGGTACAGAGTACCGTTGCGGAGGACGAAGAGGCGTAGAGTAGCATCGGCCGAAGTGTTGAAACGGTCGATGAGTGCTCTGATGTAGGCGTCACGACGTTGCTCGTCGGCGAACTGAAGCAAGTGTGATAGGGAGAATACGCAAGCAGCACTGGTAATATTGGAGGAGTCAGAGTCGTCAACAGGGTGTCGCGACAAGCTGTCAGCGTCCTGGTGCAGGCGGCCAGACTTGTACACCACGGAATATGAAAATTATTGTAGCCTCAAAGCCCATCGACCAGGCCGGCCTGTAGGATCTTTTAGCGACGAGAGCCAGCAGAGAACATGATGGTCAGTGACTGCGGAAAAAGGGCGACCGTAAAGGTAAGGACGGAACTTTGCAACCGCCCATACAACAGCAAGGCGTTCTCTTTTCGTAATGGAATAATAGCGCTCCGAAGGTGCTAGGAGGCGGCTCGCACAAGCAATAACGCGATCTTGGCCACGCTGACGCTGGGCTAAGACGGCACTTACGCCATGACCGCTGGCACCTGTACGCAATTCTGTAGGGGCATCAGGGTCGAAGTGGGCGAGAATGGGTGGTGAGGAGAGAAGAGTAACGAGACGAGAGAAGGCGGCGGCTTCTGCAGTACCCCACGAGAATTGTACGCCTTTCTTCAAAAGATTAGTGACGGGTCTAGCAATTGCCGCAAAATCTTGAACAAAACGACGAAAGTACCAGCATAGCCCTACAAAACTTTGAACGTCTGCGGCTGTGAGTTTTGTCGGGATCAGGCTGTACTCCGGAAGCTTCAACGAGATGGCCCAGAAGAGTAATTTGGCGGTGGCCAAAACGACATTTGGACGAGTTAAGTTGCAGCTTCGCCTTTCGAAATACATCAAGTATAGTTGTTAGATGCTCAAGGTGAGTGTCGAACGTTCGCGAGAAGACGATGACGTCGTCGAGGTAGCAGAGGCACGTGGACCACTTGAAACTTTGGAGCAAGGAGTCCATCATACGCTCGAAGGTAGCAGGGGCGTTGCATAATCCAAACGGCATTACTTTAAATTGGTATAGACCATCAGGTGTGATGAACGCGGTTTCTTCTCTGTCCATATCGTCAACAGCAATCTGCCAGTATGTAGAACGAAGATCAATAGAAGAGAAATAGCTGGAACCGTGGAGACAGTCAAGGGCGCGTCTATACGTGGGAGCGGGTAGACGTCCTTTAGTAATGCTGTTCAGGTGACGGTAGTCTACACAGAAGCGCCACGTGCCATCCTGCTTCTTAACCAACACCACAGGTGACGCCCAGGGACTCGAAGAAGGCTCAATGATGTTTTTATCTAGCATTTTGTTCACTTCGCTTTGAATTGGCGTTCAGACGCAGAAACTCGATACGGTCGTCGGTGAATAGGAGTAGCATCGCCAGGAAGAATCCGATGCTTGACCGCGAGCGTCTGGCCTAAAGGGCGATCGTCGAAGTCAAAAATATCTCTGTAGGACGATAATACTTGATAAAGGTCTTCAGCCTGCGCAGAAGACAGGTCCGTCGTGTTACGTTTCGCCTACGACGCGCGGTTTAGCCGGCGCGACTGCAACAAAGCGGCAGACATTTTGGCCCGTTCGGCGTCGCCGCTACGCTCCCCGCCAAGCGCGTCCAGGCATGTTCCGATGCCACGTGTCTTCATGTGCGTGTGTGAGTGTATGTGCCATTGTGCCCGACCGGAGGCGATACGACAGTAGGAGTCACCTTCTCCTCCCAGCCATTGTGCCCGACCGGAGGCGATACGACAGCAGGGGTCACCTTCTCCTCCCAGCCATTGTGCCCGACCGGAGGCGATACGACAATAGGAGTTACCTTCTCCTCCCAGCCATTGTGCCCGACCGGAGGCGATACGACAGTAGGAGTCACCTTCTCCTCCCAGTCTTTGTGCCCGACCGGCGGCGCCACGACAGTATGCGTCACCTTATCTCATTGTACAATCACGTGCTCGTCTATTGAGGGGTTCCTTCTTGCCCTCAACTGCGAGAGTATAAAAACAGCTGCCCCCGGACGCAAAAGGAGGGCTCCGATTTCTGCTGTTGAGTAAAGTGCACTCCCGTCTCTCTACTTCGGTCAACCTGACCGCCAACTCTTTGCGATGTTAAAATAAACAAGTTGTTTTGTTGTTACCAGTCGACTCATGCTTTGCCGGGACCTTCGGATGCTTCCAGTTGTACCCCAGGCCGCCAGGCCAACGCTACCCTTGGGGCTTGCGACCCAGGTGCAACAACGGGCGTCAGCGCCGAGTTCCCAACAGGTCGTACCATCGGTGCGACCACAACAACCGTTGCCATCGGTGGGATTCAAACAACTGTCTGCCAGCGGTGAGATCGCGACAACGGAGGCCAGCAGCGAAGAGATGCAGTTGACTGTATGCTGAGCAGCTCAACGACGATCCGGGAGCAGTGCAACGAGCCCTGTGTGATGACTGGTTGCCTGCAGCGGAACGACTGCGCTGAACTCTTGGCTGCGAGGTTTGGTGAGTGCGGGACTTTCTTCTTCTGAGCTTTGCCAGGCTTTTGTTAGTGTCAGAAACAGAGCTGGTAATTGTGGTTGTCGTTGCTGCCGGGTTAGTTTGCGGCAAGACAATAGTAAGCAGTAGAGAAAGCAGCATTCAGAGCAGCCATGGATTTGAAGTCGTTGCGAAAACCGAAATTGTTGGAGCTTGCAAGAGAGTTGGGTCTGGATGTCTCGGACAAACTCAGAAAACCAGAACTGCTAAAGGCTATTCTTGAGTTAGAGGCTGAGGATGACGAGCTGTCGGAATGCCTTGAGACTATTGAGGAGAGGTCAAAAAGACAGGAGCGCGAACTTAAAGAGCAAAAAGAGAAACAAGAGCGCGAACTTAAAGAGCAGAAAGAAAAAGAAGAGCGCGAACACGCTTTGGAAATGAAGCGTCTCGAGGTAGAGATGGAACGCGCTCGTAATGGAAGTCAGGCACACGGTGCAGGAGAACGAGTATTGTTCAAAATGACTGACCTGATGCGGCCGTTTAAGCTTGGAGAGGACATTGGTTTGTTCCTGGTTAACTTTGAGCGAACGTGCGAGAAGCAGGGGTTCTCTCGGGAAACGTGGCCACAGCGCTTGCTCACTTTGTTACCCGGCGAGGCGGCCGACGTAGTCGCTCGCTTGGATAGAGAGGAGGCAGACGATTTCGACAAAGTGAAATCGAGTCTGCTAAAAAAGTACAGGCTGTCAGCGGAGGCGTTCCGTCGGAAGTTTCGGAAAAGTGAGAAAGGCAAGAATGAGTCATATACAGAGTTCGCCTACAAGCTTATGTCAAACATGCAGGAGTGGCTCAAAGAAGAGAAAGCGTTTGGTTACCACGATAAAGTTCTGCAGTGCTTCGGGCTAGAACAGTTTTATAGTCGGTTACCTGAGAACGTGCGGTACTGGGTCTTGGATAGGCCAGACGTTTGTACGGTGGCTAAAGCCGCTGAGCTAGCCGAGGAGTTTGTGACGCGTCGGGCTCGCGGAGCTAAGGACGGTCAAAAGGGTGAATTTGGCTCGAAGTTTGAGAGGCCGAAGTTCACACCCATGAGAGCAAAGGGGAACACGCGTAGTGAGGATGCGAGTGAAAGCAGTCCGACCAAACGTAAAGAGACGACGGCAGCCGAAGCCGAACGCAGAAAGCGGTTCGAGATGAGGCAAGCACGCGTTTGTTATACGTGCCAGAAGCCGGGTCATTTTTCGGCGCAGTGTCCGGAAACAACACCAAAAGTTGTGTTTTTTTCATTATGCAGCACTGACGAGAACATGAAGCTTCTCGAGCCTTACATGCGAAACCTCCTCGTGAACGGGAAAGAGTGCCGAGTGCTTCGCGATTCCGCAGCTACAATGGATGTAGTTCACCCGTCTTACGTAGAACCCCATATGTTCACGGGCGAGTGCGCATGGATCAAGCAAGCCGTGGAAGCTCATAGCGTGTGTCTGCCGGTAGCAAAAGTGCTTATAGAAGGACCTTTCGGAGCGCTTGAGACGGAGGCGGCAGTGTCATCTATGCTGCCCCCCCAGTACCCGTACCTATTTTCGAACAGGTCCGATCACCTCCTGCGCGAGAAGGGGCTTTTGTTTGGTGAAGCTAGTGTTCAGGCCTTAAACAGATCGAAGGTTCGGGAGCTCGCTGCAAAGGCGGTAGTTGCGGGGCCGACGTTATCAAACAACGAAAAAGGGTCAGAGGCGCAGCAAGCTGATATTCAGAGCACGCCCGAACTGAATAAACTTGAGTCTGTAACGTTAAAGGCGCCAGATACTGGAGAGGAAACGCCCGACGCGGGAAAGTTAGAAGAGCTATCTACTGATTTGCTCATCGCGCCTACGTCAGACGGACTTGATAGGTTGCTAAAAGTCAGCCGGACGGCTTTGATAGCCGAGCAAAAAAAGGATGGCAGCCTGGAAAACGTGCGCTGCAATGTCAAAGAAGGTATCGCCAGGAAAACTGCGCGTTTTGTGGAAAGAGGTGGAGTCCTGTACCGGAAGTATCTAGACCGCAGAGGAGTGGAGTTCGATCAGCTGATCGTGCCTCAATGCTATCGTCAGGATCTGTTGCGCTTGTCACACGGGGGTTCGTGGTCCGGACACCTTGGAGTTAAGAAAACTAAGGACCGTCTCTTGCAAGAGTACTATTGGCCAGGGTGTTTTCGGGACGCAGACCATTTCGTGAGGACATGTGACACTTGTCAGCGGGTGGGCAAACCAGGGGACAAATCGAGGGCGCCGTTGAAATTGGTACCTATCATTACGGAGCCTTTTAGACGGCTCGTTATTGATACTGTGGGACCTCTGCCGGTAACAGCCACGGGGTACAGACACATTTTGACTGTGATCTGCCCAGCGACAAAGTTCCCTGAAGCAGTGCCGCTTAAAGAACTCAGCTCAGTTGAGATAGTCAATGCACTACTGTCCCTATTTGCGCGAGTTGGTTTTCCTGCGGAAATCCAATCAGATCAGGGCACAGTCTTTACTAGCGCTTTGACGACAACTTTTCTCGAAAGGTGTGGGGTAAAGCTGCTACACAGCTCAGTGTACCACCCACAGTCGAATTCCGTTGAGAAGCTCCACTCCGTCATGAAGCGCGTGTTGAGAGCATTGTGTTTTGAACATCGAACTGACTGGGAGCTGTGTCTGCCTGGGGTGATGTTTGCATTAAGGACCGCGCCGCATGCAGCTACGGGGTTTTCGCCAGCTGAGTTGGTGTACGGTCGCTCGCTTCGGTCTCCGCTTCGCATGCTTCGAGAATCGTGGGAAGGCAGGGGCGACGACCCAGTCGTGGTGGAGTACGTGCTTAAGCTCCTCGAACGCTTAAGAAGGGCACAGGAGTTGTCAGGTGAAGCAATGGCAAAGGCCCAGCAGAGGGCCAAGGTTTATTATGATCGGACAGCCAGGGCCCGTCGTTTTGAGGTGGGCGATGAGGTCATGATATTGCGCACATCGCTAAACAACAAACTAGACGTGCAGTGGGAGGGCCCAGCACGAATTGTTCAGAAACTGTCGGACGTTAACTACGTGGTAAGTCTGCCAGGAAAGCGGAAAGCACAGCAAGTTTACCACTGTAATCTGCTCAAACCTTATAGACAAAGGGAAGCAGTGGTGTGCATGATGGTAAACGTTCCTGAAGAGCTTCCGGTCGAGCTTCCGGGACTAGGCTCAGTGACGAACAGGGAAGACACCGGTCAAGTCATTAGTGACCTTGTCAGTAAAGCACCGCTGTCGCCTGAGCAGAAAACCGAACTACACCAGCTCTTACAAGAGTTTCAAGGTCTGTTCTCTGAGAGGCCTGGTAGGACTTCTGTCCTTACGCATGATATAGAACTTACCTCCCCAGAGCCAGTACGATCCAAGGCGTATCGGGTGTCACCCCGCCAGAGCGATATTATGGAGGCTGAGGTAAAGAAAATGCTACAGCTCGGTGTTATTGAGGCAGGTGAGAGTGATTATACCTCCCCTTTGATTTTAGTTGAGGTACCGGGCAAGGAACCTCGTCGTTGCGTCGACTACCGCAGGCTTAATTCCATTACTAAGGATCAAATTTATCCGATCCCTAACATCGAGGAGCGCCTTGAGAAAGTTAGTAGCGCTCAGTTTATTTCCACCCTAGATCTTGTCAGGGGTTATTGGCAGGTTCCACTTACAGAAGAGGCTAGTAGGTATGCGGCGTTCATTTCACCAATGGGAACATTCCGTCCTAAAGTGTTGAGTTTTGGTTTGAAGAACGCGCCATACTGTTTTTCAAGCCTCATGGATAAAGTGTTGCGGGGACAGCAAGAATTCGCTTTACCGTATCTAGACGACGTAGCGATATTCTCCGCATCCTGGTCTGAGCATATGGCACACTTGCGGGCAGTGCTAACCCGCCTGCGCGAAGCGGGCTTGACAGTAAAGGCTCCTAAGTGCCAGTTAGCACAGGCCGAGGTTGTCTACCTCGGTCACGTGATTGGTCAGGGTCGTCGCCGCCCCTCTGAAATAAAGGTGGCCGCTGTGCGAGACTTCCCGCAACCGCGCACGAAGACCGATATTCGGTCGTTCTTAGGTGTCGCGGGTACTATCAGAGGTACATCCCCAGGTACTCTGATATCGCGGCTCCCCTGACGGATGCTCTAAGAAAAACAGAGCCCCAAACAGTCGTCTGGGACGAGACAAAGGAAAGAGCTTTTAGCGCCCTAAAGAGTGCCCTAACAAGCCAGCCTGTGCTACGATCGCCAGACTACACAAAAGGGTTCGTTGTTCAGTGCGATGCTAGTGAGCGAGGCATGGGCGTTGTACTGTGCCAACGGGAAAATGGAGAAGTAGAACACCCCGTCCTGTATGCTAGTCGTAAGCTGACCAGTCGTGAGCAGGCGTATAGCGCCACCGAGAAAGAGTGTGCATGTCTCGTGTGGGCCGTTCAGAAATTGTCATGCTATCTAGCCGGCTCGAGGTTTATCATTGAGACGGATCACTGCCCTCTCCAATGGCTGCAGACCATCTCTCCCAAAAATGGCCGCCTCCTGCGCTGGAGCCTCGCTTTGCAACAATATTCCTTTGAGGTGCGTTACAAAAAGGGGAGTCTCAACGGTAACGCCGATGGCTTAAGTCGAAGCCCCTAACGTAGGAATCAGCCTCAAAATTGTTTGTTACTGATGTTTTTCTTCCTGAGGCAGGATTTTTTAACATATTGCTTTTGTTTAGGGTTTCAAAGTGATGATATGCTTTCTAGTGCAATTTTCCAATTTGTGGGCGCGTTCTGAGTGATGCTAGACTACTGTAAGGAACTAGGCAGTGGTATAAAAGGGGAAAGAGCCTGGCAGGGCTTAGTGAGGGTTGTGCCGTGCTTGCTGACTGAGCGGTTGAGTTTCAGCGTAGTTCTAACGCTTGCCGGGAACGAGAACAAGAATGTGAACTCTCCCGAAGTCACTTTGCAGTGTCCTGTGCGAACCTGAACGAGAGAACGAGGCCTTCTCTGTGCGCTGCGCTCAAGTAACGTCGAGGGACGCCCGACTTCGGTTATGAGCATCATCGAGCGACATCCCTCCTGACAGCGGATGCAGTCCCCTGTCCATCGGGATCTCCTTCCCCCGGCGGGGCGGTCTGTTACGTTTCGCCTACGACGCGCGGTTTAGCCGGCGCGACTGCAACAAAGCGGCAGACATTTTGGCCCGTTCGGCGTCGCCGCTACGCTCCCCGCCAAGCGCGTCCAGGCATGTTCCGATGCCACGTGTCTTCATGTGCGTGTGTGAGTGTATGTGCCATTGTGCCCGACCGGAGGCGATACGACAGTAGGAGTCACCTTCTCCTCCCAGCCATTGTGCCCGACCGGAGGCGATACGACAGCAGGGGTCACCTTCTCCTCCCAGCCATTGTGCCCGACCGGAGGCGATACGACAGTAGGAGTTACCTTCTCCTCCCAGCCATTGTGCCCGACCGGAGGCGATACGACAGTAGGAGTCACCTTCTCCTCCCAGTCTTTGTGCCCGACCGGCGGCGCCACGACAGTATGCGTCACCTTATCTCATTGTACAATCACGTGCTCGTCTATTGAGGGGTTCCTTCTTGCCCTCAACTGCGAGAGTATAAAAACAGCTGCCCCCGGACGCAAAAGGAGGGCTCCGATTTCTGCTGTTGAGTAAAGTGCACTCCCGTCTCTCTACTTCGGTCAACCTGACCGCCAACTCTTTGCGTTGTTAAAATAAACAAGTTGTTTTGTTGTTACCAGTCGACTCATGCTTTGCCGGGACCTTCGGATGCTTCCAGTTGTACCCCAGGCCGCCAGGCCAACGCTACCCTTGGGGCTTGCGACCCAGGTGCAACAACGGGCGTCAGCGCCGAGTTCCCAACAGGTCGTACCATCGGTGCGACCACAACAACCGTTGCCATCGGTGGGATTCAAACAGTCGCAACCATTTTCTGTATCTTGGGATCGGCGGCCGAGGCTGGCACGATGGGCCTGCTGAGTTCGCAAGAACCATCGGTCGATAATGCTGCCACGTGATGGTCGCCGAGACAATCAACGTTGGCAATAATAATAATAATATTTGGGGTTTTACGTGCCAAAACCACTTTCTGATTATGAGGCACGCCGTAGTGGAGGACTCCGGAAATTTTGACCACCTGGGGTTCTTTAACGTGCACCTAAATCTAAGCACACGGGTGTTTTCGCATTTCGCCCCCATCGAAATGCGGCCGCCGTGGCCGGGATTCGATCCCACGACCTCGTGCTCAGCAGCCCAACACCATAGCCACTGAGCAACCACGGCGGGTAACGTTGGCAAGGCAAATACCTTGCGGTAGAATTTGCTTTGCCAATCCAAAGTTAAAGACAGGCATGCGAGTGCGGTTCGCAGTACTAGTAAGTATACTGTGAGGCACGGTAACGTCAAACTGTAGGGGAATGTTGGGCAGAGGAGTGACGAGGTACTGGCCATCAGGAACTGGTGGGGAAGACAACAGTTCAATATATGCTATTGACTTTGGCGGCAGGAGAAGAAAGCCGGTGGGGAATAAGCGGCACTGGGGTGCGTCAGAAGGTTCTGCGAGAATCGGTAACTCAAGGCGGAGGGTACTGACAGAGCAGTCAATAAGAGCAGAATGCGCGGAGAGAAAATGGAGGCCGAAGATTAGGTCGTGGGGGCAATGAGCAATCACGGTGAAGAGCACAGGAGTGTGGCAGCCGGCGATGCTGACGCGTGCCGTACACATTTCGATGATAGGCACAGTACCGCCATACGCAACGCGGACGACGCGTGCCGACGCTGGGGTGAGGAGCTTGTTCAATCGTCGTCGGAATGCAGCACTCATAATAGAAAGATGTGCTCCTGTATCGATGAGTGCCGTGACAGGACAGCCGGCAAAGTCAACGTCAAGAAGGTTTCGGTTAGTAGGTAACGTGAGCAGAGGATTTGAGGGCAGTGTCGAAGAAAGTTGGCGAATAGGCGGCCTCGAGTTCGCGGCGAACAATACGGGTTACGTCGTCACAGGGATAGTCTGACGCGGTCGACCCTCACATGTCGACGTAGCGACGTATATATATATATATATATATATATATATATATATATATATATATATATATATATATATATATATATATATATATATATATATATATATATATATATATATTTACGCATACTGCAGCCCCTGCTGGGGCTATAGCAGGAGTGGATAATACAATACAAGAAAGAAATACAATAGGCAACCTCCTGTCGCGTGTCTGTCAGCACCGGCCCAGCGTTGCCTTGCGTTGCTTTGCTTGACGCTCGTGGTGTGGCGGCTCTTGGAAACGCAATTTGGATGTGTCGATCGTCTGTTTCTTCTCGCAATGCTGGCGGCAATATATATATATATATATATATATATATATATATATATATATATATATATATATATATATATATATATATATATATATATATATATATATACTTCTAGTTCATCAGCTGGTCTACTAGAAGGCGGACATTACTTGTAAAAATAGAAATGCGTAGTCGCATAATTACGAAAAATTAACTAATTAAGTTTTAACTAATTACCTTATGGCCATTATTGCAATTTACAAATTCTAGCACTGCTGTTCGCAAGGCGGAGCCACTTGAAACGAATTTTCAGGACGACACCAATTTCGAGATATAAATTCCCGAACATTGCGAAGGAATGCATTTGCGTTCCAGTTACTTTCTTAACAAAACGTTGTTTTATGTATTCAAGCACACGAGAATCCGCCAGGGATTCTCGTTCGCCGCATCGTCTACGATGAACTGGCCACCGCCAGGTGGCCAGCGAGTCGTGTGGTGGATATTGGTGGAAGAAAATTAGGGAAGAGATTGGTAGAACCAATCTGGAAGAATCGAGGAAAAGGTCAAGAAAGCTGGCAGCCAAGTACAGTGTAATTGAAAGTGTACATAGACAGCCAGGAGTCATAAAAAAGAAAGTGAGAGTAACAGAGACGGTAAATTGGCTTCAAAGAATGGAAACAAAAAAAGACAATGGAGATTTACGAAAACAACAAGAAGGAAATGAGGAGGGAAAATTAGTATGATAAAGCAAAGGGGTGCGCCTTGCTAGCTGAGACCCGAGCTGGCTGCCTGATGACACAAACATAGCGGATGAAGTATGCATCACATGGTGCGCCATGTGTTTGCTACAAAAAAAAGGAAGTCCGGGAACGACTCGGAACGTCGCAATGAAGTGCCAAGGTATTGACCCTGCGATAACCGTAGGGAATGTCCACCTTCCGGAAGCGTTGGTGTTCAAAGAAGGTGGAAGGATTAACTGAATGGTCAGCAGCCGAGATAAGTAAGAGACGACGATTAGAGCATTGGTAGAAGAAAAGCAGGAAAGAGATTGATAGAACAGGAGTCAGTGCAAATGTAGGAAAGTCAAGATCGATATCAGATAGGCAAAATGCTATAGATAGCGATAGATGTAGCAAAACCTGTATAAATCAGGCAGGCTAGGGGTGCCCCATTTCAACGGTATTGCACTAAGCCTCACCCAACGAGTGAGTGACTGCTTCCCCTACTCCTCCCTCCGGCTCCACGCCGCAACTCGCTTGCCCGAAAGCACGTGCCCTCAGCCACCCGCAGAGTTAGGCTAGGTGCCGAAACAGTGGCCTGGCTACGCAACCAAACGTGCCCATCTGTCCTGTGACATCGCGAATTGGGATTGGCGCTAGTCTCGTCCTATGAGGCATAGATTAGGCAGGCGTCCAGATCGCAGGATTCCGTCATGGCCATTCTAGACTCGTTCTTGGCTTTCGCCAAGGTCACGCGCAGCTCCTAAGATGGCCCCGAAAATGTCTCACGATCATATTCCATTTAAAATGTAATCGTCCTGATCATCAAGATTAAAATCTTATTTTTTTAATCGCCTCCAGATAGTCTATTAGACTTTTCTTCAGTTAAAGGAGGACGTCTTAGGTGGATAGATGTTGTCGAAAGCCGAACATGGTGTCTGGGATTTATGCGTTGTCTTCTAGGTACGAGGTGAGTCTGTCGTGCAACGTGTGCTCGAGCAGTTTGCCCGCGCATGAGGTGAGAGAAATTCTTGATCCACAGCGGCATATTTGGTTTGGGAATATTCGTGATTTCCGCGTGTTTCCAATCCGCTAGGATATCGCCCTAGCCCCAGCAATCGTTCACGAAAGCGAGTAAATTTTCCATTGCTCCGTTCTCGAGGTTGTGCAGGATTTTGTTGGCGATTCGCTAATTTCACGGGGAGTGTTTCTGCTTAACTTTGCCTGGGCTGCCTCAATCTCTGCCCGAGGGAAAGGTCGGTCTAGTTCTTTAATTGATTTTCCAGTGTAAAGGAGGTTCGGCTTCGCGTCTGGGACATAATTTCCCGTTAACTTGTTTGAAACTGATTCTACCCAAGTATTCTAAGAAGTATTCTATCCTAGCGCTCGATGTCAAAGGGGGCTTTAACAACGTGTCACACGAAGCCATCCTTCAAAATCTGCAATGCATTGAGTGCGGTGAAAGAGCATTTCGCTATCTTCAGAATTTTCTGACAAACGGAACAGCAACCGAGTGGGCAATTTCAGCATAGATAAAATTGAGACACCGAACAAGATGACCCCCAACGCTCTGCGATCTCGCCCCTGCTTTTCAATATTGCCATTATAGGGTTACCCCGAGAGCTACACGATATAAATGGCTGAGAATATGCCATATAAGCGGATGATATCACCCTCTGATCGAGAACGTGTACGACTGTAAAGCAACAAGACGCACTGAAAGAAGCAGTCGATTGAATCGAAAGTTACTTCAGAACGTGCGGCTTGCGGCGGGCTCCCGAAAAGATCGAGTTGCTGGTTCTCAAAGCGAGAACACGAGGCACGCCATCAGCGCACGAACAACCCGATCCCAGTATCACACTAATTGGGGTAGATGTACCGAAAGTGGAGTCGCTACGTGCTCTCGGCCTCGTCATTTGTAAAGACGGATTGGACGCCGCTACGCTTCCCAAACTGGAGGCCTCACTCGTGCAAGTGATGCACAGCATCAAACGGGTCACCATCAGGCTGCACGGCCTCAAAGAGCAAGACACTCTCCAAATCGAGCAAGCATTTGCAATCAGTCGGATAACGTATGGTACACCCTATCTCGATTTCAAAAAGCCGAAATTGAGAGGCTTAACACTTTCATTGGAAAAGCAACCAAGATCGCCACTGGGGTTTCTGAGAAAGCATCGACGACCTGCCTAAATTAACTGGGACTCCATGATACGTGGGCAGAACACAAGAAGGCCACAAGGCAAATGAAATCGAACGCCTGAAACTGAGCCAAGTGGGCGAGACTCTACTGCGCCGTCTTGGTTACAGGCCGCCGGCAGAAGAAATTGAAGCAAAACAGCGAATATCAAATCACTTATGGGCCGCCATTACGGCGGCGCCCATTCCCCGCAACGTGCACCCCATCCACCACAAACAACGAAGACAAGAAAGAGAGCCCAAGCTATACACAAAAAGTACTCGAAGAACCCTGACACTAACTACACGGAGGCGGCATAATATTCGAAACGCTCAGCCTTCGCCCTGAGTGCCGTAGACACCCAGGGCAAGGAAGGAAGTTGTCGCCACGCTAACTGCAACGGACCTAGACACAGTGGAAGAAGTGGCGACCGCGCTCGTCTTTTCCACGTGCACTGACTCAGCCATGATAATCAGAGAGTCCCAAGCGGCGTGTCGCAATTACCAATAAGGAAAAATCTCGAAGCAAGTCCTGAGCATCCTTACTGAAAACTGTAACCGAGGAGGGGGACATCTTCCTGACAGCTACATCGTCTGGACCCTGGGACACGGGTGCCTAGCGGGGAACGAAGCGGCTGACGCCGCAGCCTCAGAGCATAGAAGCCGGACTTTCCTGCCAGATGAGACCAGAAAGACGACGAGACAGGAAGACATCCCGAAGAAATACAGCAATATACTACAGCACCATATACTCGAACGAGGAATGTACCCCCTACCTCACCTGAAACTGAACAGAGAAGGCACAGTTATTTTAAGAAGCGTGCAAACGAACTCCTATGTTCACGGTATTATATTGCATAGGATATCTACAACGCAGTTCTCGTACCTCTGCAAGTGTTGCGGGGTCCTGGGCACCCTGCGCCACATGGTAAGGGAGTGCTCGGGACCCACGGGACCCCCGCAAAAATCGAAGATGGCAGAGGAAAAAAAAAAGAAACAGCTGAATCAGAGAAGACTAGAGGACAAGAAAAAACTGTAGGAGGCCATGCTGACTTTCGCAGTGCTGGATGACCAGCGGAAGTTGGTGGACCGGGCCAGGGTGGCAGCGAGAGCCCACGGATTTTTGGAGTGAGGAAGCCGCCTACCTGAGGGCGAGGAGAGATCTCTTTGTCTGTATCGTCAGTTCACAAATAAGCGTTTACCTCTCTCTTTCTCACAAAAGCATAGAAAAAGCTGTGAACCCGAGGGACTGTCGAAACGTTGTCAAAACGTTTGAAGTCCCCAACCAGCCCGAAAGGGCTGGTTGGGGACACCGGACCTTTTACTTGTAAGTGCCTGGCGGCAGCTCTCGTAGGCAACTGACGCCAAGAATAAGTCAATTCTCCGCTAGCTGCTCGCAAATTCGAAAATTGCAGCTGCCACGTTCGGTGCATGGTGTAATGGTTGGGGTCGGGCATGTAATAGATGGTAGCTGGCCCATGCCGTCGTCCAACTCATCCACGCTGAGGACGTTGTTGAAAGGAGGGACTTGTTCTCATCGAGAACGAGGAATATGGGATTTATTTACAGTATCTACATGAGAACGTTATAGTTCAGTCTAACGTGACAGAAAGAGAATGAAAACCCAGCAGCCGCACCACGGCTGCTTATAAACACTCTGTCCTCCCTAGATCCCTAGGTGAGGGAAAACGGCCGTTCGACCAAACGAAGCGTCCAAAGTCATCGTAGCCGACCCGCCTTTGAGGGGGAGGGTTTACGTACTCACTTCCGCACAGGTTGCCCTGACCACACCAAGGTGAGAGGGTTCTTGCAGGCAGAGGTCTTGACCCGAACAGGCGCCTCGTATCCCAGAGTTGACCCTGCAGTCAGTGGCCGCCGCGTCTGTCCATTGACTGATGACGTCTGAGACCTGTGAGACGGTGCCGCAAAACCCCTTCTTCCAGGAGTTCCACCGCTTCAAACAAACCTTGACAGTGGCGGCGAATCCACTAACAATACCTTGTCCGCCGACTGCGTGTATACATCCCGGTGGCGTTCGGTTGGGGACTGTCGTATTGTGGTCCTTAGAAAGCGAGTCGCCGCAGTAGACATTGGTGGCGCCGTTCACCTGTTGACTCGGCGAATTGTTGTTTTCACAAAGTGAGCCGCCGCCACAGACATGTCGGCGCCTTTCCGACGGTCGCTTCCCCGAAGATCGGCGGTCGAACGTAACAATGGGAAACGGCAATGCGAAGTTCGCATTTGCGGAAATTGTAGCTGCGAAAAACGCAGTGAATTGAATTTAACTCAGGGGTTTCGCGTGCCAAAACCATGTTTTAATTATGAGGAGGGCTTAGGGGGTGGGTCTCCGGATTAATTTTTGCCACCAGGGGATCTTTAACGTGCCCATAATTAATGCACGGGACACGGGACACGGGTGTCTTTGCATTTCGCCCCCAACGAAATGCGGCCGCCGCGTCCGGGATTTGATCCGGCGATCTCGTGCTCAGCAACGCAACAGCCTAGCCGCTAAGCCACCGCGGCGGATGAAAAAACGTAGTGTAAAATGGCTTCATGTGAAACATGCTTTAGACGGGAGATGGCGGCGGATCAGAAGACGAGTGTTGTCCGTATGGCACATGACACTACCGAGCTGACTGCATACTCGCAAATACTACGAGCTAAGTGGTCATCATCCCGATTCTTGCAGCAATGCCCACGTGCGAAGCAATGCTGCCAAAAGGGTGCACTATTCGGCTATAATTTAGTGATAGCTTTTTGTAGGTGACGAACTGATGTAGCTGCCCAAGAATCGTACAGGAGAGAGAGGGAAACCTTGCAAGTTGCGAGTTCTTATTGCATGTCATTCCAGTGATCTTTCAATGGCACCTATAAATACGCTTTTGTAGCATGCGGCTGAGCACAAAGAGGCCTTGCTGCTGTTTCAGGGCACAGAAACGCAGCGGAGGTGCTTTCGCCATTGCTGTGTATTGAACAATCTGTCTAAATTTGGTTGTGGTGTGAACATTCTTCACAGAGCTGGCGACAGACGTAGCGGACATGGGCCGCAAGAGGGGTTCCGGATTTGTTCGCCCTTTAGAATAGCGAAGTAGAATGGGAAGTCGTGCTCACGTTTCATTATTACATAGGTTAATTCTGCGCAGTTAATCAATGCGATATCATCTAAATTTTGAAAAACCACTAGTGTTTGTAAGCTGGAAGTTTGCCAAGTTATTTGTAGTTGGCGAAATATGGACTTCACTGAATGAATGAATGAATGAATGAATAAATGGAAAACTTTATTTAGTGAGCTTCTTCAGCGCATGAGCCGCATAGAAATGGTCCCTACTTCACAGGAATCCATATGCTGCTTTTGCAGCCTCGCCCCTGGTTACAAGCCGAAGCTGGTCTTCCAGGGCGGGGCTGGACAGCACGATCTTCCATCGCTCTCTAGCGGGTAGGATGGGGTGGGAGGTCATGTTGGGGCTGGTGTTAGTGAGGAGTGGTGGGTGTTGTTGGATAAAGCTATAGTGTACTAGAGTACTAAAGCTGCATTTCCCTATCATGTCTTGGAGTGTTTCTGGCTCCTGACACATGGGGCACTCCTGCCCGTACTGGCTCGGGTACATGCGATTTAGTATTCAGGGGTGCGGGTGATTCTGTCTGAATCTGCCGATATGCCGCCTGCTGCTCCCTCGTTAACCTGGGGTGTGGCTCGGGGAAGCTTTGTCTCTCGTTTCTGTAATACTCCACTATGTCTTTGTACGTGACCAGTGGCTGGCTCTTTGCGTTCTCCAGCTCCCTCTCCGCAGTCGTGGCCCGGTGTGACAGCGCTCGGGCCTGCTGGCGGGGAAACTTGTTGCTCTCCACTGAGGAGTTGGCCGGAACCTAAGATTAGTTCTGTTTCCCGTTGCCTTTGATCGCCCGAAGCGCCAACCGGGACAACCAGTCCAACTGGAAGCTTCTATACGCTTGTTGTGAGTCTGTGACCACTCTGGTCCTGGCCGGTATCGTGAGGGCTAGGAGAATTGCTTGCTCTTCTGCTTCTTGGACGTCGTTTGTTTTTTCCGTTGCGCACGTTAGCAGCTTTTCTTTGTTGTCACCGTTACGGTGGTCCGGCTTTTTCCTTTTTCTTTGGAGGTGTCTGTGAAGATTACCCCCTTCTGGGCAATCAGCAGCCTGTTGTAAGTCTTTGCTCTGGCGTCCCGTCTGCCGCTGTGGTGTGCTGGGCTCATGTTCTTAAGGAGTGGTTTCACCTTGATAGCTTCGAGCCAGTTGTCCTCGCTCGGTTTGTTTCGTCTCCTCCCAGCCGATCTTCTTCAGGCTCATCTGCCAGCCTTCGTTTGACTTAGACGATGCTTCTGGCTGGAGAGGTGACCTTCGATCAGTTCGTCCGCCAGGTTATGCAAGCCCAACCTTATGAGTCTGTCCACAGATGCATTCATGGGAACTCCAATGGCATGCTTGATTGATCTGCTTCGTTTCGACTTCACTGAGTTGCTGCAGCGATGCATACGCTTTGATTCGAAGAAACCAGAAACATCACTTCAAGTGTTCTACTATGAATCTCTGCCTGTCATCAGGGCATCCAGAGGCACGAAAATTGTACAAGGGACTCGTATTTCGCAATAGTTTTTTTTTATCCTGTTCATATCATCCGTCGTGCCAAGTGACCGATGCGCACGATAACAGTGGCGCGGTGACGTGCGAGCCAAAGATACAAAAAAGAATGTAAGTTGATAATCGTTACAGAATACGGCCTCAATTGTTCATTACGCCAAGTATTTTCCTGATAACCGCAACAAGATAGCGCCACCAAGATAGACGAGCGCACCTGAGACAAAACCCAGCGATGGCTGACAAAGTCTCTCTTCTAAGGAGATTAGCAAGCTGTACTGACGTCGTCACTCTGGCATTCCAGCCGGGAACTATGTGTCGAAATGGTACAGTTGTGATTTTGCAACTGTAGCGTTCAATCCGTCAAGTGCCAGAGAAGTCGCGGCACTCATGTTAACTTCACTAGCTTCACTACAGGTGCTTATCTCTAATATAAGGCGTGTTCGAATAGTAATCATACCAAGTGCCTTTCTTTTACTTCGAAAAAAAAAATCGCATAAAGCACATAGCGCAACTCTCTGTTCAGGTAGATTACCTGAAGAAGTGCACATTACTTGAACGATAAATTACATTGTTCGGGTACTTCAATAAAAATGATTAATGAACTTTCTAGGCATTCAATTTATGACGCATGTTTCAACTGTGAAATTGAAGCGCGATGGCCGTCAATTCACGTCCGCTTAGCAAAAAATCCTAAGTCTATATCGCCACTTTCGAGATATCCGTCCTCAAAAGCTGTTAAAATACCGCGTTCCCTCCGAAATTGGTGCCTGTCAGAATTGGCTCAGTATTTTCTACAAATATAAATTAAGAACACACAGATGCGGCGCCCTTGCAGTCTAGTCTTTTGCCATAGGCGCTAATAAACCGTGCTTACATCGTAGTTTTCGGCTACAGACAAATACTCGAAAACTTCGAATATACAATTGTCAAGCCTGTTACGACATCGAATAATAAATACCATACGAATCGTATTCGAAGTCTCGAATATTGGCGTATCTCTCAACTCTGTGCAGTACGAGGTCTGTCACAAAAGTTCACGAAGTACATAAAGAAAATTAATTTCACGACCTTAGGATACATCAAGGGGCCACTTTCAAAATACTCCCCATTAGACGCAATACACTGGTTCCAGCTATTCTCCCATTACTGAAAGCACCCTTGTAAGTCCTTTTCTGCTAAGCGCTACAGTAACGATGTCGTTTCCTTTTGAACAGACATCACATTCCCAAAATGACGCCCCTTGCGCACCAATTTGCATTTGGGAAACATCAACAACATCATCATCATTATCAACAACAACAACAACAACAACAACAACAACAACAACAACAACAACAACAACAACAACAACAACAACAACAACAACAACAACAACAAAAGTTGCAAGGAGGTAAATCCAGCGGGTCGGGACAGTGTTCCGGCATATAGTGATGGGAATTGTCAGCCAAAAACACGATCAACATGTCTGATTATTGCTTTGTTTTTCCGCACATTTTTCGACCTCGGCTCGTCTTTATTTCCCCCCTTCTTGCTCTGCGACTTCAGCGCTCGATGTCGTATTCGTAAATCGTAGCTTCGTCGTCGTCGACGACTCTTTGCAAGGATTGATCGCCTGTCGTCTGAAGTTTTCCAATTAATGAAACATCCTTTTAGTCGCAACTTTCGCTCAGCAGTCAGATGTTTCGGCACCATCAAGGCCCCGAAATCGTTTCCATTCCCAAATTTTCAGTCAAAACCCGGGGAACGGACGGATTTCGCGAACCAAGTGCTTCCGCCATCATTCTAACAGTCATTCGCCTGTCACTCAGCGCAAGAGAACGCATATGATCGACGTTTTCATTTTCGCACAAGGTGGACGGGCGTCCGCATCTTGTGCCGTCTTTTGGGTATTCACGACCTTCTCGAAAACGCTGGACCCACTTGAACACAGTTCCTTCTTTTAGGTCATTCTTTTCATCGGCCTTCTGCAACATTTGATGAATTCTTCCCACACGTACTCAGTGCTTACTCTCTCCCTTTCTTCCTCTTTCTATTCCCTTTTCCCCTACCCCCAGTGTAGGGTAGCAAACCGGATGCTGTTCTCGTTGACCTCACTGCCTTTCCTATCCTTGTTTTCTCTCTCGATGAATTCCTGCGCGATTCTTTCCCAATATCACAAGAAATTCGATAGTGATCCTATGTTCCGTGTGTTCATTGACCTCCATTTCGACAAAGACTAAAAATTTGGTCGCACAATTGAAAAGTGCGTGCATAAAATTCTGCCTTCTCATGCGGAAGTCCGGATCACGGCATAAAGATCAACCGGGTCCTTTCGAGCGGAGTGAGCGGGACCGGCTACACGCTGTTCCACATTTTGGCTGACCCACTGCACGAACTTTTGGAACATACCTCGTATGGCTTTTCTGACCGAAGGTTATCATTATAATTCAATTCTAGGGTTTAACGAGGCAAAAGCTCCATATGATTATGAGGCGTACCATAGTGAAGGACTCCAGATTAATTTTGACCACCTGGGGGCTGTTAATGGGCCACGAAATCTAGGTACACGAGCGTTTCTGCTTTTCAGCTGCTATGAGAAGCACCTGCCGAGGTCGGAAATCGAACCCACTACCTCCGGCTGAGCAGTGCAAAGTTATAGACACTAAACCACCGCGGCGGGTGCTATTGTTATGCAGTTCAGTAGATGACCTGCCATGGGAACACCTACGAATGAAATGCGACGAATGCGCGTTGAGCTATCGTTGACGCTCTTCACCACCAGGGGTCTCGCTTCGTCGTAAGTCTTTCGGTATAACCTTCAGCTATTTGCTGACAAGCAGCGAGCCAGCAAGGAGGGTGAGGACGAGAGGAAGGCAATTGCGCGCGCTATAGAAGCACCGAAATGCGTGAGAAGGAAGAGGGCGCGAGTTTTTCAGTCTCCCGAACGCGTTGCCGGATGCTTAGGTAAGCGTGTCTGGGTATTCGTTTTCTGCTTCTTTCTTTCCTAGTTTTTTTACTCCGTGCTGCAGTTTTCGATTCTAACAGCAAAATACGGCGGTTTTCTTTGTCAGGCTCTTGAGCACGAAGAGCTTTCCGGCGAGAAATGCGTTTCGATTCTCTCGCTCCATCTAGGCTTTCATCACGGGTTTCACTAGCTTTCTTTCGAAAAAAAAAGCATATTTGTGTGCTGAGCATTTACTTTTTTCCTCGCTCATCAGCGCTGTGCCATCATCATGTCGCTTTTGTGAGAACCGAGTTGTGTTGTTCTCTGGGCCAGGAGTGGGTCCCGAGGCCGTTAATGAATTCCAATTAAACTTGTTGAAGCCCTACATCTTTATTTGGAAAACGTGGGTGCAAGCTTTTATCCGGGGCTTTAGTAAGCACCCAAGGTATAGTGCACTGCTAACAGAACAAAGGAAAAAAATCGATATCTATTCGGAAGCCGCAGATAGTTCTGGCTCCCACGAACAGCTTCACCGTTTTGCCACGCGAACGGAAATCCTGACACTTAGTTTTTTTTTATTTTAAATTTATTAAGGGTAATGTTAAGCGCTTCTATAGATTGTAGTTACCGTGTTCTTTTAACCCCATTAGTAAAATAAACATTTTGGTGCGCGGCTTTCGCGAGGCAGGCGCGTGCACTCATTTGGACTTTAATGTGACGCTTACGAGGATTAACAAGCATAACCGATTTCGCAATATTTCGCAATATCCGAAATGCTGGTCATATCATGAGCGGCAGCATGATAAAGCGGGAAAAAATAGCAAAAAAGAAAAAGCGGAAGATAGGCCAGTGACGCCATTTTTAAGTTTCCCCACCAATTTTCCGTGACGCGATCGATTTTGGCAGTCTGCGTAGGGCTGTTCGATCGTTTATCTATAGGCCAGCATTACATAGCATTCTGAGGAAACAAAAAAACTTGGTCGAGCAAGTTTTGATAGCTTTCTTTCTGCACAAAAGCTGCCCAATCGACAAGCCAACATATCTTGAAATCTGTGACAACACACCGAGGTATTGCCAGTGTGATGTTGTTGGCGAATTGTTCTAGGTTAATTTTTCAAGGCGCACAACTCGAGAAGCGGAACTTCAGTGTTCATTTTATCTGCTGTTAGTCAACCCTTTTCTATCGCATGAATGGAAATAGCAGTCAACCTTGCCAATCTGATATTATTATGCACGTTACTCTTTAGTTCAGGCTTCGCGCGGTTTAGTAGCCTCTAGTACTTCGCTCCAATAAAGAAAAAAAAAGAACAAAAGAAGGGCACATTTGCGTTATCCATAGAAAGAAAATAAAGTTATTGCACTGAAGCCATGATCAAAACGCTCGCTTCGACACAGAATGTCCCCTACATGTTGCTTCAATGATAAGCAACAGCGCCATTTTGCTCCTAGGTATTGCTTAAAATCCCGTTCTAATTCTGTTTTACGTCGAAAATTCGTTTACGGCGCTGGTCAATCGCGAATTGGTTTGCGTCTCGAAGTGCTCTGTATTCTTCTTTGGATGGAGGTGCTCCTGAACTTAGTTATTGTGTTCAGCAAATAACGGTTCCTGCGTATTAGACATGCTACACTGTACATCTGTCGGTAGGTTCCTGACGCTAGTTTGATAGTTGGCTTGTCGCGCTAAACAAAATGTTGGTGAGTCTGCACAATGGTGTTGTTTGAGGCGTCGAGTTGAGGATAGCAGCGCGCTTTTCTTTGAGACAATTTTGACCATAATATGATTACACTGTATTGTGTACTGTATTTTGTGCACGCTATGCTTCACAGTACAGAAGGCTCGAGAAACGCCTTGAGCAAATTGGGACCAACCTGCAAAAGTTCAGTCTCAGTGTTTGGCTCGCTTCGGGGCCTGCAGACGTCAATGCCTGATGACAGCAACGACGATGAGGCCGTTCGGCAGGGTGCTTGATGGCCACCGGCCAGCACATGCGGATATCGCTGGAAGGCAAACACGCCGATGTCACAGTTGCTCTTATCGACTAAAATTTAGGACACCGGGTGAGAAGGTACAAGCCACTCCCAGCGTTGCGGTCCCCGACAAGGTGAGGGGTCTCGGCGTTCGCCTTGAAGCTATATGGACGCAGACAGGGCACAATGTCGACACGTCACCCAGAACCAAGTGGAACTGTTCGCGGCCTTTTGAGCGGCCTCTGGGTTCAGACCCGCGGTGTTCCTGGGTGTGGCGAGGCGTTGGCACAGTACTCGCTACATATTCATAGTTTTCTCTGTTGAAGACTGGAGCACCGGACTCGGGTATATCTGCAGAGATTGGCACAGGCCGCAATGCGGCAGTCCAACGGAAAGGCTCTCGACAACGGCACACTCTATGTGGTCTCTGAAGTCGCCTCGGACAGCCAGCGAGTGAAGACCTCGAGGAAACTTGTCGATCTTTTAGCACGATTGTCGGTCTTCTTTGAGTTGAACGGTACTTTTGGCATACAGAACGGATCAGGTAGGCGCCGATCGTCAATTCAGCGAGCGCGCTCATCCGAATTTCGTTCCCGTTCAGGTCGAGCATTTTTTAAAAAAGAATCTCCGGGCCTCTACAAAGTCTTTGACGCGCCAGTACGAGAGCAGCGCTTGGTTGAGGCGTTTTCTGCCGAGTCCGCGGGCGAACAGGCGCTCCTCGGTCTTCTCCAGCCAGGCGGTACGCTGCGCTCGCCTTGCAGAAGTGCGCGGTAGCTGTGGGACTCCGGACACGGCGGGAGACTCGCGGAGGGAAGCGGCGGCGGCGGCGTAGGCTCGGTTTTCAGTCACGGCGTTCCCAGCGGACGCGGCCACCTGACACCGTGCAGAATGCCGAAGGCCCATCAGAGAGGCGAGGCGTGCGCGTAGGTGGCCGGGCACACAATGAGCGCATTTATTTGTCTGCAAGGCTGCGCGAAGAGATCCGATGTGTGCGCGTGTACCTTGCCTCGCACAAGTAGAAAACGTCTGCTCGAGGGCGGCGTCTAAACTCCGCGGGCTGGTCTGTCATGAGGAGTAGGGGCGATTCGAGCGGTACTGCTCGCAAGTACCGCGACTGCGCCCCCAACCACTCAAGTGCTCAGAGCAAGGAGTCAGAGAAAAAGAAAGAAAAAAAAAAGCGAAATTTTGCCGCAGACAGCGTACCCTTATACCCCGAAACGAAAAGCTCAATGGTATATACTTCTCCGCCACATTTCTGACCTATATGTTCCAGGATGAGAAAAGAAGTCAAGGAGCAATTTAGCTCAATGCCCCGAAAAGTTTTGTCGTCGACCGTACATAGGTAGCCTAAGCGGGAATCCTACCCCCCCCCCCCCCCCCCCCATCAGAACCAAAACTTTCCCGAATGCTTTCATCACTCGTCGAGAACTACATGTCTCGGTTAAAGAATAGATTGCAAACATTTTCTTGAACAAAAACGCCCGCTAAACAACGCCGCGATGCAGCACTTGCAGGTCTGAATAGGTTATCACATCTTATAGGTTCAACAATGAGGACCACATAAATATAGCACATATACTGCGGAAACACTGATTGTAAGTCCCAGCACAGCGAAGACGTTAAGTCGTCATTTAGCTAGGAAGCCGGGCACACAAATTCATTAATCGCGATAGCGCAAATCTTGCGTTTCTGAGATGTTCGGAGGCCAAGCCGAGCTATGTTGTGGACAGCATAGAGTTTCTTGCTGAAATTACTAGAGGTAACCTCGGCGCTGCGATCCTTGAGTTATATCAGGGGAAGGATGGGTAGCACTTGTTTTTGCCTAGACTTCGAGCTTGTGACTTTATCTGCGTTTTTGGCCTAAATTTCAAAGCGCATGAAAATCAATACCATTCTGCGCACTTGCATGATCATTGCGAATCGTTTTATTTATAACGCAATATTTTGTTCAATATCATCAATTTGCAAAGTGCCAAAGTAGTTCGAAGCCAGAAGGACGCAGTTTAGGGAAATCCACATCATACCGATCATTTCCATGTGGAACCTCCATGTTAGTCGCTCCCGTAGAGACTAGCATCATATTACTTTTGAATGACTTTTGTAGGAAACCATGATCGGTGGAAACCCTGGACATGAGCATCTGAGTAGTTTTGCATCCAAATGTGTATTTTTTTTCTTCCTGATACTGGAATATAAGCGTTTGCTAATGTGGTTCCAGCACAGGCGCTTTCTTCTTTTGGCCGCGTCGGTGATTAAGTTAACAACATATTCGTCGCACAGAGTAGTCTATACGCCAATGCTTTAATGTTCGTCGGAATTTGGGATGACATAGATCCTTAAATGTAGGAGCGAAAATCGCTGTCGCAAAAGTAGTATTTAGTGAAAGTCGCACATTTTTTTGGATTATTGAGTGTATTATAACATGTAATACCATGAGTTCAGAAATCGATGAATATAGTTCACTTCGGTTCGCGCATTAACTTTACTGCGTTCGTCTGTTTCGATCTCCAGGCTTGCCGTCGAGGTGGCTATCAATGTTAAACCAAACAGTTTGATTAGATTTGGTAGCCCGGAAAAGCGTCAATTCTTGAAGCACTATATGGTCAGGTGGTGCTGATCAAAGGCAAACTTGACTTGGCAACGCCTCTGACTGAGCCTACTCAATATTCACACCGTAATTTTGGTGCGAACAGGCAAACATCAACATTCAAACTCCCGCCGGTCCGTTACGATAGCGTGCAGGATGTTCTGCTACTTTCTAAATGGAATTAAACATGATATCTAAATTCACTAGCGGGTATGACGAAGCTGAGGCGGCTAGCAAGAATATTTTGCGTACTTGCCGTCTAGCTTTAAAAAAAGATAAAGGACAAGAAGCTTACAACGTTTTGTGCGGTAAAGTCGGTTGAAAACGCCTTCACAGACAAATATTTGAGTGAATCAAAAAGATACTGTTAGTACAAGTTAAATTTCTCCTCACAGGACATCCAGGCAGACTATCCTTTATAGCGTCTTCGACGCCGTCCGGTGACACATATGGCACTCAGGGAGGCCAACTTAGGAATATATAGGTTTATTAGGACAAGGTAGGATAGATCGACTAGCGGCGGCTGATTATCGGCTCGCTTGCCCCCCTTCCTCATCTCTGCGCACTCTTTTAAATACCCTTGCGGATTGAAGTGGTACCCTTATTGAACCTCTCCTCGCTCAAATTCTACGAACCAGTTTTTGTACGGGACATATCTTTTCAAAGTAGGCGGGACCATCAACAATCCCCACTGTGACCGCTCCCCCCCCCCCCCCTTTTCTAGTCCGGTTTTTGGAACACAAAGCCCAACACTTAAACTAACGCCGCATGACCCTCTTGCTCGAAGTTCACGCGCCTCGGTGCAGCTGGCCCGAGAACACATAAATCGCCCCGCGAGCCACTAAGCCCAGACATGCTGAAAAATCGTATCCGCGCGCGACGTTGCTGCCAGATCTCCCGTTACATACGCATACTGGAAGGCGTAAACTGAGCATTTCCCACTCCACGACGGGAATGCCGCCACCCCCGGCAGTGTCTTTGTGTTAGGTAGCTCACAGGAAGGCGCCTATATGCCGCTGAGCGACATGCGCGCGGCGAAGCGGATGCTTGGCCTCTCGTTACATACGCTTGTCCGTAAAGAGTCCACATATCTTGGGCACCGCAGCGGAAGTGCGCTATCTGCAGCGGTCCCTGTTTCGAAGAGCAGCACTGTTCTAACAACACCAACGACCGTCGACCGGCTGCGAAAGAATAAACAACGTGGTTGCGTTCAGTGCATGCAAGGCGGATTATGTCAGCGAATTTAACTGTACACCTTTTGGTTCTCTTGCGGCTGCATAAAGAACTGACTTACGTACAGGTCTGGGGCACAAAAAATACGAAACTGACAACAAAATAGGTCTCTATTGCGTCCGTGTTCTTTACGCTTGCGCTCTAAGATAATGAATCCTTACCAATTAGCTTATCTTTCTTTCGCTCTAAAGTGCTTGCGTCCACCCGCCGTGGTTGCTCAGTGGCTATGGTGTTGGGCTGCTGAGCACAAGGTCGCGGGATCGAATCCCGGCCACGGCGGCCGCATTTCGATGGGGGCGAAATGCGAAAACACCCGTGTACTTAGGTTTAGGTGCACGTCAAAGAACCCCAGGTGGTCAAAATTTCCGGAGCCCTCCACTACGGCGTGCCTCGCAATCAGAAAGTGGTTTTGGCACGTAAAACCCCATAATTTTTTTAAAGTGCTTGCGTCCGGCACCAGATTGTGTCGACTGTAGCCTCATGAGAAAGGAGAGCGGCATTAAGACTACAACGGCATCTCAACTGTCTGTTGAATGACCATTTCTATGAGCTTTTATGCTGTCCTCTTCCAGTGGCGGTCTGTCTGCTTGCACAACTAGAATTGACGCGCTCCTTGAGCAAGAGCTTCCAACAAACAATATTACTCACTAGATTTGATGCCGGGCACAAAATTCAGACTTCCAAAGGTGCAATAAAGAGGAACATTAAATTACGGCGTAATACGCTCAACTAAAGCCCCTGCATCTACGCGCCACCGCCGCTTTCTTAAGTAGCGACAACCTTTGTTGTGTGACGCCTTTTCCCCTCACACCAAATCCGGTTCCGGTATTTCCGGTTCCGGCATTTCCGGTTTAAAATTTTCCGGTTCCGGCGTTTCCGCTTCCTGTAGTTGCGCTGCGGGAATTTCTGCTTTGACTGCTGTTAGACGATGGTGAGACGCCCGCGCGTGCTTAGCAGAGCTGTGGCAGTCACCATAAGAAGAATGCAAAGGGGACAAGCTGTTGTATTCCGCTGAAGTAGTAGTTCGCGGTCGCTGTTGACCAAATGCACGAAAAACGGCAGTGGTCTCCAAGCGCCCAGGCACTACATTCCACTGTACGTTGTCGCTTGTGCCACAACCCGTCGCAGGTTGACGCGAAGCAGCGAACACGAGCAGATCGCTGGTTACACTAGGCGGTGGTTCTTGGATGGATCGCATTCGCAGTTTCAACCGCAGCTCGTGCAATTAAAGCCTCTCCAGCGGCGCGAAAGTAAACAACGCTAAAAAACAAAGTGTCACTTCCACTCGGAACAGGGAGTTGCAGCTACGTAAGTTCCGCTTGACGCCGGAAGCTAAGGGGGTAAGTGGGAGAGGGGCGTGGAGGAGGAGAGCAGGTTGGCGGTACTTAACCTGGTCGGCGGAAACGTGTATGGAGGGGCTTTACGCTCAACCAATGAAAAAAAAAACACTTTCATGGTGATAGTATGTAGGCTCCGTACGGGCAGGAAAAACGGAACAATGAAATACGGTTGAAGAACTCTCTGTTGGGCTATAGTTGGTTCACATTGTACTGACAAAGATCAATGAGGGCAAAATGAAGGCTATGATCATGGTAGAAACAAGTAAATGGGACAAATGCTCCCTTCCAAATATTTTATTTTGAAGTATCGCTTTAGTTTTTGTAATATTTGTAGATCAAAGAAAACTTAAATTCCTGCATGCCAGCACTGATCCGAAATACTCATTGCAGCACACTTTTCTCTTTCATTCCATGTACACTCTATGACATTTTAGGCTGTAACATTCGGACTTTACATTTACGAATTTTTCTTGCTCTATCGAAATGTTTTTCTTTTGTTTTTAACATTATAACTTTATAGTATGCACAGATCTTATGTCTCCTCCTACCACCTGAGATATCCCTATGGTGCTGAAATAGATTTGCAAACAAAGGACGTTGCCAAAGGCTGTTATCAAAGATTCCAGCAGGGCTCTTAGTGAGTTGTCCTGTGACAACGCTGACTCATCCCTATGACGTGAATGATTCAAGGCGATTCATAAGATCACCTCTTGGGGGGCAACACTTATGTTTCTGTGGATACCATCCAATATCGGTGTCTCTCAAGCAACGAGACCGCCGATGCTCATGCGACTTCAGCACACAACCTTGATGACGTAAATTCTACGATGCACGACTGTTTATGTCTTGCCAGCCCCTACTTCAATGGCTTCGCTCGAATGGACGGGTCCCCAGGGGACACTGCTCCTTTCGGTGGTCGCAGTTTGAACCTCCGCGCAAAGGCCTTTTGGCTCAAGTTATTCATAGCATAAAAAAGCTGCAAACCGAACACTTCGTGCCCGGCTCGTGTGAACTGTAGCGAAACGTATTCTATTTTACGGTGTCCAGCTTTCAGCAATCGCCGCTCCGTGCTCCTGAGCAAGTTTCAGCAGCTTGATTATCGATGATCTTTGCTCACTGAATTATTACCAAAGGGTCCTACATCAAGTTCATACGAAGTGCACAAAACCCTTTTCTAAGCAGTTGAATCGAGCGCTGTCTGCAGCGACTTTTCTCTGCTTGTGAGTCAAGTTGATGACGATATCAACTGTGGTGTCGTTTACCTACTAAGAGGGATTGGCCATGAATCAGGCGACGTAGGTAAGACGTATCATACGCTTAAACACTTCATAAGCTAAAGAAATAAAAACAAAAGGAAAGGTAAGAAAGCGCGTGATTGAGCAGTCAGAGGGGCGTCAATAAGTTTTGCGTTCTGCACACAAACAGAATGAAAAAATACGGGTACGAATAAGCCAGAAAACAACGAAACAAGGAAACAAACTCTAGTGTCAGGCTGTTCAATGGGAAACCACTGCGTACAACCCCTCGTCCTAACTGGCTTATATTGAATATTTGGTACCATGCTTACAATGTACGTCGCTTCTGATCACTAGAATTGGGACCTCTTTCTCATCCTGTTCAGATGCGACTATTTGCTGATGACTTTACTTCATATACAGTCTTACATGACACATGCAATCAAACAGAACTTAATAAATCACTCCAGCCAATCTCCCATCTGGGTCTTAACCTCACGCTTAACCTCAGTTAGGAACCCCATATTTCAGCCATATGTAAGAAGCTCAAGAAAAACTTCATTGAAAATGAAATTGCGCAAAGCATCCACACATGACAAACTAAATGCTTACAAGACACTAGTTAGGCTATGCGTAGAGTACGCCGATTTAATCTAGAGTCCCTATCAAAAGCCCCTAATTAGTAAAATAGAACGCATACAAAAATTTGCTGCCAGTTCGTATATTTACACTACCCAAGGCAGTCTAGTGGGCGTCGGGTTTGCTTACGAGGGCAAACTTGCAGCCACTTCTACAACGAAGAATCACTCCTAGACTAAAATCTATTTATCTCTTATACTATGGTCACTTCAACATACCACGGTTTAATTCTCTGCATGAACCTTTTCAGCTCTCACCAAGACTGAATCATAGCAAATCAATACCTCATTTTTTTTTCGTCGGCAATCTTTCATTGGAATAGTCTACCAAACATTGCTGAGTGTTGCGATACATCGATTTTTCTGTAAAACCCTCCTAATGTATTCAATTCTCATCACGAAATTTTATCTTTGCTCGTAACTGCGGAAAATTTTGTCCCATCGTTGTAAATAAAACCTGTTCATGTACTCGGTCCTACGTGGGACGTTATAGGCCTGTATAGACCTATCATAGACCTATCATAGACCTATCATAGACCTATAGACCTATCAAATAAAAATATACTATTTTACACAGATACACGTCACAGGCGCTGTGACGTGTATCTGTGTTTATTCTTTGGGGTTGTGCTTTGCCGTTGTGCCCTCGCGCTATATTATATAATTAAGAACGCCTTTGATGCCAACTTGGGTCATCGGGTATGAGCTACTGGGTATGTGTCGTTCTTCAATTAAGCACTTTGACGCCAACTTGGGTCACCGGGTGAGTTAATCGTATTAACGTTGACATTACTTGTGAGACCGGTTCTGGGGGGGTTTTTAAAATGCTTCTTCATACATGTGACATGCGATTCGGCTTTCGTCACTTTGTTTAGGTTTTGGCAATGCTTGGACGTCGGAAATAAAATCTATATTATACTCAACCGAATCTTGGCAAATCCAATTTAATGGCTATGAGCGATGCGATACAACAAAAACAAAAACAACAATAGTAATAATAATAACAGTGCCTTATCCGTGATGACACCTATCCTCCATGGTGGGTACGTGCCAGAGTTGGGCATTATCACCATCATTCACCACAAGGACAAGCCTCAAGCGCGGCAACGAATCGCTGTAGTCCAACGGCGAACACGGAGTCGTTCTTTTTTTTGTCTGTTGTAACTGCCGTTGCCCAATGGAGCCGACATTAGAAGAAGCACGTCAACCACCCGCCAAAGTTGAGCGACCGAAATCCACTACCGAGCTGACACCCAAACCGTTGCGTCCCGGTATCCTCAAGTCACCGCCGGGATCAGCCGAGCCCTTGAAGCAAGCATCCACGAAGACGCTGAGGTTTAAGATGGACGAGGCGGCGGAGCCGGTCGCACCGGCATCACCGACGGCCCCCGCACCATCCGCAGGTCCCGCAGCTCCCGCAACATCGGCACCACCAGCATCCACGTCACAGACGACTGCAGTGCCAGGTGAGGCGGTTGCTTTGAGGCAGACATCCAAGCCAGTTCAGTCCAAAGGAAGCCGTGACATGATGGGCGACAGCCCGGACATATCGCCGTCTCTGTCGGAAGGCACCGAGGAGACCATGAGCGAGGGCTACAGTTCTTCGAGCAGCTCCTCCTCCTCGCAGAGCGGTGACGACTGGGACGTTCCCGGGGAGTACCCGGCAAAGAGCAGCGCTTCTTCGGCGGCGACGGCTCCGTCGACGGCTGCGTCGACAACTCGGGCGGTGCAGACTTTCGGTCTGCTGGGAGACCGCAGCGTCAAACTTCCCTCGTGGATCCCGGAGGACATGATGCGCTACTTCTCAAGCTTCAGCCGGAAGGTAGGCGACAAGGTCCGGCAGGTGGCTGGGGAAAGCCGAACAGCACGGGAAATCGAGGACGCCGACGACGAAGACGACACGTCTTTATCCCCACCGTTAGAAGACGCTTACCCCTGGCGAACACCGCTCGCCCAATGCGCGCTGGTGGCGCTGCTCGGAGGCCTCGTGCTCGTGTTAGTTGTCGCAGTCGTGGCAGAGGTCAGCCGAAAAAGTGTCAGCCAAAGCGTCGCGAAGCGGGAGGTCGATTCGGACGCCGATATAACCACTGTAGGAGCCGAAGAAAGCCACGACTATATGCCTGTGCCACAGGTGCCGTTGAATGACATCGAGGAGCCTTCGCGAAGGGCGGCGGCTACAGTCAGGCCTAGCGTTGATACTGAAGGGGACGCAAGCGTCCTTCGCGGTGACAGTGTGGAAGATTCCGATGCGCTCGTCGGAACGAGTGAGACGCAAGTGGTTCCGTCTACATCCGGCGAAAGGCCGCAGGAAATTCTCGGCAAGGTGCGCCAGTTGAAAGGCGACACCACAGGGCTTTCTCGAAAGGCAAAGGTAAGAGCCACTAGATATACGTCTGCGGTTCGGACACAGAACAAGCATGTGCTAACCTTTTAATGTTCTGTTTTCATTTGGCAACGTTATTCATTCTAACAGTATTGTTCATTTTGAAACTGCGGCTAAATATGGGGCTCAGTGGAATACCTGAGAACTTCGGTGTGCTTCCAGGAACCACGTGTCTGCGACCCTCCGTCATTCACGTACTGCCGTGCCGCAAGACCGGAGTTCTACTACAACCATTCATCGGGGGACTGCGAGGCGGCATCGCATCAGGTCCAGCTTTGCAACCGCGGTCCCAACAGGTTTCCTTCGAAACACAGCTGTCACCTTAAGTGTGTAGAGCGCAAGCGACCGGAGCACCTCTGCTCCCAAGAGATCAGCTTTGTTGAGTGCACCAGGTGAGTCGACGAATGCGTCCGTTCGACCATGTGACGAAATACTACAGTTATCCGGGCTTGGATGCTTATAATTGTTTCGCGATTGTGGTGATACGCGCGAAAGGTTATTCGAGAATCGGCGCGCTAAGTGACTCCAAAGTCAAGAATGTCAAGACAAATAAGTTAAATGCAGGAGGCAAAATCACCGCGGTTTCCCGAGAGAATGGACGAGCAACTTGTCTTCCCGAACGGGGAGCGTAGCACTGTCGAAACGTTGTCGCCATCGCCGGCGGGGCTTTAGGAGCACCGTGTACCGCTTGGGGCTACATTAAGTGCTAGCTCAGCGCATCAACAACGACAACAATAACATTTAAGCAGATCACACGCACTGTGGGAATCGATAATATGCGAAGCATTGTGGAGCTATAGCTGGCTGTCCAGCATATGTTGTGGTCCAGCAAAGCGTTACCCGACGGACCAACGTCGAACAGTAATGTGTATGACGCGAACGTGTATGTGGCGATAGCAGTAGGGCGATGACTACAGTATAACGACGGATTTTTTTTTACTCCGTCGAAGAAAAGTTACAACCTGTTTCGTTACAAGCCGGTCCTGAAGACGGTACCATGTCGCACACCGTCTGCGTAGCGTTAGTAGTTACGAAAAAATAACTGAGGAGTGAGGCTCGATTTCTTCGTCAGATAATAATTAAAAAAAAACAATTCGTAGAGTACTTCACAGAATTTCCGGAGGCTAACTATCCATGTATTTACGTTTGTACTTGCTGTAGCTATAGCTGTTTTCCCACCAACCTAGGTTTACTGTGCAGTCCATGGTCGAATTGTTATAGGATACTGTGCTGAAGAAACAGGGTTCGAAATCACCCGTCGAGCTAACTTGAGTCACTGAGTATATGGCAATGTCTACATATGCGTCAGTCTTCTACAAACCTCTTTCACGCCGACATAGATCACTACGAATGCGGGACTGGGTATGTAGCGCTCTTCAATGAAACCCTTTGACGCCGACTTGGAGCCCTGGGCCTGTGCCACTTGGTCTGTGCTGGACTTCAATGAAAATCTTTGCCGCCAACTTGAGCCACTGGTTATGAGCCAGTAGGAGTGTACCAATTCAATCAGGCTAAGTTCACTCGGGAAGAATCGCCATCCAAGTCTTCTCATTTTTCGCTTTGAAAAGTCTCCCGCTATCAAAACTGTTCAGCAAAAGAGAAGTATGTTCATACTTTATTTATTCAAATAGAATCAATTTTTTTTAGTTACACACTGGGAGAGACAAAGAAACAAAGAGAGCCTAACAATCGCATTGAATCTCATAATCGCCTGCAGAGAAGACTACGAGGATGTCTCCCGCTGGTATTTCGACGGGAAGCGATGTCGACGGTGGCGGCGCTCTCGAGACGACCGCTGCCTGTCGGACCAGGACCAGCTGTTCCCCACAGCTCAAGACTGCAAGAGTAGGTGCATTGCGGTGAACGCATCGGAGTGCCACGTCCCGAAGTTTACCGACTGCGGAGTCCCTGAGCGGCTGAGTCCTTACTTCGCGCACAGGACACGGCAGTCGGACCCGTTTCACTGCATCAGCGTGTCTTCCCTAGGGAAGAACCGCGACGGACATGTGTGCCTCACGGGAGCCAATCGTTTCCGGACCGTACACGCTTGCAGAGAAACGTGCGCTCGAGGCGGAAAATGACGACATTTTTTCGTGTTTTTTTTAAAAACAGGCGCACAAAATACACGCTGTTTGCATGGCCCCTGCCTCATGAGTGTTGGGACGACTGCAAGGCATACGTATGCCTGTGCGCTCAAATTGAGCACCAATTTTAGTATTTTCTTTGCTTATACCGGCATAAGGGAGTAGCTAAGCGTTGCCAGTCAGTGTACATCACTTGATCGGCCATTAATAAGCATGGAGCGGGAGCACAGCAGCACTTTGAACGCATTTTGCTGCAGTAATACTATGTATATGCGTAACAGGTAAGATATCAAATATAGTTACACTGGCCAAACCAGCTCACAATGACAGTTCAAGAGGAGAAATCAGATTAGGCGCGCTGGACATCGTCGCAAAGACTGGCAGCTGTACAGGTATACTTCATTATACGGAAAAAGACAGGCGCCACACGCGCGCTTCTTACGGCGTAGCAGGTGCGTTAGCAAACAGCGCCACCTGTGGAGGAGACTTCGTGTGTGGAGCAGGTGAGAGCTCGCTGGGCCCGTTGGAGAAATGCAGATGGAATGGAGCGATTAGATCCTTTGTTGTGTTTAGGTATGCAATAACGAAATCAAGAGTTCGACGAAAACTCGTCTGGTCGGGATTGCTCATAGTCAAGGGTAAAATGGACGCCGACCAAAAACATTCAAAGAAACCAAGACGTTTTGGCTCCTTGTGCATTGTGAACAAGCCCTCCATATGCGAGCCGAAACGCCTTGGTTTCTTTTCTTTGTTTTTGGTCGGCGTCCGCTTTACCCTTGACTATAAGTATGCATTAAAACATCATATCCAGCCAGTTGGTGAACGTCAGCTTCATGCGAAAAGCGCGCAAATAAACATGGACCCAAGGAAAGCATACAAAACGACTGCAAAGAAAACAGGTGCTCGTCATTGTCGTTTCTGTGCCGTCCTTTCTTGCGCGTTTAATTGCGCAGTTTTTACCTGAAGTTTAATTGGAGGCTTACAGCTTGCTTTGATATTATTATGGGTCTTTTGCATCATTAAGCGTATAAAAGGCTACCGGTTGCGTCTTTTGCGATAGGCACGCGAATCACAGTGAATCCGGCTTCGATGGGACATGCAAAGCGCGAAATAAACGCAACACCCCAAGTGACGAAGTGCACTCGCCCAGTGTGATATGTCGTTTCTATCTATGAGCTCTTTTGTCCATTTATGCGAGAGGGATTTCCGCACATGTTGCGACTTTGCTGTTGGAAGGTGGGAATCAAATCTTCATGCTTATGCGTTCGCAGTGCTTACTGTGACACTCATAGTTTGTAGAACGAGTTGCAACAGCCAGTCACAACAAGAAGACAACCCGTTAAAATTTAACTTACCACGGAAAGCAAAAGTACAAGTCACCGACCTAAACTAGAGAAGGTCAGTTAAGACGCGCAGCGGTCACAGGCCTTGCGTTGCTGCATGCGGAAGCCCATGCAGTGGATGAAAAACTATTGATAAGAGGATGCCGTGGACGCTTTCACCTCTTCAGAAGACATGTCCAAGGCGCAGCTACCAAAATCCTCTAGTGTATCTTTGCGAGTGAGCAACTTTTATCCAGGTATCCCAGTTTACGAAGCCATGACAAACAATAGCAAGACTTTGCACTATCAATCCTCTTCCCGTGTAGGAATGGCTCCCTTGCGTGATTCCAACTACAAAAAAAAAAAAATGAGTTCAGGCTCCGTATGTCAAGACATGCCGACAGTACGAGATCAGAATAAAAAAAAAATACGCCTCCATTCCACCCTGTGAAAATGGAAGTAGAGCGAAGCTGTTGCCGACGTCAGCCAAGCACGACCGACGTTAGACAAGCACCACCACCACAAGCGACGTAGGTCACGGGCGCACACACGAGTGCGGAAGCCTAGCATATATGCTCATTCCTTAGGCCCTCCACCAAGTGCAAGTGCCTTATTGAACTAATTCTATTTATTGCGATGACAATTATATGGACAATCCAGGCGTTACTGCCGTCGCCGTGAGGTTCAGTATAAGGTCAAAGGGTGATAAAATCGTCGCCGCGCGCCGCATGCTGTATTTTCGAGTGAAAGCGTGCGAGGGTGAGCTGGCGAACGCAGCTCAATCTCGCGTGCGCGAGCGAGGAAGGCGGGGCGGAGGCGCGCGAGGCACGAGAGTGAGGCAAGGGAGGGACGGCATTGTTCAACGGCGGCTGCTGCTTCCGGCGCGGCCGTGCGGGCGCCGTATATTTGAAAGCGATCTGCGACGTGGCTAAAGTGCGAGCCCTCGTGAGCCTCATCTTCAAAGCGATCTGCGATGTTTGCAGAGTGCGTGTAGTGCCGGTAGCTTGGCATCTGCTGTGATTTCGACGTTTGTTCGCGTTGAAGCGAGAGATGCACGAAGTCACTTCGCTCGCTGCTGCTGCCGCGATTCCTCACTCCAGCGTTTTTTTCAACGTAAGCTGCGTCAGAGAATTCGTAAAGTACGACTTACACACAAGCTGAAGGCATGATAGCTTCGGATAGTAACTGGAATATACAAAAACATTTCTATTACGCGGAAACTAAAAGACAAAGCCCCTTTCCAGTTGCCGTTTGAGGTGTGTCTTAGTGGCCGCGGCAGCTATTGACCTCGAGCTCCACCACTGGAAAAGCTGGCGCCACCGTTGGCGTGACGTGCTAGGAGGGATCACGTGGACATAGCGGCCGCGTCGGCTGCTTCGGGAGCGCCGAAGCGAGCTGAAAACGAGTTTAAATTCCCTCGTACGCGGCGGTCCTCATTTAGTGGCGAAATTTTCCCGCTTCGAGTGTCTCCTTTACAACGCGTGAAAGCACTACAATAGGTAGTGGCTGCCTTTGAAGGCGCGCAACATCGTAGGCTACTGCTCGGTGCCGCAGGGCCGGACGCACGTAACGGAGGCCGGTGTCAGCCCTATTCACACGTAGCCGCAGGACAAGAAGCTGCGTGAAGCTTGGCTCGCGAAACATAAAACCAGCAAGCAGTCATCGGCTACAACTCGGGTATGCAGCAAGCACAGACGCGAGGAAGATTTCTGCTGCGGCGCCGGGTCTGCGATGTTCTGAAAACGCGCACTGAGACGCTCGCCCGAGTCCGCTGGCCGACTAATGTCATGACGGTTTGGTCGATGAACTTGTCGATGCTACAGATACTGGCAAGTTCAGTGGAGTGGAAAGGCAGCAGTAAGAAGCACATTTAAAGAAAGCATGGCATATGGTCATGTTTGTGTTCTGAATTAATGCACTGAATTACAAGAAAGGAGCAGCGGGAAATTGCACGCTGAGAACACCGATAAACATACAGTGCGACGCAACTCGAGAAATAATATTGAAAAGTCAAAGAATTTAAAAGAGAAAAAAATATTGAATAGTAGCGATGGCACATCACAGTCCCTGTATAGGCGTCGAAGTGTCTACAATGAAAATATTTTTGAACAGCTCTGATAGCGCCCAGGCAACAATGGTTGCTTGTATACTGTCAGATGCTCATATTCTGTGGCCTAAAGCTCATGACACGGTGCGAAAACGCGCGCGCGGAGAAAGCGAAACAGTGCGCGGGCAAGCATGCAGACGCGCAGTCGGTCGCTGCGAATCTGCGCGATCGCTGCATTGAGGCTTCGTTCTATTACGCTCCATTTAGTTATACAAACACCATAAGAACACATTTCACATAGTTTGCTCTCAGTGTTTACCTACCTTTCACGCAAGAAGCCGGTTCGGGAGACTTCATCGCGGCGACCGCGCGCAGTGGCGTTCACTGTACGTATTCGGTAAAGATATAGCGTCTGTAAACGATTGTGTGCTTTCAGTTTGCCCAAGATTATTATTTAGACAGTAAAAAACTTCTCTCGTTTCGAAAGTACTTGCAGAAATGTCCGGGTGAGCTCCCGCGTGTTCTGACAGCAAAACCTATGAGGAGCGCGCCGCGTGATCCCTACGCCAGCGAGGCGCTTCCGATAGATGGCGACTCCGTAACTCCTCGCCGCCAATAGGTGGAGGTACCGATTTTGGACAGTGTTTGCCATAATGTCGATTACGGTCGTAGCACACGCTGTGCGACAGATGAAACGGGTAGAGCGCCCACGCATTAAGGACAGATAGATTGTGTGCACACGCGTGCACGAACGTTTGCGGAAGTGAAGCATACGTCCCCATCCTTGCAGGCCCTCCGTCTAGCGCAAGTGTGTTATTGAACTAATTGAATTTCTCAAAAATGAAATGCGTCAGAAAATTTGTTATGTACGACTTAGACACAACCTGCAGACATGATATCATGGGTTTGTAATTCGAATATACGAGAAAACATAATTTTGTTGCACGGAAACTCAAACACAAAACCCTTTTCCAGCTGCCGTTCGAGGTATGTCTGAGTGGGCGCGGCCGCTAGGTGGCGGTACTGTGTCTTAGGTGAGCACCCCACGAAAAATCCCGACCAACCAGAGGCTAGAAGCTTCGTTGTAAAAGGAAGGCGTTTATTTTTACGATATAAAAAAAAAATCACCGACGATTACGATACTTGAGGCATCGCCCAGATCACCGCACGGACTGTCAGATCTACGACGCACGGCGCTATATATAGACAGGCCACAGAGTTGCCCCTTCCGAACCAATGACGGCCCGCCTCGCCACCTGACCAGTGGAATACTAGTGCGGGAAAGCCTGAGCATAGGACGATGTTTATTTACTTGCTACTTGCAAATATCAGTTGTGGAGATTACCACTCTGAATGCCAGGACGATATCCTGAATTTGCATCCCCGATGCCATGTACCTGGAAGGAAGCGCAGCAGTAAAGCTGGCGAACTCGGATCAGCGATTTATCAATGGAAGGCGGCGAACTACCTACCTCAGAGTCATTGGAAGTTTTGCGCGTGATGGTATGGGTTCCGGCACAACGAAGGGCTTCGTTAGCGGCCCTTCAACGAGGGCATGGAGTTCCTCAAACTTTTCTTCCAACATCTTATAATACTCGTGAAAACACTCCGTGTCGGCGTTCATGAGCAGCGGTATCTGTACAAAAATATTGCAGAGTAAGGTAGAAAATCTGTGCAAACACCACCCACCGCGGTGTAGAACTCGGATTCCTCCTTCCGATTCTCCCCGATAGGTCTTACCCACCAGCTGCGCCGTGGAACCCGTGATTCGAGCAAAGCCTTCTTTCTTTAAAAAAAAAAAAAGGCGAGCAAAAGGAGATGCGTGTAAGAATCATCATGTGGCGCACATAAATCCATCTCCGTTGACACGCTAGCGTCCGTTATGGCAGAGTACCGAGCTGCCAGTGTTGCCAGGTCGGACAACGTGGAGTAGCCCAAAGCTAGAGAAACTGTAGCCCAAATGTAGCCAAACACAAAAAAGAGCAAAACAAATTTGTAGCCAAATATAGCCACTGTTATTTTCAGTTTTATCTGTATATACATTTTCGCATTCGAGTGCGGTAATCGCTTTTTGTACAACCCGTCGTAAAAAAATCTCCGTGATGCCGTGACGGTCGACCCCTGACATCTACAACAGCTAAACATCTTGTAGGGGCAGCGCAATATGACGAAGACAGAAGGCAGAAAGACACAGGACAGCGCTGATCTCACAACTAACTTCATTCGAAGGAATACACAAACTTATGTACACAACCCATAGCCACGTGCTCTCCCATCAATGGCCTCATTAACAGTGCGCAGGCAAAAAAAAAAAAAACGCGAAACCCTGTAATCTAATGTTACACTATGTGGCGGCTTTAAAATTCAAATTCACTGCCATGCAAATTTAACGATGGCGTGCTTACACAACGCGACCCTTTTTTCCTGATATAGTAGACCTCCATAATTTCCCTCGTGGTCTCTCTCGATGTCGGATGGAAGCACGAACAAAAAACTTGGAGAACGCTTGGAGGGCAACTAGTCAGAAAGTCTTGTGGGACGTCGATGGAAATGAACTGATCATGATTTATGGCGATAGAAACAGGCACGCTGTTCCGGATTGAAGTAGGGATTATAATTTAAAATTGGCAAAGAATATCTCAAAGGCCAGTAAGTAGCGAGGCCTGGCAATGAAACCTTGGTACTTCGAATGTAGTCTATGCGATTACTGTAAGTAAGTCGGCTGTTATTTACTACAACATAATTATTGCTTAAAATTGCAGTTGCTATAGTATTAGACACTTGCGCTTTATTCTATGCTTCGGAAATCAAAAGCGCACGCATGGCTACGGCAACACGCTGAACTGCGTATCACGCGTAAAATCGTCGTTTCGTTTTCAATCCGATTGGTTTCGCTTTGACTGTTTAAATACCAAAGCAGTTGGGCAGGAAACAATGGAAACACGTAGCTATTACCGCAAAAGTACTTAAGACTTCGGAAAACATGAATCGCAGGAACGTCGAATTGTTAGACAAACTACTTTGTCACACTTACGGCCGCACTTGTCTTCTGCCTCCCACTAATGCCGGCGTATAATCACTATCGCGCTCACCTACCACCGCTGCCCACAAGCTACCAGTGAAAGACTACATTCTCACTGCAGATAAAAAAATTCTGATAAAGAAATGTTCCACGGCGTTTTCCGCGTTACCACTTCATGATTGCACACTCTGACTAGCAAACTTTCTATTGCATTAAAAAATAGGTACCATGAAAATTGGCTCTCAGCTCTTTAATATTCACATTTAAGATTGGAATGTGATAGCATTCAAAGATCCCTGACTGTTTCTCACCCTTCCCAGCAACTGCAGTGTATGCAACCATAATGTTTACCTGCAAACGCTGGAGGCGAACAATATGCATGAAGGCGAGCTTTCTGGTTTTTTTTTTTCATTCCACTCGCATGGCAGGCGCCGCCGATGCTGCGGAGGCGAGTGCCATCTGTATGGTGTTGCATGGAACCCAGCGGGGCGCGCCGCTCCTTGGCAGTAACCGCTTGTCCTCCTTTCTTTCCTGTGTCCTATGTCCTGATTCGCGCTGCACCACTCAGTCTCATGGAAAACTAACTAGCCCAAACCATCGTCCCCCTACTAAGATGTCGAACAGCAGCTAGAAAAGGGGTTTGTGTTCGAGGTTCCGCGTAACAAACATATGTTTTCTCGTATAATCAAATTACAATTCGACGCTACCATGTCTATAGAGTGAGTGTAAGTCGTGTTTTACGAATTTTCTGCCGCGTTTTACTTTGAGAAAATCAGTTACTTCAGTAATGCATATGCGCCAGCCGAAGGGCCTACGTGGTTCGGGATAATTTTTTCACACGGCAACGGCGTCGACGCCGGATTTTCTGCGACACGGGGCCCTTAACGCCTGTCGCATTAAAGTTCATTTCACACGCAAAGGAAAATGGCAGTAAAAAGCTTACCGTGGGAAACGCGGACTAGGTCGAAAGCTGTGCCCAGCGCGATACTTCAACCAGACACCTTAGCCTTGGACACACTGGAGCGTGTCATTTACCCAGGCTTCCCTTCTTTCATGTCGGCGCCACGATGGCACAACCATATTGCTCTCTGTTTCTCAGCCTAGCCATGTTAGTACAGTGCACTGTGAAACACCCTCCACTCCCAGGCTCATCCCGTTGCCCGGTGATTGGGTGTCGGGATAAGACGAAGATGAGACAACATTGCTGGAGTAAATGTTAGCACGGTGAAGCGCGGTGTAAATTTCAGTTCGTCAAGGATAAAATCATCGGCTCAAACAATGATGCACTGAGGGGGAGGGGGGGGGCATTTCGCGCACACACGCACAGCCACGCTGCTGGCTCAGCCAGCTAAAACATAGCCTTCAAGTTTTGTTTCTACTCTTTGAGAGTCACCTCTGGAGCGTGGATTAAGGTGCCAATCATAGCCTAAACAAAGCCAAGTCGCAGATTTTCAGTAGCCCAAATATAGCCACGTAGCCAACTCACCCAAGTCGACGCCAAAAATTTTTTTCTGTAGCCCAATTTGGCTATATATAGCCAAACCTGGCAACACTGCGGAGCTGCTCGCGAGTTTGTGCGCCACATATGCGCATTTTTTTTACAAACACAACACAAAAGATAAAAAGTAAGCATGATTTAGATACTTAGAACGCAGGTTACGTTTCTATAAAATAAAAATTTGAGAAGCAGGGACAAAGCAATGCTAATGTTGGTAGTCGCAAACTACCGAAACTGGCTGAAAGTTTCGTGTTTTTGTCCAGCAACATTGATATTCGCAGCGGCGGAAAACGCGCGGCGGCAATGCATGTGAAACGAAACATAGCGAAAAGCTTCGCAGCGCCGCGCTGCTGTTCGCTCCATTCGCTCAATAATTGCATGTGAAACAGGCTTTACTGACGACGGGCGAGAGTTTTGCCGTGGAATGTGCCGACGCGTGCGCCGTACAGACTGGGGACGGTATCTTTGTCGCCACCGCATACGGTCATTCCGCAACGTCAAAGAGGGACCTTGAAAACTTTATGATCAACACATTTGGGTGGATGATCCCGGTGGACCCCAATCATCGTCATTGTGGTTGACTTTAACGTCGATGATGTCTCGTCTCAACGGATAGTGGTTCTTGGCGTTTTTCTCGAAAAGGTGCGGCCTTCAGTGTTACACCAAGACCAATGACTCCACAACGAGCCATCGGTCGTGCATATACCTTAAGATTCGCTAAGAACATCTCCAGTGTCGTCACAGAGCCCATGGCCGTCTGTCATAGCGGCCGTCTGTCTGAAGCTGCGAAGCAAGCTAACGAGGATGGCGCCTGGAGGTGAAGAGAATCGCACGTCGGGAAAAGTACGAAGGAGCGCGCTAAGCGCGCTAAAGCCCCTTAAACTTCGTTTAGAGCGAGTTAGGGTGCCTCAATGCGCGCAGCCTCTCGGAGGGTGGAGTCATTCTGTGAAGGGGTCAGTGCCGCCTTCCGACCGCCGGCCGCCATTGCGCGCCCCACATTTCGTTACGGTCGGTCGAGAGATACACGTGCACGGCGTCTTCTGGTCCGAAATGCCCGGCTGTTGCGTGCCCCAGTGCACGAACCACTCACGAAATGACTGGAAGATGTTCAGATTTACTAAAGAATCGAAAAGGCGACTCCTCTGGCTGGTTAAGGTCAAGCGCGACAAGTGGCAACCCACGGACCGATCGTGTGTGTGCAGCGTAAGTTATGCCATTTCTGCATTCGTAGTTATTCGCTCATTTGTGTGCTTTTTCCCCGTAGCGTGTTCGTCTTGTATTCTTGATATCTGGCACATATGCATGCGTGTGTAACTCTTTTATTTCTGGATAACACAAGATGCTTTGTTTTTAATCGCTTGTTGCACACCGGCTACAAGAGTGTCAAGATGTACAGTACGCGTACGTTGTGCGCTCTTTGTTACCGGCGCCTCGTACAATTTGATTTTGTACTTAGCTGGAAGAGCATACGCATGGCGCAGTAGGAGGTAAGGTGAGCTTTAAGCTTGCCTTTCATGCAATGACATACGGATCGTGTTGACGTGTTTTCCCGGCGTTATTCTTGTGCCGCTGTCCAACTCGGGCGGTACTTGGTGTCCGTGCGTGTGTGTTCACCCTGTTCACCCTGAAGTCTCTTCTAAAGGCTGTGACAGAATATTTAATCAAGAGGGCTCAGTGCAGTCTGGAGGCATGCCAGCGACACAAGGATTCTCTGGAACACATGTTGATATCAAGTTATGCAAGAGTAAGGCTACGCATTCACCTGCGCCAGCTCGAAGCTGCGAGAATTAGTGGGCATGGAAGCAAGACATGCGCTGCAGTTAATTTGCAGTGAGTTGTAGCGCTTGTTGTTTTTGAAATCCTTAATGTTCCCGACCAAATAAACAAGCTATCACATCGGAAATTGCTGTCTATTGAATGCACTTTTTCTCAGAGTTCAGAAGCCGTATGGCCACTTTATTTCAGTAGCATCGATTACCGGTTTATAGCAATCACCAGTTGACAATATATTCATGCAGAAGATATGCTAAACGGGGCTTTATAGTCAATTACTACGTGAGAGTCGTGATTTAGTGCTATATAAGCGACGTGTAAGGCACCAAATAATCTGGTACGCATTCAATAATTTGTTTACCCTCATCTGCATATCTACAGTAAGGTAAAAGAATCCAAAACAAAATTAAGAATAACTATGGAAGCACTGCTACACAGAATACGGCCACAAAATAAAATAACACGTTCAATGAAAGCGCATGCTATATATTCAAGCTAAACATAAAAGTGCGCCAGAAATGGTTCATTTCGTAGTATTAATGTGTAATATCCCACAGAACAAATATAAATTACGTTTCGAACTACAATCAAGCAATAAAAGCGGCCCGGATGTATAGGCTCCGTAGTTATCGCGCTCGACCGCTGATCCTGAGGACGTGGGAGCCACGCAGCCGCGGCGGCCGAGTTTCTATAGAGGTTAAACGCATGGTGCTGTGTACTAGTTCGGTATCGGTGCATGTTAATAAAACCTAAGGTGGTCGAAATTTCCGATGCCCTCTACCACGGATCCATCACACCCGATGCTACGATACTGGTTGAAATATGCGACGTTAAAAACTTCGCAAATGTCAGCACAGGTAACACAGACACAAACAGGTAAGACAGACAGGTAACACAGACACAAATGAAAAGCTGCCCCATTCACTGCAGTTTCCGTGACCCCGAAACAACCATACAACATTGGTAGAACATCACTTACACACGGCCTCGTTTCAACCGCAGAGTGGTTATTTTACTGTTACGATCATTGCTTTATACTCAGCGTTGCAGCATTCAGCCCGAAAATGGGCTAACTGATGACTGATTCGAAAACAAGATTTGAAAGTAGGGTGTGCGATGACAGTTATTCTTTTGTCCCGTGGCGGCACGCGGTTTGTTGAACAAATTCAGGTTTCAGCTGGCAGCCAAACGGTCTTTACGCTTTGGTTAAAGGCACGAAACTCACACACAGAGACAGCGAAAGATGGCGGGACTCGTGCCTGCGTATGTTTCGTGCCTTTAACCAAGGTGGGCAGTCACCAGCTAGCCGAACAAGACGTTTTTTAAGGTCTGCGCGGCTGGCGTGGACGGCAGTTTTCTGCTGCCAGCAAGTCCAGTTGGAAATTCCGCTTTAAAAATAAAAATGACAGAATATTAAATTGATACCTTCACACTGCTGATGCGAAAATTTCGGGTTCTCGACATATAATTAAAGCAGCACACGCTATCAAAGCGAACTGTACATGCAGCTGCCCGACGCCCGTTGACTGCCTACGGAGCGGGCATTATAATGGCGGACGCCGTAGCAGACGACGCGGTTGTCTTCACCCTGCATGGCGGCGGAGGTGAGCGCGCGCATCGAGGCACCCTAGAGCGCGCTAGAGTTACTGTATATGCTACCAAATGTAGCAGAGTTACGCGTAGGTCCGCCATTTCGCCTCGGAAGCAACCACATCTATGCGGCGAAGCCGCACTTCGTTTTTGCAGGCTTCATGCCTACCGTATCGTCGATCGACCGTGGGCGCTTTTGCATCGCTTGTGGACTGCTTTTCCGCCTAATCGCAAACAAAGCGCATCGAAACAGCGGACTGCATAAGATCGTCAAGAAAAAGGCGCCGAGATCGGTCCCCACCGAAGCTTAGGACTAGCGTATCCACCGAGTCCGTCTGCACGCTCTCGACACGCCTACGCTCAGGAATCAAGAAGTCTAACAAGGATAAATCACTCTATATTTTAACTTTCGCATCGGTGTTCTTAAATAAACCATTTTTTCATGTTTACAGTGCCAGCACAAGTAGCGATGAGCGCTGATGTGACGCGTCATAAACACAGGTATATATGTGCTGTCGCCGAGTGCTCCCGGAACTAGCCTGCGCTTCTCTGACGAAGATATATGACTAGACCGACGTGTCGACTGAAAGGCATCACTGAACTAAAAAAATGTTGCATATCCTTCGGGTGAAGAACAAGAAACAGCTATCCAAATCAATAGTAACAATCCATACAGCGTACCGGGTCGGCGGTTCATTTAGGACTTTTTTTCGAAGTTAAAATGCCAGTCGCAAGTGAAAATCGATGTTGTGGCACTTCCGAGTATGCTACTGAATACAGACAGCAAAATTTTCTTTGTGGTACAGGCGTGAGTCTTAGTTGCTGGGCGATAGCGCATCTACCATGACTGAGCGAGACATATCGCTGTGAAACTGCTTCTCGATCCTTGACATGGCAAATTGTCCGCTCGCGTTCACCTTCTGTCTTGGCGTAGTGGTAAAGTACCGGGCTTGGGGTCTATAGGTCCGACGATCGAATCCTGGTAGCAGCTTCTTTATTTTTACGTTTGTTTTCATTTTTTTGCACCAGAACGCTCTCTGTTAGTTTCTGCATTCCAAAAAAATATACACGGTGTCCAGGCGCCGCGTATTTAACGCGCTAGAGCTATTTTTCTCACCAGTACTCAGCGCCTCCGAGTACGCCGCGCCTGCCCAGCGCCCCAGCAACCAGCGCGCGGCACTGGGCCCATTATCCGGCACTGCACTAAACACTGGATACTGGGTTTTGCATTAGGGATACGTATACTTATGTGCCAAAGCTCTCAACGTGTAAGCAGTCTAAAATATTACTGGTGAATCAATGACCAACCATTGGTATTTCAACACTGGTACCCAATTAGACTTGCTGTAGAAACGTACCAACCTACTAGCAGGCACTGGATATCAGCCACACTTGATATCAGCCACACCTGCAAGTGCCACTTCATTATGTGCCTTTTCACTGCAGGGATTCCAAAAGTAACCTTCTGTGGGAGTGTAGTGAAAATTTTGCTCTCACAGGATTGACATAGCTACATAACTCGCTCTCCGCGGCTAGCCCGCACGCGAACAGCGAACGCCAAGATCGGCCGGATTCTCTTTGAATTAGACTGGCGATAACTTGCGTCAATCCAGTTCGCTGCAGCGGCGGCATCGGGAAATGCAAAAATTGGCCCGAGCATCTGCTTCTCCGCAATGCACGGTTGCTTGACTACCCCGTGATGACGCTCTGCCAATAGAGGCCCTAGCGGCGTGATAAAACAGACGCGCAACTCTGCTACCTTAGGTAGCATATACAGTAACTCTAGAGCTCGCGGCAAAGTAACGCCACCTAGAGGAATGTGTAGGTAATGTTGAGTGAAGTGTGGATGGAGAAACGATGTTAAGCGTCGCGGAGGAGGACGGTAGGCGGAGGCGCGCTGGGTTGATCTCCTCTGAAAGTTGCTACAGTTCCTCTTTGCGATACATACGTACGGGGTTCGTCTCGTGGTAGCATCGTCCCCGCGCGCCGTACACTGTGTGTGCGAGTGAAAGCGGGTAACGGTGAGACGGTGATTGGGGCTCAATCTCGCGTGCGCAAGTGGAGGAAACGCGCCGTATTCCGTCGCGCGCATGGCACCGTGGGGGGAGGGGAGGGAGGGGGAGGACCATTGTACTTCGGCGGTGCGCGGTCGCGCGGGCTTTATTTTGAAAACGGTCTACTTTGGGGGGCCCAGTCTAGGTGGGTCGACGGCTCTTAGCTTTGCGTGCGCTGTGTTCTCACCGTTCAGTTTGCGCTGAAGTCATAGACAGCACGAAGGTCACTTCGCTCGCTACTGCTGCCGCGATTCCTCACGCCAGCGTTCTGACAGCGAGTGTCCGCGGTCATCGAATATGAAATGTTCATGTTTGCCTGTGAGCGCTGACACCATGATAGGTAATTTAGATAGTAAGCGAATGTTTACAACGGGGCGTTCTACTCCAGCGGCTGCTGCGTATGGCGCAGCCGCGCGAGCCCTGTCTTGAATACGATCTGCGGTGCGGAGAGTGGTGTATGCATCTAGACGCACGGTGGGCCAATAGCGTAGTGTGTGCTATAGCACCCATACGCTTGTGCGTCACCAGCATCTACGAAGTGAAACGTCACTGTAACTTTTTTCTCTCGTTTTTCTGCTGTGTGCCGCACTGCTGCTGATGGTCGTGCGCGTGAGCTGCTGCGTTTGTCTCGTTTCGTGCAGCGCACGATTTCGCGCGCTGTGCACGAGAACACCTGATTAGCGGTATAAGTCAGTGCTACGCGAACACTGAGGCAGACGCAAGCGGATCACACAGCATGATCGCTCTCTGGAACACGGTAGAAAATGACATAGTTTAGCTCTCAGCGTGCGCAACTGCACGACGTGTGAACAAGCAGACGATACGGAAGTTCATCTGACCCGCCGTGGTTGCTCAGTGGCTATGGTGATGGGCTGCTGAGCACGAGATCGCGGGATCGAATCCCGGCCACGGCGGCCGCATTTCGATGGGGGCGAAATGCGAAAACACCCGTGTGCTTAGATTTAGGTGCACGTTAAAGAACCCCAGGTGGTCAAAATTTCCGGAGTCCTCCACTACGGCGTGCCTCATAATCAGAAAGTGGTTTTGGCACGTAAAACCCCAAATATTATTATTATTACTCTAATTGGTCTATGGAATCAACAGATTGCGCAACGAACAGATGTTGCCTTGAATAATTATCGAAGTGTCACGTGTCACTATGAGCGACGTCGCAGTATATACACGTACGTAGGTGCTCTTGCTGATATACGTCATCCCCCCATCTTGGAGCGCGATGCCGGCGAGGAGAACGGCAAATGGCGTTTAGTTTGAAATTTCATCGCGTAGCGATAAGAAAGGGGGTTAACCGAGGGGCCCGATTTTTATTACTCATATCATAAAAAGCCAACAAACACTGACGCCAAGGACAACATAAGGGAAATTACTTGTGCTTAATAAATGAAATAAAGAAACGATAAATTAATGGAATTTAAAGTGCATGAAAAAGCACCTTGCCGCAGGTGGGAACCGAACCCACAACCTTCGCATTTCGCATGCGATGCTCTACCAATCGAGCTACCGCGGCGCCGTTTCCCAATCCACTTTCTTGGGTATTTATGTTTCCTAGTAGAACCCTGGGAGTGTTAGCCAGCGCCACCACTCACGGTCCTTGGCGGCGGTCATGGAACGTTCTTTTTGCCGCAGGCGTCACGAGAATGTGATCTTTTTGGGTGTAGGCAACTGGCCAATAAACCCACACATGCTACCTGAAGGCATCAATGTTGCCGGATTTGAGACCCTCGTTATGTAATAAACGAGAAGAAAGGGGGTTAACCGAGGGGCCCGATCAGTGTTTGTTGGCTTCTTATGATATCGCGTAGCGATGTAATTCTTAGCAGACCCCATCGGCAGTGCGCCCTGTGTATGCACTGCACTTGTCAGCTCAAAATAGCCAGACCTGGTGAGGGGTTCTTTATTATTTTTTTCGCCTTCAAAATCTACCTTCTACCGCTACATATTACTGTAAGAGGTCCGGTCGTATCAATCTCTTCGTTGCTTTTTTCCCGCCAATACTATAAACGTCTCTTGCTTATCTCGACTGGTGACCAGTTGACGGTTCCATCCACTTTAAACCCAAGCGCTTCTGGAATGTGTACGTTACCTACGGTTCCCTTCGCATTCCATTAGGATGTGCTGAATGGCCTACAGATTTTTGCTGCAGCATACACATGCATCATCTAGGTCCTGATAGTTACTCCGGCATGTTTTTGTCTTTAGGCAACCGGCTCGAGCCTCAAATAGCAAGGTACTGTAAATACTGGAAATAGCAAGGTACTGGAAAACTGCCCTTTGTGTTATCGTACAGATTCTGCCTTATAATTTCTTTCTTCACATTCTTGTAAATATGGATGGTCTTTTTGTTTCTATTGTTTACATCAACTTCGCTGTCTTTATTTCTCTTTCTGATGTGTGACTTTCTCTTTCTGATGTGTGACTTTCTTTCTGATGTGTCTCCTGGTTGTCTATTTGCAGTTTCAATTACCCTGTACTTGGTTGCCAACTTTCGTGTCCTCTTCCTCCTTTGTGTGTCCAAGTTTTTCAAGTATAGCTACTTGTGCACTTTAGATGCACATTTATTTTCTTCTATGTTCCTGAGTCTTTCTTCAAAACTAATTTTGCTGTGTGCTTCTCTGACTTCATAAAAGGCCCAACCCATGTCGCCCTGTATTGCCTCATTTGTGGTTTCACCGTGGGCTCCTAAAGCCAACCGGCCTACCGATTTCTGGTCAACTTCCTACCCCGACAAGACATCCAATTTTAAACATAGAATGGAATTTACGAGAATTAGCGCTGGCACCATTACTCATTTCGAGATTCCACGCACTACCTCATACTTAATGTGGCCCCACAGTGCTATCTATTATTAGTGCCGCATTTCGCTTCCCGTTTATTTACAAATTCTCTTGGTGGGTGCTTGTACAAGTCTTTCCTTCGTTTATGTATACGCCGAAGTTTTTATATTGCTTGACTATGGGTATGCCTTGCTGTTGAATTGACAGCCCATAATTACTCATCTCTTCATTAAATATCATAATTCCCGATTTCTCTGGGCTAAACTTGAGGCCTAGATTTGTCGCTGCGTTGCCACAGATATTGGCAAGTGTCTGTCGTATATATATATATCGGATGCGCAGACGTGAGCGCCATCTGGTGGACTTCAAGGTGGCTTCCTCCGCTTTCCTCCTCATGCTTCCGCGGCAACCTCCTCCTCCGCTTTCCTCCTCGCGATCTTTTTGCTCTCGCCGTATTTAATACCCCGCTGCGCTCCGCGTTCCCACTTTTACGTTTCCTCGTGCTCGTTGCCTCGGTTACACCGCCGAGGCGCGCCGACGCTCAACGCAGGAACGGGCGCCTAGGAGCTGCGCTCTAATACATAGGTCATTTGTAATTAGGAAAACCATTTGAGCCGTCCTCTCGCAAATACCAGCGCGCGATATAGTAGGAATGACCCCGCCGAGCAGTATCACCAGCAATTTCCAACGGCGCGACTTGAGGCAGTCCAATCCCACTTCGATCCCAGCCCCACCACAGTATGTTTCGTCGTCGAGCGCTTCACTGCAAACCATGCGCCGGCCCGGCCACTCGTCTCACTCAACCTTATTCTAGTATACCCTGGCAAAAAAAAAAAATCTGCGAAAATTTTGGGAATTGCCTACTAATGCGTAAGCATTCCTTGTCTGGGCTGCTACCTCGCCTTTGCTTACTTATTTAGCTAGCTTATGCATGCCTGCCAAACGCTACCAATAATCTACTGTTACACTATTATAACGATTACTTGCGTTAATTTGAGCAATTATGCATTGATTTTGCAGATGTATCATGTCAACTGAGGCGAAATGCCATCACAACCGTATCTTTTTTATTTTTTCCACACCACAGCTTTTTTATGTTGCTTTTTTATTTTTTGTTACGACCTTGACGCGGCAACGGCATTCTCACCAATGTTTTATATATTTTAGAAGGCTACCAATCATCTACTATTGCACTATTATCACATCTGCCAATCTATTGTTGTATCATTTTTTATACTCCCTAATCCCAAAGCAGGATACTTTGCACGCAAACCAGTAATGCGGAATAGTAAGCTTTCCAGGGGCATGACGACAACGGTTACCTCTTTTTTTCCCATTTTCCTTTCTTATCGATTCTAAAGCTACCAATCATCTACATTTATATTAATATAACAACTAAATGTCCTAACTTCGCCAATTATGCATTGATGTTGCAGATGAAGGGTGTGACACTATTCCCATTACGGACAGATTTTGTTGGGGTACTCGCTAAAGAATGCTTGCGCATTAAAACACGTTCTCGTCTGGGCGGGGCCCCGCTACTCTGTTAACCCACCGGTCGTCCCAAACAAATGCGATGTTTACGCCGCGCCACACACACAAATCTAAATACAGGGAACTGGGCGCGCGCCTTCACTACATGCAGAGTATGCACACATTAGTCAGTAGGCGTCGGAATGAACCTGGTGACGTAACCAGGTGTGCCAGCACCACCGTCTACCTTATGGACTTGACTGACGCTCCTTGTGTCCTGTTGCTTTCCATAATTTTGCCTTCATTCATCTTTCCATCTAAGGGGGGAAATTTCTTAATGCTGCCACGGTTTCTACTAGCTTAACTCTTTGTGTTAACCACCGCATCATATGCAATAAAGGTGCTCCGCACGTTCGGCTCTGCCGAGTTAAGGCACCGGTCCCAGTGTAACCGAGGGGTCTTGAGGTACGAGCGGTGTTATGCACTATCGGCTATGCCGAGTTCATACGTCATACTCACTGTAAATAGCTGTCGATGTAAATATTGTGTAAATAAAGTCTATTCTCCAAGTGCAAACGTCTGTGCCGTCCCATCTCTGATGGAAGAGGAGAAGCGACGACGAGGGCAACTGAAGAGAAGTTTCTCTACCAAGTAAGCTGGTTACGCCAGCTTGGAACAGTCTGTGTACTGGTAGCAAGTGAATGATTAAGTGCTGACAGTACCAGAAAAGAAAGAAACGTCGAGTGGTGAGGTTGGATGCCGGCCGTAGTCCAGGAAGAACGTAGAGCAGCCAGTGGTTCGCTGGACAGCGGTGCTGTACGCAAATGTTACAATGGAGAGAATTGTATCCCAGTTAAGATGGTCAGGTTAGATATAAACGGACAGCAGACCCCTGAGCGTGCTATGCAGTCGCTCTGTCAGGCCATTGGTTTGGGGGTGATAGCCGGAGGTTGTCTTGTGCACGGTGTTGCAGGCTCGGAGAACTTCATCAAGCGTGTTTGACATAAATGTGTTGCCGCGGTCGCTCAAAAGGACTCTAGGTGCTCCATGATATGAGTAGATAGCTTGAAGGAAGAAGGCAGTCACTCCCGAAGCAGTTCCTGAGCGGGCAGAGGCAGTTTCCACTTACCGCCTCAAGTGAGCCAAAGCAGTGACGAACCATCGGTTGCCGTCTGCAGTGGCCGGGAGAGGGCCGTAAAGGTCAATGCCGATGACCGCGAAGGGTAATGCTGCACAAAGTAGTGGTTGTAGCGTCCCGGTGTGTGCAGTGGTATACTCGCGGACAACTTTCTGTGGATATGACGGTAAAGCTACGGAAGCAAAGCGCGCACAAGTGAGAGCGCTTCTGAAAAGAGTCCCGTGTTTTAATTCCCGATAGGTTAGGCTGAGGAAGAGAAAACATGAACACCTTATCAGCAACAGTTCAGTAAGACATAACACGCCACTGAGTGTAAAAGTTTACTTATTTTGCGGCTTTGCCCTTCCGCGTTGGGGCAAACGCGAAGCCATCGCACGTGGAAGCTGCGCCGTTTCAGCGTCTGTTCCGAGCAACCAAAAGCACCGTCAACGCTGCGGGACTAATTGGCGCGGCAACACATGTGCAGCAGCCACGCGCCCGTAGCTTTCACTTCATAGCCACAGAAAGTTGTCCGCAAATATAGGTCACTTGCTGCGTTGGCAAAGAGTGCACGAGGCGACATATCGAGCTACGCTGGTTGAAAGACCTGGCCAGAAGAATCGGCTGCGTATTCGCTCACGGGTTTTCTGGTAGCCGAAGTGGCCAGACGTCAGGTTATCGGGAGAAGCCTGCAGAAATTCAGTACGGAGAGAGCGCGGAACGACAGGAACCCATCGATGGCCCTCTGGGTGAAAAATACAGCGGCAGAGAACACCATCTTCTAATTTGAAAGTTTGAGCAGTCTTTGAAGCCTGGTGTTCGGTGGGATTGAACCACTACTGAGGCGATCCATGATGTCGTGGCAATAATGATCTGTGTGCTGGTTTGCGGAAAACACAAATAAGCAACTGGAACAGGGAAGTAACAGGTAAAACTGAAGACGTCGCGACGTCCGCGCGGCCAAGTTGACACGTTGACGTAATGTGATAGAAACATCGCGGTACTAGGCCGTAGAAAGTGCGTCGGCGTCTTGGTGCTTCCTTCCGAACTTATAAACGACATCGAAATCATATGCTTGTAACCCGAGGATCCAGCGGCCAAGGCGCCTTGACAAGTCTTTGACCGTTGACAACCAGCATAAGGCTTGATGATCGGTAACAACACTGAAGTGCTGACCCTGGAGGTATGGGCGAAATTTCTGCACGGACCATACAACAGCCAGGCACTCCTGTTTGGTGATTGTATGCTTGTTTTTCGTGGAAGTCAAAACACGGCTTGCATATGCGACGACTTTCTCGCGAGAAGTGCGGTTGTGCTGCAGCAGCACAGCGCCAATTCCTTGGCCACTAGCGTCAGTGTGCAGCAGAGTCAGTGCCTTAACCATCAAATTGACAAAGGACGGGAGGGGAGGTCACCGCGTGCTTAAATTCTTGAAAAGTGGCTTCGCACCGATCGCACCACTGGAAGAAACTGGCACTGGCAAGAAGTCCATGTAGTGGCGCGGCAAGCACCGGAAGTATGAGGCGAGACAGAAGAAGCTATGCACTTCTTTTGCAAGAAGTGGGCGTGGGAAGTAGAGCACTGCGGAAGTCTTATCCGGGGCAGGTTGACTGCTGCATTTGTTTACAAGACGGCCCAGAACGTCAATCTTTGTGCTAGAGAGGCGGCACTTTCATGGTGTTTAGATGAAGTAGAACATTTGCAAGGCATATGAGCACTTCGTCGAGACGCTGCAAATGCTCAGGGAGAGTCAAAGAAAAGACGACAATGTCGTCGAGATAAAATAGGCTGGTTTTCCACTTGAGGCCACGAAGAACAGTCTCAGTCGTTGTTTCAAACTTGGCGGGAGCGTTACATAAGCCGAAAGGCATTACATTGAACTCGTAAAGGCCGCCAGGAGTAGAAAAGGCAATGTTTTATTTGTCAGCTTCGTGCATTAGAATCTGCCAATAGGCTGAATGAAGTTCTTGGATGAAAAAGTATCGCGCCTCTTGCAAAGAATCAAGTGTGTCATCGATACTCGGCATTGGATAGACGTCCCTGCGGATGACCTTATTTAGCACGCGATAATCAACACAAAAGCGTACCGATCCGTCTTTTTTTTTGTACTGAAAAGACGGGTGATGACAAGACCTGCAGAGGGGCGTATGACGTTCTTTTTGAGTCTGTCGGCGACTTTCTCCTCGATGATTTGGTGCTCGGCCAATAAGACTTGGTAGGGACGGCGGCGCACAATAATTTTTCCATCGATGTCGATTCGACGGGATGCGACGGAAGTCTGTCCGACTAAAAACGAATTGGCTTCAAAGGATGCCTGGTGCAATGCCTGAACCTGCGAAGTAGTAAGTTGAGGCATCATTGCAGAAGCAAGGGCGGATGGAGTAGCAGATTTTTCCGGTCGAAGGAGAGCTTGAGAAGCATGGAGGGGAAGAACGGAGAAAGGTTGAGTGTCCACACAGCAAGCGACAGCGGTGCCTTGATGTTGAAGAATAGTGTCTGGGGCTGTATTCATAGCAGTGATGAACGCACAACCATCTTTGAAGCGCGTCAGGTTTGAAGCGAAGACAACTCCACGGGAAAGACAATGGCCGTAAGGAGTGAGAAACACATCCGCATTGGTGATCTCGGCGGACGAGAGAGTAATAAGTTGCTCGTGGCCGGGAAGGAGCACAGAATCGGCAGCTATAAATAAAGGCAAGCGTACTTCGTCGACACCAGTTAGAATGGTCGGTCTCAGTCATTTGTACAATGCGTTGAAGGCAGGAAATTAAAGCGGACGCGGACGAGTGAAAGTCCCAACCTACAATGAGTTCTAGAGCGCATGGGAATGAAATTGCAAACTGAATTTGGGGACGGGTACCGTCAATGATGACGCGTGCAGTACATTGTTCGGACGGTCGTATAACTGCGTCATCCGCTGCACGTAGAGCTGGTCCAATGTAAGGTGTTTTCACTTTTTTTCCGGCGAGAGCACATGTATGCGCGCATAAAAGAAATAGTAGCTCCTGTGTCAACCAAAGCCAATAACCGCACACCTTCCCCAGACACCAATAGCTTGTTTGACGAGCACTCAGGAGGAGTTATAACAGTTCGCGAATCTGCCGCTGTCCTTCCAAAAACTACACTGGTTAGCTTTACGTGCGCTGAACAGGGAGCTGAGAAACTGGGCGTAGCGGAGAAACGGAGCGTCAGAATCGCGATGGGGAGCGGTGTATCGAGGTACGCGAACTCAGGGTCCTGTTGGAAAAGCCGGCCGGACATGGATATTGGTGACAGGACGGATTATCAAAGTATCGGTTATATGATCTAGAGGGTAAAGGCGCATCGCGCTCAAAGGGTAGCCGCGTCGTTCGTTTTGCTGGCGGCGTCTGCAAACCCGGGAGATGTGTCCCAGTATGCCACAGCAGTAGCATGTCGGGCGCGATTGGCGACAGACACAGAAGTCAGGCGGGTTGGGCGCTCGTGTAAGTAAAGGTGCTAGCTGACCTTGAACCGGCACAGGTGACGTGTCGCAAGGCGATACGGGTGGAATCGCAATAATGTGGGCGTACGAAGGCGGTGGTAGGCAAGGAAAAGTGGCTGGAGGATTGGCGCTGTTCAGGGAGGCGAACTCCACTTTAATGACGCCGCGTAGGCCGGTAGCTGCAGGATGAACGTGAGCTCTGGACGGATGTGACAGATGGTGCGCTTGCAGTTCACGAATTAGAGTCCAAATGAGAGCTCGGAGTTCATCACTGCTTGGCAGGCGGTTGTGGGACGAGTCGGGCTGCAAACGGATCGATTGTTAGGCATCGAGGCGCTGACACACAGATGTGACGTCATGTACACTAGTTGGATTTTGCGCCGCAAGGGTGCTCAAAGTGATAGATCCGAGGCCTTTGAGAAGGTGGCGCACACGGTCAGTTTCTGGCATGGCGCTGTCCATGCGACGGCAACAAATTTCACAACATCAACAAATTTAAGGAAACTGCCGCTGATTTTGTTTGCCCCTCCTCTCTGAGATGCCTATCTATGGCCCTGAAAGCATATAAAATAAATAAATAAATAAATAAATAAATAAATAAATAAATAAATAAATAAATAAATTCTCTGGGGTATTAGATGTCAAGACCACTATGTGATCTTTAGGCACGCCTCATGGAGATCGTGTTACAATGAGTTAGTGGAAACGTTTGTTCATTTCATTGGTCTAGGGATGCCAACTGGTGGATGTCTTGTGACGGGTTTCAGAGGCACGAAGCACCTTTTCAAGAGTTTGTGACAGAAAAGTATTTCCACAGTCGCTCAAAAGTACGCGAGGGGCTCCATGACGTAAAAAACGGCCTGGGTGAGGAAAGCAGCCACCCCTGAAGCTCACCCGGAACATAAGGGGAGAGAAAGAGAGAGAGAGAGAGAGAATGAAGAGGAAAGGCAAGGAGGTTAACCAGATATGAGTCTCCGGTTTGCTATCCTACACTGGGGATGGGGGATAGGGGTTCGAAAGATGTCAGAGAGGAAAACCAAGAAAGAAAGGAACGCGCACACATGGAGACACACACACAAAAGGCGTTCCAGTTAAAGTCGTTCACACAGGCCGGTAGATCGCAAGAAGCGCAAAAGCGCTTGCACGGCCTTCTTCTGTGAAGGTAGGTCCTTTCGATGTTGTAGAATTCTTTTTTCGGATAGCGGTTGGTCGTCCAGTTGGTCAAGTTCGTGGCTAAGGCATGCCCTCTGTGGACTGTACTGCGGGCAGATGCACAAAATATGGCCAATTGATTCTTCATAGCCGCAGTGGTCACAGGTTGGGGTGTCGGTCATCCCTATGCGGAAGGCATAGGCTTAATAAAGGCAACTCCCAACCAAAGTCGATATAAAAGCGTGGCGTCTCTACGGCGAAGCTGTGATGGCGCTCGAAGACTTAATGTTGGATCAAGTGAGTACAGTCGCGTATTTCTTAAATGTGACTTAAGGGGAGATTTTGTGCGTAGCGTTAGAGGTGGTAAACGGCAGTTACAATCCACTGATTACCGCTACGAGCAGTAGAAAGAGGTCTGTAGAGGTCTACGGCGACTACAGCGACAAGCGCTGATAGGCAGGGAACAGGTTGCAGCCGACCAGCAGGAGCAGGAGTTGGTATTTTGCGCTGTTGGCAGTGCTTGCATGATGCGACGTATGTGCCTACACTATAGTGGGAAAGCCAGGCCAGGAGAAACGGTCTCAGATGCGGTCGTAGGTTTTCTTGAAGCCTAAACGGGGCCATACCTCGGAATATCATGACAGGCCTCGAAAACTTGGGTGCGGAGTGAGCGTGAGATAAGAGGAAGCCAACTGCCGTGGGGATGGTAGACATAGCGGTAGAGCACGACAGCTTCGAGCTTGAAGTATTTAAGTTGTCGATGAAGGCGGGCATTCGGAGGATCAGAAACACCCCGCAGGCGTTCGATAATGCAAATACAATACGGGTCCAGTACAGGCAAGACGGGAACGTACGATATATGCCACGAGGTAACCAACTGACAGACGCCACTGGCGAAAGCCCAGACCGAGAGAGATCAGGAAGGTCACCTAGAGAGGTTTTAGATGTACTATTCGGTGGTGGTGTGAGACAGCTGGAAAGAGCGCAGGCGTGAAGATGTTTCTTGCAATACTTGCAGACATCAATCATAAGCTTGCAAACGAAGGAACCACCGGTGGAAGCATCCAATATAATTTCACTAGTGTGGACAACCATGCACAAGTCGTAAGCGTCAGTGACAACAGTATAAATGGTGGCCATGCCTGTAGGGGCGGAATTGCTGGACCAACCATAAGACACTAAGGTATTCTTGTTGATTGCTGGTGTAATTTTGTTCTGTTGTGGTCAGGACGCGGCTAGTATAGGTGACAACTTTCTTTCAAGAGGAACCGCCTCGTTCCAAGAGGACAACGCCAATTTCGTGGCCATTAGCATAGGAAGGCAGAAGTGTAGGAGTGGACTCATGAAAGTTACAGAGGACAGGGTCTAATGTGTGAGCCCATTGAAGGTTCTAATAGGCATTTTCACACTCGCCTAACCACACGAAGAGAGTGCTAGAAATCAGCAGCGTGTGGAGAGGTGTCGCATTGGTACCGAAGTTCTAGATGAAACGACGAAATGTGAAGTGATTTTTAAAGAGAAATGGAAGAGATAAGTGCAGTGCCGTAACTGTCTCTCACAGGAGGACACCTCAACAGCACTGCACGGGGAAAGGGGTGTGGGGAGAAAAAGATGGAGATAGTGACCGGAAGTAAAAAGGTGAGAGAGACCGGAATAGCAAAAAAGAAAAGACGACAATGTAGCTAAGCGTTTGAGGGGCCTACAGCCGCGCTCTGAGGTGTGCTGCTTCACAGAATTCCATCAATGCCGAAAATGCACGCTTGGTGATGGAACTGGGAGCATTGGGGAAGAGTAGGCACTGCAGGGTGGCGGATGGCAAGCCACATCGGCGGTAGGAAGCGTACAGAGCCTCCCTCTCGGTCCCGAAGGCCGGGCAGCGACGTAGAAGATGCTCCAGTGTCTCCACGCCGTCGCATCTACCACACACGGGGCTGCCGGTTCCCGTGAGCCTGTGTGTGCGCGCCGCTGTTTTGTAGCAGCCGATGCGCAGGCGGAGAAGGAAGGCGCAGTCAGCCCGAGAGAGGCCCGCACGCGGGAGCAGACGCGGGGGCGTTCCCGCCGCGACGCGCCGATCGGGATGTTGCGCAGTGAGGCTGCGCAGAACCGCTGTCTTGGCACCGACACGACACCGAAGATGGTGCCAGCACAGGTGTTTTTTCTGAGAGCTTTCGCCCTCACTGGCACATCGCCGACGGTGCGGACTTGTAGGAGATGTGACAGTTCTGCCCCCGGGAGCGCGTCGACGGCGACAACATTCCGTCGAAAGTTCACCCGCACGCGGTGTGCTCCCTGAATAGCTGAGAGCTGTGCGGCGATAGATTCTTGCGTCAGTCTCAGGAAGTTGCCTTTCTTCCCTTGGGGACGAAACAGGACCGTGTCAGCGCGTTCTCCTGGAGCTGGGCCGTCGACCGAGGGTGTATGCGGGATCATCTCGAGAGGCCTGTAGCGCGGCCTCCGTTTCCTGGCCCTCTTGGGTAGTGAGGGGGGATTAGCGCTGTGTTGATTAGCCTGCTCGGTTGAATCCGAGGCGGAGATGAGTGCTGGGCGACGTTCTGGCTCGGTGTGGGGCTGTTGATGCTGGTTGCTTTGCGGAGCGAGCGGCTGGAGCGGCCCGAGACCGCTGCCACGTGGAGGGCTAGGGAAGGTGACGCCGGGTGGCTGTCATGGCGCCGGCGGGGGTCGTTCGCTTGTTGTTCGCCATGTTGCGGAGCTTCGAGAGATGGCGGTGGGCTGCTTTCCGTGGCGGCCGCGGTCGGAGTTTCGTTGTCAACGCGAGTCAGCGGTGAGGCGGGCAATGATGCAGACGACGAACGATCAGACCTCGTGGATTTAGAGGTTGGTGACCCGCTACACGAGGCGCTGAGCGATGGCGACGACTCCGTGCTGTCAGAGCTAGTGGCCGGCGAGGAGGAGATCGTGCTGCTACTGGGAGACGTAGGCGCTGAGGCATTGCTGTCGCTTTCCATCTCGGCGAGAGATGCTGCGGCGGCAGTGGTGCTGGCGGCCTCTCGGCGATGGCGGTTGCCACGTGCGTGGCGGTTGGCGTTCTTGCGGCCGGCGTTCTTACGGGTTGTCGGTGACAGGCGCTTTGGCATCCCTTCCGAACCTAGCATACGGCGGGCCTCCAAAAGTAGCAAGTCCAGTGCTCGCGAGCGAAGCTGTGGCGTGCCGTGACGAAACCCGGGCACTGTGTCCTGGGTGTCATCCATGTCAGGGTCCAACCAAGGGCCGAAACGGCCGGCTACAGGTGCATACCTTCTCCCCTGGGAGCCCTAAAAAGGGCTACGCTCAAGAGCGCTGTCGTGGGAGAAGGTTAACAAGTAGCTAGGGTTAGGGATAAAAAAAACTCTCACAATGAGGGCTGTAGCGAGTGCCGTGGTCGTCGGAGCGAGGGGGAATGCGACCGCTCGCTACGAGTGTCCGGAAGCGTCTCCAAACGACGAAATGAAGAAGCGAGAACCAGGAGGACGCACAGCTTCTTGCTATGCTGCGGGCGAGGGTGGGAGAGTACCGCTGAAAGTTTATCGGTGTCTGGCCACTTTTGCTGACAAGGTGGCCTTTGCTGTCAAGGTGGATGTGTGAGGAGCTTGGACTCCGCGTAGAATTCGTGGCCACGAGATGGCTGCTGGGTGGTCAGCAAGGCCTGATTTATCATGCGGACATGGCGGAGGAGCTGAGACAGCGCCTAGGTCGCAGGCTTCCTGCTTTCTTTAGGCCTTCGAGGGGCTGCCAAGCAGCACAGGTTTCTGGGGAGCTTGTTAGGAACGGCCTGCAGAGGTGCCGACATGCAATTTTCGCAGCTAGTTGCAGCAGCGGGGTTGGCGTTTTCTAGGAACCGACCTTCAGTCTCCAGCCGAACGGCACCACTAGGTCCATTGTGGAGACTTGCTTTGAAAGGACGACAAGGCGTCATTCCGCAGCCTCTTGGCGTCACGATGTCTGCTGCGGCGACTGACTGTGTGAGGAGGACAATACGCCGAGTCAGCAACTCTTCGTCGCCGGAATGCCGGGACGAGGTCGGCGAACCAGGCTTTGTTAGTGAACTCGCCATCACCGATCTGGTCTGTCGGGAGCGGGGGAGTTCCCAGGGAATGTATTTGGCGGCACCGTCCGACGCGCCTTTCAAGACGCAAGACAATGGAGAACCACGGCGACCACTCCTCGGGGGTCAGCTCGGGTATTAAGAGGCACCTCCTTAGGGCAAGATCCAGTTCTGCGAAGACCGTCTCGCCTCGGTGGGGGCAGTGAAACCTGTGCGGAAGTGTGTGCGTAAGCCCTCCCCCTCAAAGACGGCTCGGCTACGATGGCTCTGGTCGAACGTTTTCCCTCACCTAGGGATCTAGGCAGGACAGAGTGTATTTAAGGAGCTGTTGCGCGGCTCCTCAGTGTGCTTTCTCTCGCAGTCATGCTAAACTGATGAACTGCAACGTCCTTATGTAGATACTGTAAATAAACCCATATTCTTCGTTCTAGATGAGAACAAGTCTCTCAGTTCAACAACATCCTCAGCATGGATGAGTTGGATGATGGCGTGGGCCAGCTACCATCTAATTCATGCCCGATTACAAAACATCACAAGCGGCATTCACAACCAGCAGCAGGAACCTTGACGACGGCTCTTAGACAGGCCATCATGCAAATGGCAGAAGGACAGCCTCCCCGAAGAAACGGGTAGAGACGCTGCCAGGGAAGCTACCGTCAGTGGAGTGGTAAAGGCCACCCTCCCTCATAGGAGGGCACTGGGCAAAGGCCATATTCGCAGGCGGAGTTAACGCAAGCATACGAGGGGGCAGAAGAGGTTTTTCTACCTCAACATGCAAGGAGGGCGCCGCGAAGGAAAGTGGGAAGAATTATATCATATTCTTCAGAGGGAGAATATTGTAGTGGCCTGCCTGGCAGAAACCAGTCTGCGCGACGCTGAGGCATATCCACTCAACAAACAGTACTTCTGGACCCGAGAGCGGAAGGGTGGAGGCGTCGGCTTTCTCAGCAGGGTGGACGCACAGTGGGGGAGAGCCACGGGGACCTACGATGGGCACATGTGGGTAAAAGGACTGATCGGGGGAATTTCAGTTTCAGTTTATTGTTCATTCAAGATACATAGTTGGTTGATAGTAGTGTAGTGTCCAATGACTCTTGGACTGGTGTACCTCTGTAGAGGCAAGAATGTACACAAGAGAAACGTAGATACGTTGACCTGCATGGAAAGGGGCATCACTGAACTAGGCAGGCCAGTGGTGGTGGTGGGATATTTCAATGCCTATAATGATGCCCTGGATGGGACAACGAACAAGGCGGGCAGGCTGCTGCTCGAGTGGGCGGAGAGGATGAACCTAATAGTGGCAAACACAAGTGAAAAATGCACAGGAAGGACCACATGGACAGTACGCAACATGTCATCTTGTTTAGATTACTGTCTCATGTCCCCAATCCTCCTCCCGCATCTTGCCCATATGAGCATTGACGGATTGGGGGATAGAACTCTTGGCCGCGACCACCATGGCATATCTCTTGTGTTTTGGGTTTTGCCCACCCAGGATGGAGTCCAGTGTGTCTGTGGCCAGCTCTAGGACCCTGTCCGATGAAGCTGTAGGCAGAGTGGTGGTGCTACTCGAAGAGGAAGTAATGCACATGGAGGTGCAAGTGTATCAACACTTCCAGCACTGGGTACAGCAGCTGCTTTACAGTGAGTGTTGAGCAAGCCAGGTAGCTAAGGGCGAAGGGTAGCACCGGCGTAAGGCCTGGTGGGACAGGGAGGTTGCCAATGCTTTGACCGTCCGCAAGCAGAGCTCGAGCCAGCACCGGCTCGCTCTGCCGCGTGGAGCGGGGGATGCCCTAGTCTGTGAGCTGTGGGCGATGTACCTGGTGGCGAAGAACATGGCAACAATGGTGCAACATAAGATGAGCGGTGTAAACAGGAGGCTGCTACAGACTATAAAGGAGGCCGGGCGCGATTCTGACAGAAAGTTCTGGCAGCACATAAACACCCAACAGGTGAGCTACGACCACCCCAGTAACCAGCTCAGAGATCCGACCACCGGGAAGGTATTTGAAGCCGAAGAATGCTTCCGCTTGGTTGAAGAACGCATGGCAGCTAAGCTGCAGTCTATGAATACACATGATGAGCTTGGCAATGAGAAACCTGCAGGACCTCTTGCCTCTCCCCCACCCCCTTGTGACCACATCACGTAGGGTGAGCTGGATCGGGCTATAGGGTGCTTGGCGGGGCGGGGGGTGGTAGGCAGCAGGTCCAGATGGTATTTCCCCAATGCTGCTGAAACGAGCCGGGAAACTGAGGCGGAAGCTCTTGCTGGAGGTGCTGAATAATGTACTGGCATCTGGAACAGTGCCACAGGCCTGGGGATGAATGCGTGTTAGGCTGATCTGGCAGCGGGGTCTTACAGGATACTGCTGGACAACTACAGGCATATCACCGTGACTTCTGCACTCTACAGGTTGTTTGGCCATGTGATCAGATCGGGACTGCAGGGATGGGCTGAGGAGATGGTGCTGGGGGAGCTGTAGAATGGGTTCAAGCCCAGGCCGTTGCCCGGAGGATAACCTATTTGTTATCACCCAGGCAATGGACATTGCGGTAAGGGAAGACCGCCCTCTTTTGTTTGCCTTTCTGGACGTCACAGGCGTACGACAGCATAGAGCAAGCCAGGTTGTGGCAGCTGTTGCGGGTGCTCCGTATACCAGAGGAACTGCTCTGCCTGCTACAGGGCATCTACATAAACACCCATGCGGTTGTTCAGTGGGGCAGCATGCTCACCCGCCAAATCAGGGTCACCAAAGGGCTGAGACAGGGCTGTTCAATGTCTCCACTCCTCTTCATGCTCTATGTGTAGGGAAGGGCGAGACGCCTATCAGAATCTGGGCTGGGCTTCGACCTTAGCTGCTCAGAGCTGGGCATGCTGAGAGTGCGACGGCTGCCGGAACTTTTCTAGGCGGATGATACTATCTTACTTGCGGGCAGCAAGGATTAGCTGCAGACTCTGCTAGACATTTGTGCGGGGGAGGGCACTGAGCTGGTGCTCAGCTTCAGTGCCAATAAGTTGGCGGCGATGCGCTTCTCGCCCTGCGTAGAGTAGCATGACTCGCATGTGCTGCTGCAGAGCAAGCTGCTCGTGTGGGTGGAAAGCTACAGGTACCGCGGAGCGACAGTGGTGGCAGCGAATAGCTATGTACGCAAATACGAGGTGGAGTTGCACGTAAAGGCCTTGGCGCGTCGCGCTTTCCTGAGATTGAGGGCTTTGTAGGCCTTCAGCCGACATGAGGTCACCAGAGAGCTCTAGAAAAGTGTTGCAGTCCCGGCCCTCACTTTTGGAAACGCGGTTGTGTGCCTCTCGTCGGCGACCCGGCAGGATCTCGATGACCGCCAAAGGGAAGCTGGCCGTACGGCACTGGGAGTGCACGGCTTCACACCAAATGAACCGGTGCAGGGAGACCTCGGGTGGTCGTCTTTAGAGGCGAGGAAGGCGGTTGCCAAGCTGGCGTATGAGAGGCGCGCCTCAGTGGTATGTCGGAGGGGCGATGGGCTCGGGAGGCATACAAATACGTTCACCTCCACTCAGTGGGAACGAAATGGGTTGCCCGAACCTGATGGCTGGCCGAGCGATATAGGGTGGAGGCTGTCCGACTCACTGAACCCCTCCGGCGTGGCACAAGGCAGAGGGGGCGGGTGCAGGTGCGGAGGACTGAGACCGATACATGCATAGAGGCAACTCGAACGAAGACTGCCCTCGCGGTGTACTGAGCTAGCAAGGTGGATATCGTCAAGGAGGCCATCTACGACAACTCTAGAGGTAGCGGGTAGCTGTGCGAGGCTCGCAGGGGTGTGCTCAGAACAGGCGTCTTGAAGGCCAAGTTCACGGTGGATCTCGACACGGCTTGCCCTCGATGCCAGGACGAGGAGGAGACCATCAGGCACGTCATTGAGTGTCCGGGCTTGCATCCCGCTGCACCATGTGCCCAGGACCCCGCCGCAAGGTACGCTTGCGATGATGTCCTTACGCTGGCGCTTGATTTCCGCGGCGCCTCCCCGCAGAGACGCAGGGGAAGCTACGAAGAGGCGGCTGGAGCAATGGCGGTGTGAGCAGGAGCCGCGGCGGCTGCGTTGTGTGAAAAGTCGAAAAGCGACAGCAGATGTACCGACAGAGGCGCATTAGAAGATTTTAAATTTCCACTTTTTTCTTTTCTCTGGAAGGGGCGGATTCCTTCAGGACCTTAATAAAGTTATTTATCTATCTATCTGGTCCGATCCGGGATTGCCCGTTGATCTCCCGTTTCAAATGAGAAGGGGCCACAGACATCATCATCGTTATAATCATTGTCATCTAGCCCTTTGATTCTCTTTTTACCGAAGTGACACTTCTTGGTGTTCAGCTGAAGATCAGCTTCAGCGAGGCCCGCGAGGACTTCCCTTAGACGTTGAATATGCTGACGAAAGGTAGAAGTAAATATAATGTCAAGACAGCAGAAAAAGGTTTTTCTCTTGAGGCCGCGTAACAGAGTGTCGATGATCCCCTAAAATGTCGCTGGAGCGTTACAGAGCCCGAGTGGTATTACACTGAATTCATAAAGGCCATCTGGTGTAGCAAATGCAGTCTTTTCCTTGTCGTCTTTGTGCATCGGGATCTGCCAGTAACCTTAGCGGAGACCAAGACTAAAAGATTACTTCACTCCTTGTGAATAACCGAGGGCGTCATCTATGCGAGGCATCGAATAGACGCCTTTGTAAGTGGTTTTGTTTAGAGCTCGATAAGCAAAACAGAAGGGCACTGTGGAATTATTTTTTGTGCAAGTAGAACTGGGTGAGGACAAATGTTCTGCTGAGGGCCGGATAACATTTCGTTCCAGCACGTCCGCTACATTGTCCTCTAGGATCTTGCGCTCGGCTGAAGGAAAGCGGTAAGTTCGGCGTTTAATGATGGTAGTACCATCAGTGTCTGTGCGATAGGTCACCACTGCTGTCTGTCCCAGGTGAGTGGCGCAGATATCAGGATGCGTTGTGTCTGTTCAACAAAGCGAGCGACGAGCGAGCCTCTGGTGCAGAAAGGTCCGAGTTAATGGTGCAGCCGAGATTAGAACAACAATCCTTTGCATCTGTCGACGAAAGTGGGTTGGCAGAAGTACCGCGAAGTGTTACAAGAGAAGCGGGGCAGGTATGGACGCTAAGTTAAAAACAAGACTTTGCATCTCTGGTGCTCTAGACGTGCTCGCCGAACGGACCCTTGGTGTTGCGTACCTCGGGGACGTAGTTGGCCGGGAAAAATACGTTATCCAGCAGTCATTATGTGTTATTGTTAGCGTATAGTAGGCAAGTGCCTTGCGTTGTATTTTATTTTTCAGTTATGTTTAGGCGCGTTGACTGTAAACGGAATCTTTGCTAGCACATGTGCTCGCTCCCGTTTCCTGGTTTTGCCTCCCACTGTGTAACTTGGTACATGTATGCGTAAATTCTTGTATTTCTCGCTCACGTCACGGGGGAGAACATCATGAAATCTTGAGTTTCAGGCATGCTGACACACTTGTGGGATATGCTCGTCATTTTGGGATCGAGAGCAGTTCTCCAATGAAAATACCTCGCACCTTTGCTTCCTGCTCTACGAATGTATGGTCTATCCTGTATGGTCATTCCATATATTTTGCATTTACAGAAACGAAGTTCACGAATGCCGTTGTTTAGAATAGGACATGTCTGATTGAGTTTGTGACATAATGATAACGGGTCTAAGCCCAGAAATTCGTACGTTCTTTGAAAATTTATGTACTTGAAGAGAATTTGGTATCTTGTTCATTTATCAGAAATTCAGCTTAAGGCAACTTCACTGCATCAATAGCAAGGAAACTAGGCATCTTAGTTTAGCTTAGCAAGAAGTTCAGAGTAACAAAGTATGTCAACAAAGAAGTCCGTGCATCTTTCGCAATAGCAGCTTTATGTCTTTTACCCAAGATGTTGCAGAGTTGCCTTCACAAGAATTGTTCTCTTTCATCGGGTTTCGTTTGCGAGAACTGAAATTTCGGCATATTTCAGCATATTTCGCAAATTTTGAAACTTAAGCTCGTAATTTATTTTCTTCATCGTTTACCTCCTTAAGAAAAAATCCTTGAAATCAATCTAAGTCGCGGCACAATAGCAAAGGCAAAGGCAAAGGCAAACAAAAAAAGTTATAAACCTTGAGCATCGGGTCATAGAAGCAGACTCTGAAATCAATTGCTATGACATAATTTTTGTACATCAAGCAGCCTTTCTTCGAGCCTCAAAATCAAAGGGACCCGTGGCACAGTGAAAGCGCTCTGCGCAAAATTTTTGAACTCAAGCATTTATGCTCGCTATTCATCTTCTGTTCACCAGCTCAAACTTCCTGCCAATGTCCAGCGTGAACTTCGCCGACATTCAAAATACTGCGTAGCCTCAGGTGCCCTTCTTCAACACTGCCAGCGTATTGTTTTGAGTAATAAAGCCGTTACTTTGCACAGTGTCAGTTGGCCATCGAATGACGGTGACACACTGTGTTCGCTCTTTACCCAAGTGCCACGGTACGCTCAAGAGGCGTTCGCGCTGTCGACGGAGAATAGAGAATGTAGAAACAATATTCGGGCTGGCGCGCGTATACGGTCGGTTAAGGCAGATATTAGACGGTTTTAAAACGGCCTCTCAGAGCCAGTAAATGCCTTACTTGCGTATACACTAAAGGCGTTGTCCTAATTGCGCATGTTTCACACGCTATTCGGTTTCGCAATTTTATTGCGATCACAATTATAGACTCTCAAGAGCGTTTGCACCGTCACCACTGGCGTTGCCGTAGGCGCCGTCGTGCTGTCATGGCATAGACGCGCACGTGCAGCACGCGCGTGGGACTGTTACATTTTACTGTGACGCAGACTTGGCTACTAGCTTGTAAAGTGTTCACCAGAGTTTCGGAGTGGCAACTCCGGAGTTGAAGTGATTCCTGAATCATTCCACGTTTTTAAGCACCCGGAATGTAATGGGAAGGGAATTACGGAACTGGTCGGACAGATGGAATGGGAAGGAGACGGGAGTCCGAGATTCCCGAATGGAATTGAAATGGAACAAGCACACAGTCCTGGAATGCCATATGTTGATTTTGAGCGAGGCAATCAAACCGGCAAATTTGCTATTTCGACTAGACGTGGTAAATATAGTTCAGCATCTACCAATCGGAGACTACCTGTGCCGAGGTAATTATAAACAACGATATCGTCTGCACATTCTACACTTCTGAAGACACGGAAACCTTTCTGCGTTACAAGAATGAAGTGCCCTTAAAAACAGCAACTTCTATTTGTCAACAATTACTATTCACTTTATCAAGAGCACACTCGACCTACGACAAAAGGACGCATGCCAAATACCACGTCGCTAATAGCTGCACCCTGCACGAGTCGATGGTAATCTAGAACACGCACCAGGTTTTTTGGCACACTGTCAAATATCAAGAAGGAGCGATAACAGGAAGTCAGAGGTGGCCTGCAAAAGTTGGGGCCTGTTAATATGCCGGTAGATATCAAGCAAACGTTAGCGCACCAGAAATCATATCAATGCGTTTCGCTTTTATGTTAGTCCTCAATATACAATATAACATAACTGAATGCATGACATACACAACAGTCTAAGATAATTTTCTGCTTTGCTTTACGCAATTCAGTTTCGAACGAATTGCAGATTTTTGGATATGGTGGATCATATTTAGAACGCAAGCCTTGCTTGGTGTCGCAGCCTGACGCATATGTTCATGAAACTCCTAACACATCTGCAGATAAAGTGAAGCTAACTTCAGCAGCCACAAGCTGGCAGCTCTAGGCTATACTATATGAAAAATAGGTGCAACATGATGTCACAAATTAGTGTCAGGTTAGACTTAATCGTAAATTGAAGAAAAATTGGTTGCGGCTTAGCTCAGGTAACCCTGGATATGCAAAGCGAAAGCTTGGTTTAGTCTTGGTTTAGTTATTTTTATTTTACACCCTAGTTATTTTAAAGCTAACTAGGGTGTGTGGAACTTTTCATGTACTCGTATCTACTTGTGGCGTCTCAAAGAATCCCTTGGGCAGCATTCTCCGGGTCTGCAACAAGTACTCACACGAAACTGACATGCTCCATAGACATTTGTCCACTTCCCAAGCAGCACTGGGATCCATTTCATGATTTATTTCAATAAATGTTAATATTCTTTTTGTATGTCATGTTGTGGACCGATGGTGTACAACATGTGCACTCTTTATTCTTGTATGTAGGTACGTATGTGTCTCCCTTGTTTGCATGAGACGGTTACCGTGTGCTTGGTGTCCAGACTTAAAGAAATCTCAGTCAACGTTCTTATTGTTATACGGGGTGTCCCAACTATCATTCAGCAAGATTTAAAAATATGCAAATGCCACGTAGCTGCACAGAACCAAGGTAATGCTGCTTACCGTTGCTTGGAGACACTCAGATTATTTTTGGATTCTGCCTAATTACATAATGAGTCTTACATAATTAGTCAACTTCTCAAATATTATAAATATATAAGTAGCGTCAATGACAACATTGTAGAGCAACATGAAAAATTCCCGATACAGCTTTCTGTTGCTGAATACATGGTACATGAAAGTGTTTTCCCGAGCCTGACAGATGCCCGCGAATGCACGCAAAGTGCCTCGAGCGGTCAGTCGTGCGGCAATGCGGTCGGCTTCCCACAATTCATTTTCATATCCTGCGCATAGTGAGAGTGAAGCAAAATCGCAACAGAGACAAATTTTACTAGAACACAACGCAGTTTCACAGCACCCTACGCCGCCCTAAGCAGCCAAAAAAAGACGCATAGTCACGTGACGTAGCAGCACTGCGGTCGTGTGTTAGTTGCTGTCCTGAGCATCGTCTGCTACCGAGAAGACATATACGCCACGTTCCGTACCCACGACTCTAGACACGTGCCTGGAGGGTCCTGACGATCATCTTTTGCAAACATTTTGCACTCTGTTGTTATTGTACTGGATGATTCAGATCAATGTTTCACTTTGCCATGCTTAGTCGCTGAAAAAAAATTAAAAATTGTTCCACAACCAATAAAGCGAAAAAGTGGCGCACACCTAACTTGGACGGGAAATCCTTGTGAATGGTGTTCTTGCCGCGTTAGGAAAGCGTGAAACAAATTTCGGACACTCCGATGTCAGTCTTGCGATATTTATTGCGTCGCTTTGTGCTCCGTGCACTACAGCAAATTATGTCGTAACCTTACTGTGTGCTAATACGCTGTTCACACGACTCTTTCCGCTTATTTCGAATGGACAATGTTTCTAAAGGTACGTGTTGCGGTTAGCGCTTTCTTGCCTGTTCTTGTTAGCCAATTTAGACGTGGACGCCACCCGCTCTTTCATTCACAGGATGAACTTAGCTATGTATGATAATTGCGCTGTATAATGTCCTCATTATTTTATGGTAATTTCTTAGCTTTGTAGAAATGAAGCCACTGAAGCCGTTTAGGAAGCAATGGGAGCTCCCAGATGAATCCACTTGTAAAACACTCCTATAGAAGTAGCTTTTGGGAAAAATAGCTGAAGCAGTTGTAAGACATAATTGATTCATTTCATGTTAAGGATGCAGTTACGCATTCTCCACAAATAATTTTGAGTGCTCTTTCTGGCTCATATAGTATAAACATACTTGGATCTTTGCGTGTGCCATGCCGGGGTTGTTATAGCGACTTCAATTCCATAACTACAATATCTTTGAAATTAACGTCTTGAAATGAAACAAAAACAATTTTGTCAAATGGCTGATATATTATTGTCATTTGCCGATCTAGCTATGCTTGCTTCTTCAGCTGTATCAACGGAAGAGGCAGACAGAATCAATTAGCAACAGGAAACTTTATTTAAAATTTTTCTTTTTGAAAACAAAATTAGACTGATTGGAATATTTCAGAACTTGTTCGCGGTGGTCTTTCCGTGAGCAATACATGTAATCCTCCGGCCTCTATGCCCGCATGAAGCGGCTGCGGCCTCACAATATCACAGTATAGCATCAGGCTATGGGTGACTGGCGAGGGATCGTGGGAGACATGAATGTAAGTCGATTTCAGCTTTAGAAAGGCGCTCGTCTGAATGCCTGAGCAGGCTATGCGACTTCCACTGGGACAACATCACATAAATGTCGAGTACAATATGTGCGTTTTGCAACGGGCGATGAATTGATAACAGCGATAAAACCCGGTGGAAAACGGCCACCATCAAAAATCAAAACACGTGATGAGTGACTACAGATGATGATTTGTTCCATACCAGACCACACCAGCGGTCTAGCTCCAAACCGCGCTAGCGTACTCAAACTGGGCAACCGGACCCAAGAGGCAACAGTGGCGCTGCTAGTTCATGCGACAGCCTCTCCACCCGCCTTTCTAGCGAAGCCGTGCAACTGAGTTTGGTTTTAGTAACGTAGACACAAACAGCTATTTTTGTTTCTTCTCGTTCAGTGCGAAACCTTGTTTGGCTGATTCTGGGCACTGTATGGTTGTAGGTTCTTTTCTCTCCTCTTTTCGGACCTCTTCAAAAAAAGAAAAGGAAAAAAAAAAGAGGAAAAGTTCACGAATCCATTGATGAGACCGATCCCTGCCCACACCGCCGCACAGCAGCCTAATATGCGCTAACCATTATCACTCGCTGATTCTTTTTTATCGCCTGACACAACACACAGAACACACTTGGCGTCTGCATGCAAAAAAAAAAAACGTTTTGATATTGTTTGTAAACGTTGTAATTTGGCCACACTCGCGCGCAAGAGTGAACCCTCGTGCCAACGGCAACTATAGCTCCTATATAGACTATTCGCAAGTCTAGACACACGTTCGCCTCACGCCCGCACTTGATCGGCGCTGTTTCATCTGGTTGCACTCTGCTGGACCACAACATCTACCGGACAGCCATATATAGCTGCAAATACTTCGCAAAGCATCGATTCCCATAGTGCGTGGGATGCACATAAATTTTGTTGTTGCTGCTGTGTGGGCGTCCGTTATGTTCACGTATAACATGCAGTTGCACTGAGCGTCTTAAATATGAATTATTTTAGCCCTAATTGGTACACAGTGTTCCTGACACCGCGTTGACGATGGCGACAACGTTCAGAGTTCAGTGCACCTAACTGCTATCGGGTAATACGATAATGTATGAAACGCTGTAGCTTAAAGCATTAAAGCAAACGAAGGTCCCCACTGTGAACTACAGCGAACAATTTAACAGCGAATAAACCTGCTTAGTGAGTGCTACAGAGGGCTCACTAACGAATATACCTGCGCGGTTTCTTACAAGGAAAACCTCAGTTATTTCGCGTGTTCGTTTTTTTTTCTCGGTGAAAACAGAACTGAAATGTTATATAGGTTATTATGTCTAGGCTCTCAATAATCCGCATACTTGATCTTCAGGGCAGAGATCCTATAAGATATTAGGTTTGCCTCCAACCGGACCGCTAATTTTTTTTCCACTTTCATTCGCCTTTCTTTCATTTTAAACACAACTTATATCCCAGACAAACATTCATGTTTAATTTATCACCAAGTTCAATAACTAAAGTGCATGGTCGCGCAGGTCTCTCGCGTAATGAGTACCAATTTGAACACTTGGCTCGTAGTATTGCGTTTCCCGCCATTTTCTCCTGCCATTTCTCAGCAGCGTGTGCCTTGCCGCTCTCACAAAAGCAAGCGCAGTTTGAATTCTCACTCGCCGTTTAACACAGTTGGCCTTTCACCTTGACATCAACTAGCAGGACGCTGCTAGTTGTTCGGTTAGATTGAAATAAATAAAAAGAAACGCTTATGGGTGAACTAGGGCTGAACGCTCGTACAGCTGCACAGCTTTGTGGAGGACGCAATACACATTCTATACAATCGCAGTCATGCGCTTCTGTCGCAGTACGGGCCCATTGCACTTCGGAAGGCGGTAGGCCCGAAACAACGGACGTGCGTACATTCTTTTTGTCGGTGTACAAGGTTAGCCGTGTTTGCTCTTATACTAATATTCTTTAATTTCTTTGCTGTACTCAAGGGTATACTTGAGTTTCATAGCGTTTGGTTGGAGTCAAATACCTACCAGTTTGACATTTTGCCAGACCCGGAGATCAACGCATCTTGAGCGCCGGAGAAGTGCGCCAACCAGACAACATGAGCGGACGTAATGGTATGTTTCAGGATTTGTTTCCTGGCGTCATTTCCGACATTTCCTTGTAGAGAGCTTATCGTTGTTGTTGAAAATGCACCAAACTGCAATAGGCAGCTAGAACTTCTGCTTTATACTGGGTCTGTATATTCAAGTGAATAGCGTCTTTTTGCTCATGGTTACGTTGCGCTGAGCATTACACCGGCAAAGACAGATAACTAAAAAGGACGCGCATGGACGATACTTCTTTGTCATCTTCTTTTCGTTGTCAGTGTAAAGCTCAGCGCAATGTAATCATCAACGTGTACCAACTATAGCCGCTTTCATTGCTTTGCTTAATGTTCTTTACCTCTTTCGGCCGTTTTCGTGGTCGGTGCTCGGACATTCACTGCCGATACACAGGCAGTGATGCAACGAGCGCCTGCTTTTGCGCAACCGGGTTGCGCGGTGCATTTGTTGCCGAACGCGGGCAGTGAATATCTCGGATTGAAAAAAAAATTAAGGCTTCCGATGCGAACGTGGCTACCTCAAGCCTGCATTAGTTGTAGATGTGGCATTTCCATATGTAAAATAAAGATCTCGTCAGATTTCCTCGGGCGACCAGGGCGGTTTGCGGAAGTTGCAAATGTAGACAATGGGCGACAACGCGAAAGTAGAACTCGGCTTCGTTGTAAGTGTGTATGCTTTTGCAATATCGTGGGTAGTTGTGCGCGCTATAGCGAATAAACTGGGCTCCGCACGCACGTGCTGTGTCACGCGAGAGCTTTGAGACGTCTGAAGATATACATCGAGGAGGTTACATAAGACTTCTGGAATGGCAGTCCCGGCAGCCACCGCCTATATACGGGAGCGAGTTAAGCCGGCGACGGCCATATTGCTAAAGGCAAAAGAGCGCAGCTCCAGCACAGGCGGCCTCGGTACACGAACGGCGCTTCCTGTGTCCAAGGTCCCGTGATGAAAGTAAAAAAAGAACTCCTTTAAAAATTATGTCATCCCATGCACCTGCGTGTCGCTGTTGTCGATAAAAAACATTCCTGCGCCGATTTATTGTCTCAAGCTTCGAGGAAGGCTATCGGCGGAACGCTTCGCCAAATCGCACTTCCTCGCTTGGTTAAATTATGAACGGTCTCTCCATACAAACTAAGCGTATGTGCTGTGAGTGCGTGCATCACTGTTTACCCCCAAAAATGACGTGAAAGAAACTGTAACTGCTGCTGTGCGACGCGTCGAGTGAACGGTCTTCAAAGTCGCACGGTGCGTCTCTGCGCAATCTCCGTAAAGCATTGCCGTGTTCCATTGTGTCGCGGGCGTTTCTTAAGACATGTTTGTCCAATAACCTTGGTGGATGCTATGGACGACAAAGGCGTTCTCGCCGGCAGGGGAAAATACGTCAGCACTCGCTCTTTCTTTATTTGGCGATGGCAGTTCTAAGTAACGGTGAGTAAAACTTTGCGCGCATCCGCTTTTTAGAGCGCAGCTATTAGGCGCCCGTTCCCGGGTTGAGCGTCGCCGTCCCTCAGCGTAACCGCGCGGACGCTGTCGTGCCACTGCTCGCGCGTCCGTCGTCGTCTTCTTCCACAGCTACCCGCCGTGGTTGCTCAGTGGCTATGGTGTTGGGCTGCTGAGCACGAGGTCGCGGGATCGAATCCCGGCCACGGCGGCCGCATTTCGATGGGGGCGAAATGCGAAAACACCCGTGTGCTTAGATTTAGGTGCACGTTAAAGAACCCCAGGTGGTCAAAATTTCCGGAGTCCTCCACTACGGCGTGCCTCATAATCAGAAAGTGGTTTTGGCACGTAAAACCCCAAATATTCATTCTTCCACAGCTGGCTCCGATGCCGCTCATCATGCTAGCGTTCCCATACTGCCCCTCCATCTGCGAAGGCGCTGACGGCACTGGCCTATACTGCCAGTCGGTGAGGTGATTTCGGTCTCAAATTCTTTGCCTCCATATAAAGCGAAATGAAAACACGTATACAGCTGCGCTGAAATTTCGCATTAGGGAGTATCCTAGTCGTGGGTCATTTTTTTGCGTTGTTTCCTCTTTCGATAGTCATAATTACTGTTGGTATAGTAATTTCTATAGCAAGCATTTTTTTCTTTTTCTGAGAGACCAAAAGTCCCCCTCGCGATACATTCGCGGTCGCGTAATACACGTGCAAATGCGGTAATTACTCTCTATTTTGCTACACAACATTACCGAGCTGGTTTACGCAATGCGCCGCAAGTTATGTGTTAAGCACCCTGAACAACAACACAGTCATATGCTTTCACTGTGTACATCCTTCCATATTTCAATATGCGCTCAGAAAAAGTGATAACACTCATTCCGTCCGGCTAGAACTTCTTAATGTAACGCATGTGACAAGTGAAACGTCAGTCAGAAATGATACACAGACATAGGAACAGCAGAAAACATTTACAATTGACACCTGTACTTTAACGATGCATAATGGTTCACTACACAAGGTAAATTTGTATCTCAGGTTCTGTGGTCAATATTTTTAAATATTAAAACCTTTAAAGTAGTGTTGGCGTTCTTTCTTCGCTATCCGCTCGTTTAGTATTAGTGACGTGGTGTACTCAAAACCTTAGATATAGCACTCTGCATTATCCTTGTAAACGGGCCCGCGCTCTTGTGTTCAAGCCAAGCTTATAGAACAGAATTTCTTGCTGTCCTGTTTTCTGCAAATTATTGAGCAAGAAACCTTTCAAACGTAAACACGCGTACGCGAGAGGAGTGGTTAGATCGAGCACGGAACTTCCAACTCCTCCCTTGTAAATGCAGCGCTCGTCCTGACCACGTGTTCTCCCGTGTACGAGTTTGTCTCCACTGGTTTTCCCCATTAAAACACAGTCGCTGAGCGGAACGTACACGGTACAGAACAAACAGAGTATGTAGTCGTAGAAGCGCACGTCACATTGATTTGAGCACTACCCAAGACCGCTGCAAGCTGGCTGCGAAATCCCATCCTCTTCTAACATGTAGCCCATGCACGCGCAAAAAAAAGAAAAACGCAGTGACCTGCCAACGAGTATTTATGGGAGGTAAACGTAAATTTAATATTGACAAACGCGTATCTTACCGTCACCTTCCCAACAGAAGCAAACACACGCACGACGTACGACAGTCATAAGCAGACGACGCGAGTTTATCTTACAAAGGAAACGTAACACCTGGCGTCATATTTACGCAACTGGCGCAGCTATGACCTACTGAGGTGCTGCACTACCCTCGAGAAGCATGCCACAATCAGTTAAACACTGTTGGAACAGCTCAGAACAAATAAACACGACTAACATGATTTGTGCTTTGCAACGGCCGCTATACGGCGGTTCGGGCTTCTTGCCTCTAGCAAGACGACGGCGGCCAGCTTCACATTTGGAGAGCCACCTCCACTCCATCAGTTTAGATATACAGGGTGTTTCAGCGAACACATTCAAATTTTTTTTAAAGGTTGCCTGTGGCAGGTAACTCAATTCTAGTTTATGAGCCGGCGTGCTCGAAGCGGCGGACACTACTTGCACAAAAAGTTGGAATGCAAAATCGACTAATAAAAAAAAAATTAGTAATTAACTTTTAGCTAATTGTCTTATGACCCGTATTGCAAGTTACAAATTATAGCAGTGGATTTCGCAAGGCGGATCGATCCACTTGGAACGAATTCTCAGGACGACACAAGTTTTGAGATATAAATTCCCGAACTTTGCGGAGAAATGCATTGGCGTTCCAGTTACTTGTGTGCTCCAGTGCATGAAACGGTGTTTTGGCAACAAATTAACTGGAATGCCAATGCACTTCTCCGCAAAGTTCGGGAATTTATATCTCGAAACTGGTGTTATCTTGAAAATTCGTTCCATGTGGATCCGCCTTGCGAACTCGATGGCTATTGTAAATTGCACTATGGGACATACTGCAATTAGATAAAACTTAATTAGTGGATTTTTATTAATTAGTCGATTTTGAGTCTCAATTCTTTGTGCATGTATTCTCCGCCGCTTCGAGTAGACCAGCTCATGAACTAGAATTGTGATATCTGCCACAGGCAACTTTTGCAGATTTTTGAATGTGTTTGTTGAAACACCCTGTATAACTATACTTGTTGTGGTGGAGCGCTTGGCAAAGGCAGCATTCCTCGTCTCCCGCCACCCTTTCCCCCTGTCGTAGCTGCGGGAGAGGGCTATGACAGTGGGAGAGCAGGATGGCAGTCGCCTTCCACGCCGTCGGTCACGTCGAGGACACACATTATGAGCAATCGGTTTACATGTATCACTGTAAAATAATTTACACCCTTAAAAGTGAAAGAGGGTGTAAATGTGTCTATAACTCACTCCCTTAGTGTGTTATCTATATAACGGACACCCTAAGGGTGCGAGTCATAGACACATCTACACCCTTTTACACTTTTTAGGGTGTAAATTATTTTACAGATAGCCACCTATACTACTACTGCTGATGTGCGGGTTAACGGCGGTACCTAAGTGTCCTGCCTGCAACAAACAGGCGCCTTTGAGCACGCGGCGTTCCTTTACTAAAGCGAATACATTTCTAGAAACGTTCAACCATATTCGCAAACACTGATAAACATTGTCGATGGTATCTGCGCAATATTTCATTTTATTTATTCAGAAAATTGCACGAAACATGAGCGAAATCCTTCCTGTTGAGGCGAATTGCCAAGAGATAGACGTTAGTTGACAAACTTGCAATGTCCCGGTGGCTTATTAAAAATATTAGCCAATTACCTTTCGAATTATTCCCTTTAGCACAAATGTTCCAGTTGATCGATGGAAGCCTATCAGCAGTGAATTCTCGTCTGCTTAACACAAGTTCTAAGACTATCCCGCTAGCTCGCGTCAACAACATAATCGTATGGCTAACACCGCCTTCGAGACATCCGCCTCCAAATTCTGTTGAAAAATGCATCGGTGTGGCGGTTAAGATAATCTCTAAGTGTTTGACACACGCTTTCGGAAAACTCTTTCTAGGAACGCCCATGTATTTCACAGCCCACTATAAGGCCGGATATCTCGAAAGCGGTAGGTTCAAGATTTTTGCTATAAGTCAACATGAATTCACAAGTGCTCGCAACACGTGCAGTAAAAGGTAAATAATTAGAAAGTTAACGGATATTTTTAATTAACAGCTTGCACATGCATTGCGAGTTATCACCCAAGAAACGTCCGCCTCTTCAATCAATTCGCCTAAAATAGGTAGAACGATGGTATCTGTCACAGGCAGCTTTTAAGGTTTGTAAAAAATAACACGAACGCTTGCACATGTCAAACAAATACTAATCCAACAAACTTATTTTGAGACCTTGTTTTAGCGATCCCGTAGACATTTTATACCTCAAAACTTTCGTTTATAAGGAGAAAATGCGAAGATTTCTGCTAATCTTGTTTTTATTATTGCTCATAAAGACTAGGCTAGTCGGTTTTATCTTCTTCTGGTTATAAGTGGCAAGAAGCAGTACCTAATTTTCAGCTCGAGGTGTAGTTACAGTCGCCAAATAATGCATCCGAAAAATGTGCTAAGCAGGAAAGTAAGCTCTATTAGCAAATTACGCTTCCAAAATATCTTTTAAAGAAACTCAGTGCCCTTCAACTCTGTAAAGAAGGATGACCAGCGAAGCTGTGTATGTGGGCCCCTTAAAGGCGAACTTCCGGATCGGCCCACGTTCGGCCCGGCATCGCACTATATTCGGGATCGGCCCACGTACCGAGAGTTTTGTGTCTACACACACGATCCCGGGGGAACCAGCCCAACACAGTTTCGCTGTAAAAAATCCCCTCATCTTATGCGAAGAGGCTTGATAAGCCAGAAAAGACGCGACGACAGTTAAGGGGTGACGCCGCCTAGAGTTCCCGCCCCAGCACCTCGTGACATCACAAATTGTGAGGATGTAAGCAACGGCCCAATAAATGTTTTATCGGTAAAAATTGACTACGTTTTAATCTAAAATAGCCAAACACTCAACTTGGCAAGTTTTGAAAACTTGCACTAAGCCACAACGTCCCCAAATACGTGAAAAATTTGCTGAAATCTATGACGTCCTACTGGCCTACTGACCCCGAAGTTTCGGCGCGAAATTCAATAAAATGACACTTCGATCATAATTTGAACACAACTCATTACATTTCGAGGTTTGACGTGCCACAACACGGTCTGATTAATAGGCACGCCGTAGTTGGGGCCTCTGGATTAATTTTGACCACCCAGAGAGAGACAGAAGAAAGGGGAAAGGCAGATAGGTTAATCAGAGGGGAAGATCCGGTTTGCTACTCTACGCTGTGGAGAGAGAGAGGGTGAGGTAAAGTGATAGGAAAGTAGAGAGAGAGGAATAAAGGAAGCACAGATGGCAGAATTGCAGTTGGTCATTGTTATCGCATACTATCACCGCACAGCACAGTAGCACTTGTGGCACTATAGACCCTTTTCGCGGAGCAGTTTGGTCTAGAGAAACGAGATGGCGCTTTCGGTGGCGCGCCGCACTTCGCCTCAGCGACAGCGCACGAATGCGAAACCACCTTGCATCTGTGAGATTTGCAATGATTTTCCACCGCGGGAGACCTTCACTTTGCTCGTATATGATAATAAGACTAATGCTATTAAATTATCGAAAAAACCTTTGTGAAAGAATAATGTGTCGGTATAAATCAGCTGTCGGAAATGCAACTGAGTTTTCGCTAACGCACTGTGCTTCAATCATGCCGGATTGAATCATGTGGACTGAAGACGTGTGCAGTACTAGGCTGCAAAATAAGTGACTGGCATATTAAGGAATGGAATGAATCTGTGCGGCCAAGTTCGCGAAGCGCTGTTGAAACTCTCCGGACGTGTTACCGTTATTTAGAGATGTGCGGCTTTTTTCGAGGATACAGAAATTTTTTCTTCCGCCAGCATTGCATCGCTAACCTTCAAAGAAAGTGCTTCAGACTCGGAACATCGGCAAGAGTGAGTACCACTCGTTAAACAATGACAAAGGGAGTAGCGCCGCTTCCTGCCATAGTACGTTTCGCGCACAGTATCTACACACATCTACCCGAACTGGCACGGAATCTTACGGCCACTCTATTGCCAACATGCCAATTAGTGAATGGGCGCACACTTGAATAGATGCGCAAATATAGGCACAATAAATGGCGGACCACACCAATAGCGCACGAATGGGCGAAACTGAATGTTTCGTGACGGTCCACAAGAGTAAGCTAGTTTCGAGCGATAATGCGTCTTTGCTACAACGTATTAAAATGGACAGAACAGCTACGTTTCGAGCCTTGCGGGCAGAAAGAACAAATCTATCGGAACTGAGCACACCTACGAGCGATTAGATAGATATAATCAGGTAGTGGACCGCACCAAGGACATTTACCGAGTCGGAAATGTGACAAGCCGCTACTTCAAAATAAAAACCAAATAAAGAACGTAGAGCAAAACACACTAATCCTGATTCAATTCATGAGCGGAAAGTCTGGATAGATTGGAATACATGCTTATCGTCGCTTTTAAAGCAAGCCCGATATACGCTGCTCGCGCCGTTTGGACATAGATTTACCAGCTTCCAAGGCGCTTTTGCATGTTCTCTGAAGGTGTGGCCAAACCTTCGTGTCATCCACCCAGTCACCGTCTACGATATCACCCGAAACAAAGGTTTGCTAAGCCGCATGCACCGGCGTCATACAAAGCCATTGTAAACACGGAGGCAACGGAGGCAGTTGAGGCAAGCAATGGACGCGTCACCATGTGATCAAACATGGCAGCGCCCACGGGATCGCCTCGAAAAGGTTCTTTTAACAGTTTTTTTTAAACTGGTTCTTTAAAATGTTCCCGAATGCACGGTACACGAGCGTTCCTGCATTCTGCCCACGTAGGAATGCGGCCGCCATGGCCGGGATTCGAGCCTGTGACCTTGTATTCATCTGCGAAACTCCGTAGCCACTGATTTTCCACCGCGGGAGACCTTCACTTTGCTCGTATATGATAATAAGACTAATGCTATTAAATTATCGAAAAAACCTTTGTGAAAGAATAATGTGTCGGTGTAAACTGAGCAGTGGCGTAGCCAGAAATTTCGTTCGGGGGGGGGGGGGGAGGGGCTCACTTTGCAGCTCGGCCTCCTCCTTATAGAAACAGTCGAGGAATCAAATACATTAAACATTAATAATAACGGCGTTGCCATTGCCAAAGATGCTGCAAAAGAATTCAAGACAAGTATGGATTTTTTCGTAAAAGAATATACTCGTATGTCTCAAAATTGTGCCCGAAATAACTGATATCAAGTCTTCTATGATTTTTTTATATTTAATAAGTGAAGCAAATGCCACACGAACTTTAGAACTATATCAGTTTGAAAGCAGTAAAGGAGAGCAGGCCGCTGATATGAAAAATGTAAAGGCCATGAAATGTGCAAGTTGAGGACACATTTTTTAATGAAAATTTGTTAGCCTCCCGGCCTTTCTCTGATTTGCATCTCTCTCTCTCTATCATTCAAGAACCTTGTTTACATTTCTGTACATATGCAACGATCAGGAAAAAAGCTCAATCACGCTATCCTTTGTTAGAATGTATTGCCCAGGAGCAGCGGTCACCGGTCGTGTACTGCGAGTAATTGCTCCGAAATTATAGTCGCAACAGAGAGCACATAAAAAGCAGGAATTCTGCAAAATATACGAGGGCGAATCAAGTGAAAATGAGCCAATGCGAATATATGACAAACTGGGTACTTTGTTTAAAAGTAGTCTCCATGAGCTTTAGACATTTGTCCCACTGTCTACGAGTCGCGTAATTCCCGTCTCATAAAATTCCTTGGATTGCTGCTTCAAAAATCTGTAACTGACTCTACGTCATCGTCCGACATGACTTTGGTTCTCTTGAGCAGTTTTTTCAAATGCTCCCAAATGTGGAAGTCGCAAGACGACAGGACTGGGCTGTATGGCGGATGTTGCGGCGTTTCCCACTTGAACTTTGCCAGTTTTGTATTAACCACATCAGCGACGTGGGGCCGGGCAATGTCGTGGAGCAAGATGATCACATTGCTCAATTTTTCACGTCGTTGCTTCTTCATTGCGACACGCACCCGATCCGACGTTTCACAATATCGGAAACGATTGATAGTCTCTCCAGGTTTATCAAATTTGATCAATAATGGCTCCTTACGATATAAAAAAAAGTCAACACCTTTCCGGCCGAAATGACGGCCTTTGGTTTCCATGGGGGTGGTGTATTCAAATGTTTCCACTGTAAGATTTGCCGTAGTGTTTCAGGCTAGTAATAGCGGCACCATGATTTGTCCTCGGTCACAAGTGCAGACAAAAAGTCGTCACCCTTATCGTGATACCGGATTAGATGAGTCAAGGCAGCGCCGAACTTGTCCGTCTTCAGGCGATGGTTCAAAATCTTGGGCATCCATTGCGCATACAAGAATCTATGACCGAGATGTTCATGAATTATGGTGTGACCCGAACCGTGACTGATGTTCACACGCCCTGCCAATTCATCGATTCTTATCCTCCGTTATTGTCTAATCAGCCTTTGCAATGGTGTGGGGGGTTATTGCACGGTGGATTTGGCCCGGCTATGGATCATCTATGCAACTTTCACGTCCTTCTTGGAACCGTTTGCTCCAACGCTTCACAGTGGCCAATAAAAAGCAATGTTCAGCTCACAAGGTAGCCATATGGCGACTAATTTCTTTTTTGGGAAACATCTCCATCTGTCAAAAACCTCACCACACCACGCTGTTCAACTTTTGTAGCGTCTATTATGTCACGCAACCATGTTGAACCCAGTATATTAGAGCATTAAAGAACATTTATCCGGACTCCTGCATGTCACTTTTGTAAATAAGATGCCTATGTGCTATGCGCATGCCTCGCAAATAATGAACCGAACCATTATTGCGCCGGGCGGGTTGGCCCACTTTCATTTGACTCGCCTTCGTACATTGGAAATGCGAAGATACAATGGAATATACTAATGCGAAGATACAGTTTGATAAAGGCAAAAAAAGTGTCACTGCAAACAAAGTTCACTGCACATATACACAAAACTTCGCAACAAGATATTTAAATATACGTATAAGCAATAAATTTACGTATCGCAGAAAAAGTAATTATATATGATGCGTCAAACAAGGCAAATGAACATGTTGCTCAACCACAGATTCACACATCACAGCCCCCCCCTCCCTCCACTCCCCCGATGTATGGCGCACGACAGAAGGTGGCGCGCTTCCTCCTCGCTTTTCTCACTTGCACACACAAAACTGAGCCACCATCGTCGGCTGATCCATGCCCCCCTCACCTTACACTTTCACTCGCACATACAGCAGTTCGTGATTACCACCTGGCCACAGGGTCGCCGAATTTTCGGGGAGCCTACCGACACGCTAATGATGAAATGGTCACTGCCTAGATTCTCTTCTAGATTGGTCCAAAATACCTTGTCGACATGATTTGTGAATGTGAGATCTGGAAAGGTGTCTGCACTGACCGCTGTTACCTAATCTCGTCGGGTTTTGAGGGAGAACGATGAGTTGGAGATCATATGCTTCGGCCGCTCGCTGGAGCTCCCGGCCTTTGGGGGTGTCTGTTCGGTATGCGGCGCGCGGTCACGATGTTACCGCCCCTGGACTTTATACGGAACATGAGGGCGTCGGCTACGGCAGGAATGCGCCTGGAGTGTCCATATAACTGCTATCACAATAATATAATAAGTGTATCCCGCAACTGAAGCGTCCCGTGGCCAATTACTTTCCGCAAAAGAAGTGACAAAATCGAACTTTCACCATGCGACAATTCTCTGCGCCGCAACAATGTTTTCTTTTGTGGGGCGGGGGTGCCGAAATGAAATAATGCAAAGGAAAGCATGTTGGCTACAATCGAATGCCTACTTTGGGCACCTAGTGTGGCTACCGAAGGAATAGCGAATAAAACGTTAGACGCTTAGTCCACAGAGTACCCGTGCGCATATTGCTCGGTATCCTACACCGGCGAGACAAAATTTTCCGGAGAGGTTGGGCTCAAGTGAACGCGTTGCAATCCGTTGGGTCCCCGCAGTGATGACGGCGAGCGACCATGCATTGTTTCTTCTCCTCAGCTGCTATCCAGAAAGCGTCCAAAACTCTGCCAGGTGAAAATCCAGTCGGCCAGGGAAAAACTAACGCGCATCGAAGTGCGCCGCGTGGTGGTCGATGCAGCACGAGAAAAACGCATGCGCTCTGGCTGGATCGTCAGCCCGCGGGTAGCGAGAACAAAAAAAGAAAGAAAGAAAAAGAAACGAAAAAAGGCTCAGTGTGGCCTCGTGAATAAAATTCCAAGTAGGAAAATAAATAAGAACTTAGTTACCTTTGCTCGCTTTAGTGTCTTGACATGGATGCTTTGGCGCAGGTGAAAAAAAATGTTGATATTCTTTTCTGTTACATGACGGCACAAATGAACCACCAGAACGCTTCGTCTCATCAGACCTCGCTGCGTGCTTTGTCAACTTGTCTGATAGCGCGTTGATTTGGCTTGTCTCTTTGTATGGTCTGATGTACGACTTCAGAAAAGTCAATGCACCTTTAGCGTCAAATGTTTATAACAGCAGTAAACCCACAAATTTCTGGAATTGAAAATCTAAAGCACGACTTTGGAAATGTCAATGCACCTTTCTCATCAAAAGGTTATGACAACATTATACCCATAAAATTTCAGAACTGAAATCCAAGCGCTCCGTAGATTCCGCGGCCTCCGCGAAATGCGGAGACGAGCCCGCTCGCCATCAAAACGCGCTTGAAACTTTGTGCTCGGATGGGGCTGCTTGCGTTATGATATGCGACTCCCGCTGCATTCGTGTTGCAGCGAAATCCAGCCCGATTTCGCAATGTCCGCGCTAAAATGTCTTTTCGAGCATGAAAAGGACGTTCTAGACAAATTCGAGCATGATTTCCGGCGCCAGGAGTTGTTTTGGTCGGCGGCGCATGACTGCACGAAAAAATTTCGGGGAGGGGGGGGGGGGCTGAAGCCCCATAGGCCCCCCCCCCCCTGGCTACGGCCCTGAAACTGAGGTAGTCTCCGACGGCCCGAAGTAAGCTATAACCATTACTGTACCAACGCAGTTTCTCCGCTTGGCCATCTCAGGAGGGAGATGGGTCTCTTCAGTGCCGTAGCAGTCGTCGTCGGCCACTGTGTTGGTAAGTGCCCAAACAGAAGTCAAATATTATGTTTTCTGGAGGCCTTTCTTTGGAAATTATAGCCCACAGGAGCCAAACATAATTTTTTATATGCCTCTCTCACATGTATCGTCTTTTTTTTTGTAATGCCGTATCTGCTCACGAAAAGATGATATACTAGATAATAGCTGATCACACTCTTAAGAAATTCGAGAAAATGTTTTAACTTTACCGAAATGAGCGAACCCGCAATGATGTTCAATTCGCCGTGAAATTTTGCACTTTATTTAATTTCACACTGTTACACTAATACGTTTTTGTGTGTGTGCGTTGAGGGAAGGCGGATGGCAAATATTTGTGCCTGCGAGCGCAGTGTTAAAGCCGGACCGCAACGAGTGTTCACTTCAGCTAAACAAGCTGTAAATTAGTAATACGTACTATTGAAGCAGTGTTGGAAATGGCGCAAGGATGGTAGATGTCTAATTTTCTCATTAACAGGCTGTAAATGGCCCCTCGTGGTTAGCAAAATTTTGAGCGCGCCGAGGGCTCCAGCTGATCTCGGAGGTCATACCGAAGAGACGTGCTCGTTCTGATTCTGAACGTCACAAGGTCCTGCGTCATTTCCGGCAAGGGTTAATGTCAGCGTCTTTTTCAGTTGCCGTATCCAAGATGTCAAGTTTTGCGAGGTTTTCATCACGGATCGACACGTACTTCAAACTTCGAAAGGCAAATTCTGTTTGAAGCCTGCTGCGTTCCGCACTAACTACAACTAAGCTTTATTACGCGGCCTAAAATCGTGTTAAATTTAGCCTTTAAGGCAGTAGCGACGAAGGATGGTGGAAAGAATCGCCTTGATGTCGCAGCAAAAAATTTGATAAAGTGAGCTATAGATAGACAGGACAGGATGAAGGCTTGATGGCACAAAGCAACATATATATATATATATATATATATATATATATATATATATATATATATATATATATATATATATATATATATATATATATATATATATATAGCAGTGAAGCATAGAAGCACGTAGGAAAAATAACAGGACTTTAGTTGCATTGCGGCCGGGGTCCGGCCTTCATCAAGAGTGTGATTCAATTTATGCATCTTTCTCCGTAAAAAAAGAAAGACACGAGAGAGAGAGAGAGAGAAAGAGAGAGAGAGAAAAGAAACGCAGTATGACCACAAGCGCGCGTATATTTAGTGGCGTCATTAATACCAACACGTCCTTTGGCTCATATCAAAGACAACGAAAACAATCGCGAAGGCAAACTTGTGCGAACATACAGTGGTGCTATGACGGGATTACAATGTTCCGGGTACATAGAGTGGCATCACGAAAAAAAAAAACGAAGGAAAGCAAACCAGGTAGGCTGTTTGTGAATAACTCACGTCAACAGGTACACATTCATTCGTGTCCACAAAGGAGGACAGACGAAAGACATAGCCAATGGAATGTAGGGGAGAGGGGTGACATGTTAACAACACTGTAAAGATGGTTACACTCTTAAGGGTGTTTTTGCGTCGTACTGCTAACGCCCTTACCGTAAGGGCCTTAGAGAATTTTATAGAGGCCGACAACGGAGCTTTAACTAGATGTAGCTGAAAAATATGTAATCCTTCTGGCAGCGTTGGGCTAACAGGAATATCCGACAAGAGACATTCACCGGAAGAGATATGAAACGCCCCTGTCGGATATTTCTGTGCCCAAGACTGTCAGAATAATTACATAGTTTTTCAACTACGTCTTTTGTTATCGCACGTCTAGTTAGAGCCCCGTTGTCGTTCTCTAAATTTTTGTAAGGCCCTAACGGTAAGGGTGTTACCAGTGCAACAAGATAACACGTCCTTAAGGGTGTTACCATTTTCACAGTGAACAAGCACGCGAGGGGTCGCAACTGCCAGGAAAGTATTTCCTTTGTTCTTTGTTTGAAGTGGCTGCAACTTTTCTGTTACCTTGAAGACCACACACCGATCAATACACCCCCACCTAGCTATAGGATACCTGTACTGTGACCTCCACTGACCTTTGAGTTGGACGAACTGCGTTCTATTGCATTCTTTGAACAATTGGTATCCTTTGTGTCTGCGGGTAAGCTATTTTATACAGCCTGCGCGCATGTGAAAAATAAAATAAAATACCAATAAAATAATATATACATAACAGCAGGGTGAGAATAATTTCTCATAAATGGTGCGGAAATATACATATCACTTCGTAAAGGTGCTAATATATGTAGTATATAAACGTCAGGAACTGCATAAGGCAACCAGGAAAATTATTCAATGGTGTACCAAACTGGGTGGGGATGTTTCGGCTGGACAATCAAATGCCAAAATAAAAGAGAAAAGTAGGGAATCACAGCTAGAAATGCACGTGCACACAATTTCAACATCATACCGACCAAAAGCGACATGCGTAAATGTAGATGTGAAATAACAATAAGGGGCCGCGAAATTTGCGAGGAGTTCGCAACTTAAACGGGTAAAAAGGAAAGTTTGCCAGCACTTTCGTTGATTCCACAAGTTACAGCGTTATATGAAAGAATTAGATACCATTATCGAAGCTATGTTTGGTTGTGGTAATGTGACCACAGATTGAATGATTGTTGGAGTGGTTTTATGAAATGAGTGGCCGGGAAGACACTCGTATATTGATAGAGGAAGATTAGGGAGAGTAGCAGTCTGACAATTATGGTCGTTAAAGCGGTATCTGAACGGCGTTTCAGTTTGTCCAATGTACTGTAATTTACAAACAAAACATTCGAGCTAATATATGCAATTGTTAGTGCCGCACGTAAAATAACCTTTAATTTTCATGTGGAACTCAGAGGCAGTGCTTTTGGTAGGGAGTGCATGATGTCTTCATGCATTGGCGCAGGACAGGGGTGATTGGAGATCGCAGGGAGAGGCCTTCGTCCTGCAGTGGACATAAAATATCTACATAAATATCTTCGTGCAAGAGAGCAGTCTGTGGTGCCTAACGGTTTTTCTTCTAGAGGCCTTCGTCCTGCAGTGGACATAAAATATCTACCTAAATATCTTCGTGCAAGAGAGCAGTCTGTGGTGCTTAACGGTTTTTCTTTTGTATATGTTCTAGTTACCTCAGGTGTTCCTCAGGGATCAGTTTTAGGGCCCCTTTTATTTCTGCTCTTTATTAATGATATTGAAAGTGATCTTACGTCTTCATTTAGAATGTTTGCGGATGACTGTGTCATTTATAGAGTCAGAGATAACGCAAATGACATTTCATTATTACAGACTGATTTAGACCTTATAGGAACGTGGTGCAATACGGGGGAAATGTCACTAAATGTTGAAAAATGTGTTCACGTCACCTTTTCAAGGAAGCGCGCATTTGAGCCATGCACTTATACCTTGAGTAATATGGCATTAAAGAAACTTGACGAATACAAATATTTAGGAATTTTAATGACGTCTGACTTAAGATGGAACAGGCACATTACGCATATTAAAAATAAGGCAATACGTTCATTGGGTTTCCTCCGCCGTAACTTCAGTCAAATACCGAATAAATTAAAAGAGGAATTGTATTTCACTTATGTTCGTAGTTTATTTGATTACGGTTGTATTTGTTGGGATCCGTACACGGCTGATCTCACAGAACAGCTTGAAAGAGTGCAGAATAGAGCAGCTCGGTTTGTTCTTAATGACTATAGTAGAAAATTAAGTATGACAGAAAGTAAAATTAAATTATCGTGGCAGGCATTAAAAGACCGGCGAAAAAACCTGAGGTTGAAATTTTTCCACGTTGTTTATTATTCAAAAATAGGGATTGAGAGAGAAAGATATATTAAGTCGCCTACTTATACGTCGTTGAGACGCGACCATGCACTGAAAGTCTGCGAGTATCCTTTCAAGGGTGACGTCTTTAGGTATTGTTTTTTTGTTCGGTCTATCAGAGAATGGAATGCTCTTTCGCCGGACATTGTTAACATTGAAAACAATGATGCGTTTTATCACGCTTTATGTATGTGATTACTTGTTCCTTCCTTTAATATGTAATCCCCCCTGCTGTAATGCCCGCATGGGCGATGCAGGTATCTAATAAATAAATAAATAAATAAATAAATAAATAAATAAATAAATAAATAAATAAATAAATAAATGATGATGATGCTGATGCTGATGATGATATCATGTGTGCACATACCTTGCACCGTGTTTTCGTGCAAGGTCGCGAACCCGCAGTCTGAGGAATCCTCGTTTTAGATGGTGTTAAGATGTCATTCAGATTACTAGAATGTCTGAAGACTTCCGAGGTAGTTCTGGAAAGATAACTCTAAGTTGATCACTCTGCCCTAGTATGTTAAAATGTTTTTTAAGGATTGACGAAACATTCGGAACCGATGCTGAGCGAGTTAGACCAAGGTTACTTCGTGTCTGAATGGACAATTGCATTTTGACGCGGAACTAATCCTTCCGGTTCCGCGCAGCGGCTCTTTTAACGGCATCGTCTAAAATATGATGTGGGTATTCCCGCTGGATTAAAGCTTCGCGAAGTTATTCACAGTTTTCACAATAGTCTGACTGTTCCTAGCAAATCTTCTTAAAGCGGAGTACCTGACTATAGGGTATGCTGGTTTTCCAGTGTTTGACGTGTGAACATTTAAAGTGAAGATAAAGATGCCTGTCCGTTGGTTTTCGGTACAGTTTAGTGGCTAGTTTGTTGTTAGATAGGGAAGCTGTAATAACAAGAAAGTTAATCGTATAATGAGAGTACTCATGCGAGTGACAAATGGATGGGTGGGCGGTGTTAAAATGAGCCTATACCGGATAATAATTTATTTTCACCATGTCCACCAGATCAGAAAAATGTCGTCTATAAACCATTCATATTAAAGAGGTCTTAGTTTGCGCTTGCTAAGTCAATCTCAAGAACCGAGAAGGAAATTCTAGCATAATTTGGTCGAATGCTAGGGCCCGTTGATGTGCCGCTTATTTGAAGGTAATGCGAACCGCCAAATTCAAAATTACTGAGTGGTAAACTTATTTTCAATAATGTAGACAGTGTGCCACTACCAACGATTTTTTTCATCAGACGATCTAACATATGCATGAGCCTGGATGCCATCACTATGGGGGATGTTTGTATAGAGTGAAACAACATCTCATGTCACGAGAAGATGATTCTCTGGTATCAGGAGGTCGTAGATGTCGAACAAAAAAAGATTCGTATCTTTAAGATAGAATGAGAAAATACGTGGAAGGCTGCTGATTACTACATGAACTTAAGAGGAAGCTTTAGCTCGAGTGCTCCTATCTAAATACATGTAAAAGGAGAATTCGTTTTTCTCGGCAACCACTGCACCAAATTTGACGAGGTTTGTTGCATTTAAAAGACAAACTTAAAATCTAGTGACTGTTGGTTTCGAATTTTTGAGTTAGATCGTTAATTTTTTATTAAAAATTGGCAAAAATCGAAAATTTTCAGAAAACGAAACTATCAAGTTTACAACTCTGTAACTTAACCACTAAAAATGATAATACAATTCTGTGAACTGCATCTAATAGTACATCTAAAGCGGACAAAATTGATATGTTACACATGAATATAAAAAGAATTAATCATAGTGAAATACAACTTTTGCAAAACCGTTGTAACCAACGTAACAAATTCACGTAAGATGTAAAATGACATATTGAATTTGTCCGCTTTGAATGATCTAATGGATGCCGTTTACAGATCTGCGATATCAATTCTTGATGCAGAGCTATGAATTTGTAAACTTGGTGCTTCTATTTTTTTCAAACGGTCAAATATTTGAAAATCGTTTTAAGAAAATTCAAGCCCTGAATCGAAATTCCGCTTCCAACAGTCACTAGAATTTAACTTTCTCTTTCAAATGCAACAAATTTCATCAAAATCGGTCCAGAGGTTATCTCATAAAAACGTTTTTGCGTTTTACATGTATTTGAATAGGCCGCGTCGGAGTTGGGCCCGAGCTAAAGCTTCCTCTTAACGCGAAAGTTGCTCCGTGGCAGTGGAGACGCCCGGAACAATGGGGCATCCGAGAAAGTTCTGTTTATTTTAGGCAGGAAATAGAACGCGCCCGCGATGGGACTGAGTGGGACGAGTGAACCCACTGCGTTATCGCTTAATTGCTTAGCTTTTTCGAGACCTTTTATGGTATCTTCGACAAATTCGACCACAGTCAAGGCACTTATAGAGCATTTTCATGCTTACAAAGAGAGTTCCCAGAAGACTTCCGGTTAAGCCCTTCGGAAAAACATTGTTAAGTGGAACAACAACAACAACAACAACAACAACAACAACAACAACAACAACAACAACAACAACAACAACAACAACAACAACAACAACAACAACAACAACAACAACAACAACAACAACAACAACAACAACAACAACAACCCATACATGAGCTCAACGCATGGCGCACGTTCTTTATATTTGAAAACATCAAGAATATGTGTCTACATAATAGTATGCGACACAATACTTTTTTCTTGGCTAACTGGACTGTCGAAAATGGTTCACCGGAAGTTCTTCGGGGTCATGAACACACTGATGCTACATGGCGGTCGCAAAGGGTCTATAGAAAGTCTGATCCCTTAGCTGTCTGTGTTTCGTTCATATAATCCGTTTTCCTCATGATAACCCCGGCACCACCTTTGTACGCTGGCTTCATCACGATATCACTGCATTTAGTCAATGACCTGGCACCTTTGCTTTCTTCTAATGAAATATTTCGTTTAAATGAATTTTGCTTTTCATAAGCTTTTATTTAGGACGTCATGTTTGACAGCGACAATACACATGTCAAGGCATTCATCACGCTGGCCCGGAGGGGTCGAACGGTGGCTAGGAGGTAAATACTGGTGGCGTGTCAGAAGTGGATGGACGGTCGTGGAAATATTTCCGTAGGCACTCGTTCTGTGAAAAGTTGTCCAAATGTGTAGCCAATTGAAAATCTTCATATCCGCCAGTGCAGGACAAAAGCTTAGACCCCGTGACATATATATATATATATATATATATATATATATATATATATATATATATATATATATATATATATATATATATATATATATATATATATATATATATATATATATATATATATATATATATATATATATATATATATATATATATATATATATATATACAGTCAGAAACAAGATAGCAACTACTGTCGTGCAGGGGCAACTCCGTGCTTGCAAATGAAGAGTTACGAAATAACGAGACAGTAAAACAACGGCAAACCGAAAAAGTAAACGATGGGTGAGGAGCGCGGATATGTGTAGTTCATAGGCTATGTTATGAGTTATAACATACCTAAACCTGCTGTCATATGCGCGGTGTATGCAACTCATGGACTGCATTTCCTCTCGCACTGCGGGTGTGAAAATTTAGTCTATCGGGAGGGCACAAGGTCGACGAGACGGCATCCGTAGCGCCTCACGCAGATGCTTTCTTTACACCGTCCAACATTGCAGGTGCTGGAATTTTCATCACTCCAAGTATTGTTTACATGGACGCCGGTTCCGTAGGCGTTGATCTTCTGGTATGGATTGCTGCAGGAGCAGCGTCTTTAATACGTAAGTACATAAAAGAGCTCGCGTCGTTATAATCACGTGGGGTGGACTAATGCAAGAATTCTTTTGGCGTGATCCTACTATTATCTTAACATCCACCGTTCACTCCGTCCAATCATGGTGATAACGTAGGCAGAACGTCGTTTGGACGAGTGACAAAACCTAGAAAGGAATAACATTCGAATAGAATGTTTACATTAGGCCGGCCATGTTTGAGGCTGTATAACAGAATACGTGACGTTTTTTTTTTTACTTTCCCTTTTGACGGCGAGCACATTTACATCGTCAGATGTTCTGGACTCACTCCTCTATATAGTCGTTTTCGTGCCCGCCGCTGTCGTCGCTCTCTACCGCTGGCAGTCTCAAGAGTCCTAAGGTACTTCGCGAGAGTTTACAAAAAATGAACAAAAAATTTTCTAGGCAGCGCAGCAGCCAAAGCAGCCACAGGAGAAGCACATCAAAGAGATGTTTTCCTTCTCACGATTAGGAAATAATATTTGCTGCATTCTGAAGCCAACATCAATAAAAAAAAAGCAATTTCAACCGAAGATCACATGGTGTTCTTACATTACGCGGAAGCGAAATCTCGCGACGCAGCAGGAACAGCGCCCCAGCAGATGCCAGGCGTATAACAACTCTGGTGCGATGAGGAACGCCGGCAACAGCGTAACAGGGGACGCACCTACGAGACAGGACTGTGGGAAAAAAACCGTCGGCGTTTGAGAGTGCCCAGCGAAAGGATTAGATATATTTAGCTTGACCTTTACTCGCCGTTCCGCTAAGACCAGTGTACGGCCCCAACACCTCCTAGAACCACTTGGTCCACGAAGGTGGGATATTTTCACTGATTTCAGCGCTCCAGAAATAGACAGAGACGCGATGCAAGTATATGGTTACGGAGCGATCGATAGATGGATGAACGCGAGTTTTAACAGAGCGATGAAGACGACGATGAGGTCGATTGCACGTGGGCCGGATCAGACCTCTTTCCCTAGTTTTCTATGTGGATGGATGAATGGATGGATGGATGGATGAAGAACTTCTTTGAGGTCCGTCGGTGCGCGCGATTAGTGCGCAGCGGGCCGCTCCCACGTCGGGACAGAGAGGCCTTGCCCCCCCCGCCGCGTCGCGGGCACCATGAACAGCCCAGAGCTGTGTCGCAAGGTCCGAGCTGCGTAGAGCTCGGTCCCACTGTTCCTTGGTGGTTCTGGCCCCCGGCGCCAGGGGGCGACCCCAGAGCACGTGAGCAAGGCTAGCTATATCGTTACAGTAGCGACACGCATTGTGAGGGTGCGCGTTCGGAAAGATTTTGTGCAGGAAGGCCGGGCATACAGGCGGCTTCAGACGGGCACCTACTCATGCTTCCTTTGTAAATATTTTGTAAATATATCGTTCGCCTACATCTCGCCTCCGTCACACTTTAGCGGCGGTGCGCGGTACGTGACGCCTCGCAACGGAACTCCGCAGCGGTCGTCGTGTTGGATATCTGTCTCCAATGGCGGAACACGCGGCACCTACATCAGCAGCGTACGCCATTTCAACGGTCGTGCTGGTGCAACCCCGGGATCCTGGCCCGTTCTGTGGTTCCGGTCAAGCGAACGTTGAAGACTGGCTGGCGGAATACGAACGCGTGAGGGCTAACAACTGATGGGATCCTACCCTGATGTTGGCAGATATTATTTTCTACCTCAAAGGCAGTGCAAAAGTATTGTTCGATAACCACGAAGCTGAGATCGGGAGCTGGGACAGCTGCAAAGAAAAACTACGAGACTTGTTTGGAAAGCCCGTTGGCCAGATGATCGCGTCCCGTGCGCGGACGCCTACAGAATCTTACGTTTCGTACAATGAAGACGTGTTATCGCTATTTCGAAAGGCCGATGCCGAGATGCCTGAGGACAAGGTTGGGCATATCTTGAAAGGGATCTCCGATGACGCCTTCAACCTTATAATGTGCAAGAATTTCTGTATAGTCTACGCTATTACAAAGGAGTGCCGACGCTTTGGGCAGTCTAAAAGCTGTTAGGGTTGGCGTCTGACACCACGTGGCGAGAGGTCATTCACCCTACCCTGAGCCGGAGCCCACGGGCGCAGGTGAGGTCATTCATCCTAACACCTGAGCCGGAGCCCACGGGCGACCTCTTCCCCTCCTCTCATGGTCATGGCATCGTGTGTGCTTACCTCATCCCCTTTCCCCCCTTCTGAGCCGGAGCCCACGGGGGCCCTCTCTCCGTGCCTGTCACGTGTCATTCGACGGAAGCAAGATCCCGCCCACAACTTGTAGAGAGCCTATTTAAGGGGCTCCGAGATGTACTTTGAGAGACTTCAGACTTGAGACTTGATACTTCATTCTTTTCTTATTTTCTTTCAACTACTTTTGAATAAACAGTGCAAGTTTCGCACTAGCAAATCGTCTCGCGCCTGCTTGGTCGCCATGATCTACCGGATGCCGGTAGATTGAGGCCTTTTAAAAGGCCTCAATGAAGAGGAACGGTCGGACGTGACTAATCACACGTTGCTTTTCAGTGTAGTCCCCCAAGATTGCTGACACATCAAGCCCAAAAAATTTTCAGTGCTTGAATCCTCGCATAAATAAAACAGGAAAGATTGATCTTCTCAAAAGAGAGTCACACCTATAATGATTATGGTGTTGGGCTGCTAAGGACGAGGTCGCGGGATCGAAACCTGGCCACGGCGACCACATTTCAATGAGAGCAAAATGTGAAAACACCCGTCTACTTAAATTTAGGTGCACGTCAAAGAACTCCAGGGGGTCCAAATTTCCGGAGTCCCCCACTACGGTGTGCCTCATAATTAGAAAGTGGTTGTGGCATGTAAAACCCAATAATGTAATTTTTAACACCTCTAATGACGTCACTGTTACTGCAAAAGTGCACCCGCGAGAATAGGCGAATGTCTGAAGTGGTCAGATGCGGGGAGTATAGGACGGGCGTTCATGCGCAGAAAAGCTGCAGTAATATATGGGAACCATCACCACAGTAGCGCAGTGTAAAGGCGTACTGTCATGGTCGGAAATGACCCCTTTCCGTGCGTAGATTAACTTTTATGGCGTCCCGCAGGTGGTAGATCAGGGCAGCATAGTACTATCCGGTGATCGTCTCTCCCTTGTGCGGAATATTCACGAGCAACCGACCCTCGCAATTTCAGAAGACAGTAGCCATCACTTAGCCCCATAATGGAGCACACCGGGCTTTGTTGGCGCTGCAGGGGAAGGATGCGTCTATGGATTTGACTGCAATTAACTTGCAGGTAAAGGGTCATTCTCATTACATTAACGATCTCATTCCGTACAAGGAAGTTCACAAGGTCTCCACTAAACCGGTTCGGGTTGCCTCTGGTCGTTGTGTACCGCATGTGCTTTTGTTCATAAGAGAGCAATCCTGTTGGGGGCCGGTCATTGCTAGCTTTCAAGTTCTCGATATTGATTTTGCTGAAAGCGTCACCACTTATTAGGGCGCGCCATTATGACTGCGCACGCTGCGCATGCGCGGGTTTCTGTGGAACGGCTTTCCACGAAAAATACATGCAGCCGGTTGCTCCCAAGTCGGCGAGTTGGGCACAAGGCTGACGGGACCCCCATGTTGACGCCACTTCCGCTGGCCCAACTTTCGCATTGTCCTCGTCCGCTGTGCTCGCCGCGCTAGAGGGGCGCAGCTACGATGGAAATTAGATCAGCCACTACCGCACAGCCGCACGCACAATCAAGAAAATGATTTCAGCTGGTGAACAACACAATGACAACTTCTAAAAACACCCCAAATCTTACAATTACAAACACAAGTCAGTTCCACTTGATGAGATCTAGTTAATTGCTGGTGGATTGATAATACTTTAATATATTGCTCGCTGGAACCCATGGTCATTGTATTTCTTTCTCTCTTCAGGTTCAGTGTTGAGTCGACGGGAAACGCGCTTTGTTAGCAAGTTTATAACATACCAATTCTTGCCTTTTAGGGCAGCAGCAAGAGCGTCACATATTCGAGCTAAATTTCACAGCAAGATGCTTTTGAACCTCAATTTTCAGATGGGCTTTGTGTCGCCGAACTCGGTGCATTGCTGCCATCTGCTGGCGGGCCTTACGAATTCGTTAGCGTTGCTGCAGAGACAATGGGGAGAGCTGGAGACGTCTTGTCGTTTCTGTACGCCTGGAGTTTCCTTCTCTTGGACCCAGTTATCGTCGCCGTACACGGGCTTACTTTCACGACCTACGCGCTCATCTTTGCATACGGCACTTGCACACCGCCGCACGCGGTTACAGCCTTGGTGACAGTAGTTGCGATAGGTGAGTAGTCCGTATCAATGCAAGATTGTATACCGACGGTATGACTCATTAGTGCCTTTGTAATGCAGAACTTGCAGCTGTGGTGAACATGTTTTCTCTGAAGACGTCCATGAAAATTCAGAACGTCTTCTTCGTCATAAAGATCGCAATTCTTCTGGCGATCATCGTTACCGGCATCGTATGGTGTTTCCGAGGCAAGTGCATTAATGAAATTTTTTTGCGTTTGTTTCTTGATCAGTAACTGCGGTACAGCAATCACTCTTTTTGCCAACTGATGCGAAACTAATAAAACATTTTCTCTATACTTGACAAAAGTTTCTAGAGAAGCAAGGTTTATACATGTTTAACTTTTTCAGCGCTATTGAATTAGCGAATAAACTTGGCAGAAAAGAAAAGCTCCGGTTCGCTACACGCAAAATGTTTGAAACACGGCAAATGAACGAACTACAGCAAAAAACGAATATCTTCAAAAATACTTCTTACTGGACAGACGGGTAAATGAGTCGTAGTAAGCGGTGTCGATGTATCCACTTTAGCCTTTTCTGTTGGAATCGGCGTGCTCAGCACGAACTGAACTTTTCGCTTGGACTTTTCATCCACGTTAGTACCGGAGGGCTCCTTGACCAAAAGTTAAAAACTGCCAAGTAGTATACCCTAAATTTACCTGACAGCATGGACATCTAAGTGTTTATTGAACTCGGCATCATAGCCGCATTATCAGTATTTTCATAATCATTATTATGAACCTTGAAAGTGATCGTTGCTAGAGAACAGAAATAAGTGTAGCTGACGAGGAATCTTCAAACCCAAAATCGCCACGGCAACCTATTTATAACAAAACAGTTAGCTCGAGAATAGTGACTAACAATATTAACTGGAAGCTTATGAATATTTGAACTTGAGAAGGGAGCTTTTTTGTTTTTTTTCCTGCAATGTTCCATTTGAGAGGCGCATCGGTTGAATGTAATGCGGAGTACATTATCCGGACGGTTGTTTTCTTAATATCAGCTGGATTGGATTAGGCTAGATGCAACAAGTGGAAGGTCCGCTGTGCTCGTGAATTAGAAGCTGACATACGGGCACCAAGGGCGGGAGCACTTTAGCGCGCAGAAACCAAGACAAGCACAAGCACCTACTTCCAACTAAATTTTTATTACGGAGAACTTTAGTTGGAAGTTAGCGCTCGTGTTTGTCTTATCCTTTCTTGTGTTTGTGGTTTATGCGCGTTAAATATGTTTGGCCATGGAATGCCAACTCGCTCGATCTGTCAAATTACGAAGGACAAATTGCGTTGGTGACAGTCCTGCGATGCTGACCAGACGTATGGCATATCGGCACGAGACTGACTTTACGAATGCAAAAAGAAAACTAAGAAATCACAACGCGTAGACATTGACACGCAATCACATTGACACGTGTGAGGTACACGTCTCAGTGAGGTACACACCCCACCCCAGTGTTAATTTGTGCTACAAATAATTGGTGCGTGTATGTTACGCAGTGAAATAGGCGGAAGTGCGGCATCAAATCTAATGATTGTTGCAACTGAGCGCCACTCATATAAAGAATGTGCAGAAACCATCGAAGATTATTGCAAAAGTAAGCGAAGCTGCCAAATAAAGATAAGGCAAACTGCTTCTCTCTCAATAAGTGAATGGTGGATATGCGAAGCAACGCGCGCGCTAAGCCTTCTGAATGCGCTGCACTCACGTACAAGCTTCTGTGGCAATGAAAGGAATAACACAGTGGTAGGCCTTCTACCCAATACTGCGCCAAGTATTCCGGAGAAGTTTCCCGCGTCTTTCGGTTTTTAAAACAGATACTGAATCAGCGTAGCATTCACGTGTGACTGTTTCGCACTTGCGCAAATGGAGAAGAGAAAAAAAAATGTAAAGAGAAGTAAAATCTAAAAAAGAAGCACCGAGTGGTGGGTTTTACGCACTGTTTTAATTGTAAGCAACATTTGCATATTATTTGTAGCCCATCTTCAACTAACGTGAATGAGAATGTGGGTTTGCTTTCAGGAGAGCTCTTTTTTTGCGCGCTATTTGCGTCCGCACCTCTTTTCCTTCATCGTCACATAAAGTTGTCCGTGAGTGTAGCCTCAAGGAGGGAAGGTCTAGGGTTGTTATTCCCTCGTCCCATCCGTGCGTCCGTGGTCCACTGGGTAGAGCGCATCGAACTGGTCCGCTGGATGAGCCTGGTTTAAATCCGACTATCACAGACGTAACATCTTTATTGGGCGACAGCTGTTCGGAAACGTGTTCTGTCGTCTTCGTGATGCATCCATCCGACGAGGCAATACGCAGGCATTATGCTCTCTCGCATCGCTGCGTCAACCCGGGGAGAAACCAAGGGAGCCACGCTTGGAAGTAAAGGCATGTAACTCCGAAGTCACGTGCCTTTTTTGCGGGTTTGGCATTTGTATCTCGCCGAGATGTAGTGCAAAACATCCCTCACAGTTCTGGCGGGGGTGAAGAGCGACATAAAATTTGGATGCACTCATTATGGGTCTCTCCGTGTAGCATTTAACTGAAACTGTTTAATAAAGCTTCGCTTAACATGTATTCCAACAACTTTGTTGGATCTTTTATAATTACCATTATCAATGTTTCTGCGGCGTCATGTTTTACTCGTTCCAACAAATTTCAGCGGGTTCACGTGACCAGAAAAAAAATATTTCCCCGCAGACTATATTCGGAGAAAGCTGCTCAAACTACTAAGAAAAAGCATTACTGATTTTAAGAAGGTGTGGGATGGCTGGTAGACGCGTCTAGGACGCTCGATGTGATGTGACCCTCAAGCTAAATATCAGAGGTATAGTCTGAAATTTATATAGCCCCTTTTAATTCTAGCCCACAGTATACAAATTTTAGCAGCTGAGAAATCTTCAGTAGGTGTGTATTTTAAGTAGGAAGGGCGACTGTGCGGTTGAATTTGGTGCGCGTTTACTTTTATCTAGATCAGATGGCAGTCTGCACTGATCACTGGCAGTCTACTTTCGTTTTCTTCCCTCATTACTGCGCACAATGCGAGAATACCAACTCGCCAACTCTTCCAGCTCTCTATATTAATAACCATTCGCTTTAGGGATAGGTGAAAGAAACACGCTGGTGTGGCGTTGCCAAATGCGCCATTTCATTTGCGACAGCTACTAGCGCTGGCCATTTAGTAAATTCGAACGTTTTCTGCTTTGAACTTTTATTTCAGAGCCAGCATTGCTTAACAAGTTTACGTTCGATGGTCCCACGACACCTGTAAAGGTAGTCGAATCATTCGCTGTGGCCATGTTCACCGGGTCTGGAAGGTAAGGGCATTTCGAACCTGGCCTTCATCTACTTACGACGAAAGCACAGAGTGACTAGTGTTGCTTTTGCGAGCTCACAGCAAAGTGTGTACAAAGATTTATCAGAGCAAACGATACACGCCCAGTGCTGCTGTGGGACCCTTATCAACAGAACATGATCGATTCGCTGGAGCGCGCACAAAACCTAGCAGCCAGGTACATCGTCGGTGAGTATCGCCGCAAAAGTAGCGTCGCCGCTATGATTGCAACTGCAGACGCTGAGCGATTGTAGGCGTTTTCTTAGGCTCAAGCTCTGCCATGTTGCCGAGTGTCTATGGTGTTGGATTGCTAAACACGAGGTCGCAGGATCGAATCCCGGCCATGGCGGCCGCATTTAGATGGGATCGAAATGCGAAAACGCCTGTGTACTTAATTTAGATGCACGTTAAAGAAACCACTGATGGTCCAGATTCTGTGACTGAGATGTATAGATCTATTTCATCGGTCGAGGAGGAAAGGGCGCGTGGTGAGGCTTTCCTCCTCTATGGCTTGTGCGAGAATGCGCGGCGCTGCTTGAATGTCGTGCCGCCGAATGTTGCTTAACGATTTGGAGATGTTTTAGCTCGTTCTCTGTGAAATTCACGCGATGTCAGTTCATACGAGGTCGTCGAAGAGCTACTGTGTAGCCTTTCGCTGAAACGGTAACTACAGTAGCATTGACACAGTTACTAGCGCGAACAAGACAAACGGAAAAAAGGATGGGACAGGACAGAGCGCTAGACGTCAACTCACAAGCTTTATGCAGAAAATCACCGTCCAAGCATTCCGTGCAGATGGTTTACCAGCGAACCTGAACCGTGCGGCCCCGGTGTTTATAGCTGGGTTAATCCCGACAGTTCATTAAACGATGGTTGGTAGGCTGCCGGGTCCTCAGTACGCAGTTGCTGCTTGCGCTCCGCTGCTCGAGCCTTTTCTTGTGTCCGGACTGCAGTATCGGCGCGCGTAGACGAGGGCATTTCAGGTTCTGCTGCCGGCGTTGCTGATCGAAAGCTGCCTGCTGCTCAGGAGTACTTATGACGCGTGGCGTATACACATTTCAGAGCTGGAAAAAGGCTGCTGCGCTCGCGCGCGGTCCCAGGGGTGAATCTCGCATGTCTGCCATTGGCTGTTCTAATGCAGACGCTCCTTCGACGCTAGCGCCAAGGTCCCTTTCAGTTACGGCCCTAACAGGAGGGCGAAGCTTTAGCAAAATGGCGGCGCACATGATTGTTTACGTTGTCATGGCAACAGGAACAGCAGCCGCGCGGCTGCCTCCTCTCTCTAGGTTTTTTTTTTATTATTATGCCGACCCACTCCGCTCCTTTTACAAACTTCGACATGTGCCTCGCACCTTTACTTTTCCTTTATTCTTGCCTGTCCGCGGCGCGTATGTTTTTTTATCGCGGGCGCGTGTTACACAAGGCATTGGCATTGTTTGTGAACTGGCGCGTGGTGCACCGTGGGTTCTTTACGTGTTTGCGCGCATGCAGCCTTGTTCATACTTTGAGTTTGTCAGCATATGCCAGAACAAATATAAGTTTCACTTCCAACACAACAGATCTTTGGCCTCGTTGTATTGACTTCCGTTTCCGAAAACAAAGATTTTCGCATAACTTGGTTTGATACACGCTCAGAAAATGAACAAAAGTGAAAATGCATGGCATGTACTATTATGAGCAATATGAAAGGGAACACAGGAACGCGTAGAAAATACCCTCAGACCCAGCTACGTGGGTGACACGCAGCGGCCGCCGTCGGAAACAAAGTGGAAACGGGACGCTGCTCTAACAACTGTTCGCACTCCCGCCGTGTGTCTGCGAAGTGCGGAACTTCGCATCGCCAGCAGGCGGCGATAACACTGTTAAATATTGCGTCACTGATAACTTTTTGCGCCGAATCGTTACAAAAGGTAGCGCTGTTCCTGACTTCGGTATTGATTCATGGTAGATCTTGTAAATCAGGAAAAAAAATGATCTTTAAGGGTGAGTTCAAAATAAGTTTATTGACGCTTGCCGAATATTAAAAAGATATTGAAGCAAATGAAATAAGGCAATAGCTTCATCGCAGCTTACGCTCGTCCTTTGTTTTGTTCGTTGGTGGCCTAACAACGCGTCATGCCACCGTCGACTTGAACGACGGCCTCCATTCTTTGGGGCAGAGACGCGTAGAGAAGCTCGATGAATGCGGTATCACGCTGAAGGCACTTTCACTCCATTCTATTGCTTCCCATAGTTGGTCGGAGTTCGCCAATTCTAGTGACCTCTTCGAAAGGTTCACTTTCATACGGCCCCAAACGCGCTCTATAATGTTCATGTCGGCACCCTTCGCGCACCTCGGAAGTTGCATTACCCCTCGCTCTTCCAAAAGGCGCGTCACGTCCTTCAATGTGAGAACGGGAGACAAGTCCTGCTGGAAAAAATAACACCCATCCGGGTGCGGCCCGCTCAACACATAGGGGATCATCTGGTGCTCGAGCAGGGTACAATACGCAGCACTGGTGAACCTCCCATCCATTCTCACCAGTGGGCATGGGCCATCGTGGGAAATCGCCCCCCAGACGTTCACAGACACGCGTCTGCTGGCGGCCACCTCCTGGATATTCTGCGGACTAAAGCGTGTGCTTGCGGTCCGCCACACTCTTTCGTTGGTCCCAGCGGCTCGAGAACGTGGACTCATCAGAGAAAACTACATACTTTCATTCGCTCTCGCTCCAGCTGCGGTGTTCAGTAGCGAACCTCAGGCGAGCTGCTTTGTTGGCTGCGGTGAGCAGAGGTTTCTGTGCGGCGATGAGACTTCGCAGTCCTGCTTCTCTAAGCCTTCGTCGTTCCGTGCTGTCGCTCACGTTGTCCAAGCCAAGAGCACCTCGAACGTCCTTTGCACTTAGAAATGGTTTGTGTCTGACGGCAGCCACGATGCAAAGGTCTTGGTCGTTCATTGTTGATTGGGGTCGTTTGCGGTGCGGCGCATCGTTTATGCGTCCTTCGTCTCGGTAAGCCTGGATAATCCGGTTGACCGTTTTCAATGGGCAGCCTGTCACGAGGGTAATATTGCGCTGCGTATAACCTCTTTTAAACATTTCTATCATATCTTCCCGCTGTTTCAGAGGCACTCGAGGCATCTTGAGGCTACAAAATCAGAGTTGACAGCTCTGCGTGGGCCACTGCCGTGTGCTACGTGAATTTTTCTGAAGAAACTTCGTGCAATAAAGTCGCACGAGAGACAGTTTATTAATGTTCTCTTAAAAAAAAATTGTATTCTATTGCTGTGTCGTCATTGGTTCGACGTGCCACTGACAACCGGGTGCGTCGATTCAAATAAAGAATCTGTTTGAAATAGAGGGCGAACTTGGTCTAATAGTACTATCAAGCGGCTGCGCGAAGAAAAAAAAAAGGATGAAAGGAAAGACAATGGATCGGTGTGTCACTGGCGACGATTACAGTCTTATCGGCTGTCCGACGATCCATGACGTAACTGCTCCTTTGTAGAAATGACAGAGTGGTGGGAGTGCCAACAGTTAGAGGAAGAGCACCCTCCTTTCCCTCTTTGTTTTTCACAGCGCCATCCGCGTATCGCTCCGAGTCTGTTTCGAGGCTGTTTGCCACGCGTTCCTTTGTTCCCTTTCATATTGCTCATAATAGTACATGACTACTAATGAACACAAAAGTTCAGAGTCAGTGAAAAAAAAAAGCTCAGGAAAACGCGAGGGCCGCTTCATGTGCACAAATATAAAAATTTTTTTTTTATATAATTCCCTAAAGCCCAAAGTGTAGAAGAGCTTCTGATATGCGCACTGAGAGCTTCTGATATACTCCTCGAGATATTGCACAAACTGGACGACATGTATGACATTAGTTGTCATAGTCATGACAACTAAAGAAAAGGAAAATTCACTGGTAATTCCAAAGACAGTGATGCAAAAAATACCTAAAAATAGAATAAAATGCTAAGATTGCTTGATTGACAGCCATAAAAAAAACTTACTTATATAGCTGCACAAAAATATATGAAATGCGTGACATGTTCATTACTAGGGAACAAAATGAAAAAGACATGGTAGAAAAAAAATAACATTGTACTAAAAACGGAAATACGCATTATCACATTTTGCACAACCTGAGTAACGGTGGCAAGGGGCAGCAGAAGGAAGTCAGCCCCCCTTTTGCATGCAGCACAGAGAACATTCGCACAAAGGCCTGTTCCTCATATACCACGGGAAATAAGCCAACAACACGACTTTTCTTTCACCACGAAAGTAATGTTTAGCAGTAAAATTACGCCACTTGCAGGGCTTATTGTTGAGGTATTCGTGCGCTACTACACCATGCACGAACGGTGAGAGTCGTGAAACGGGTGAAGCATCGCGTAACACAAGCATACAGCCATGGAGAACCACGAAACTGACGAAACTGCCCACGCCGGTCAACGCACAGCAGCGCACGCTTCCCGATAACAGCAGATAGTGACAGCGAAGAGATTGAACAAGAGTGGACACTCCCATAGAGCCCAGCGGTCGAATTGACTGCAGCGCACCAAGCCGTCGGCGTTAATACCTGACCCACACTTCCGGTTTCGGTTTTGGGCGCGCGCGTTTTGAACGCTAGCTGGAACGCGTTACGCCTGCTGCGCTTATTTTTTATTTTTTTGCTTCTAAAGCTTAACCGCGCGCGGTATTCGTGGGAAATCGGTTTATTATAAAGTAAGATTGATTGCGAACGATGTTTACAAGCCTCCATCGAATATGCGCCACGTGAAATTTCATAAGGACACGAGACGCCTTGTGAAATGAGGAAATATTTTTTTATATATAAATGCTCGTTGCGGGCTTTCTGTGCATTCATCCAACGTTGTGGCGCCAGGTAAGCAGCAGTAGTTCCCGTACGAAGCTCCACCGGACGACGTCAGCTGAAAAAATTAAATTACAAGCGTCATTGCGGTATTAATATATACGAATAATGCCTGTAGCGGCGAAACGTGGGAAAGTGGTGAATGGGCGGCATTACAAACAAAAGCAGTTTGGTTTTACGTACACGGCGTAGAAAATACCCGGCTCATCCCAAACAATACGGTAGGTACCACGAAAAGATCCTATTTACAAGCATTACCCCCCTTTCCAGGGTTTATTTCCTGCACTTTAAGAGCACGAATATACGGGCTACTACGCGTTTCCAGGGGAACTTGGCTACAACCAACGCGATAGTACGCTACGAATACACAGAGGTGGCCAGAACACAGGCTTTCAACCGGACCATGCTGGACGCTCGCAGAATTCCTTCTACTCGCACTCAACACAAATGCGTGGGTGCAAAGCCCGTCTTCAGTCGTTCAGAAGACAGAATTTTCAAGTTGCAAGTTCCTGACGTTTGAGCTCCTTGGCGTTATCTTTTGCGCGTTCTGCCACCGCAAGCAACACACTTCCGTGTTATCACTCTTGGCAACTGCTCCTCGCGTTTTCGACAAGCGTGAGTACCGAAAGAAGGCTTAAATTGTTGCGGGGCCATAAAAATTGTCACAACCATGTCACATTAAGATTCAGTACGCGTAAAACTATTTTTGTCATCATGGCCGAGCTGCCTTTCGCGGCGTCACGACAGGCGCGGCAAGCGTGCCTTATAAGTAACAAAAAAAAAGTACCCAAAATAATTTTCAACAATGTTGGGCGTCAGAGAAAGCGCCACGAACCTGTCAGTGCATAAAGCGCGAATCTTAACTGCGCGCCATGGCCGAGATGCTTTTCGCTAACCGCGTCGCAGCACCAGGCGCGGCCACTGCGCTTGAAAGTACCCCAAAAAGTAACGAAATTAGTTACGGCAATCTTGGGGTCAGAGAAAGCGCCAAAACTTGTTACAGTGAGATTCAGTACACGCGAAGCTGCGTCACAGCGCCCTGTGCGACTAGCGTGCCCGAAAACTACCGAAATAAGTAAAAGTAGTATTGGGGCTCCCCCCATAGAAAGCTTCGCAAACGTCTTCCAGTAAGAGTCATTAATTCAAGTTAACGGCGCCACGACGGCCGCGCTGTTTTTCGTTAACTGCGTCACAAATCCGGCCGAGGTGCCGTGCCGTAAGCCTAATTACTTGAAATGCGTCGCAGACTGTCGAACAAAGTTTCTCAGCTTGCCGTAATCCAATAGTGCAGTGGTGCCATGTCGAAGTTCAGAAGGAACGCAAGAATCCGCCGGGAGCCCACCAAACCAGGCTAAATCCGAAAATAGAAAAACAAGCAGACGGTTCGCCGAACAGGCCAACGCTCAGACGCGCTGCTGGTCTCGCTGGCTTCGGCAGTGTCTGACGAATGACGCATGCATCTAGCTCGTCATTCGCCTATTCGCCTGTCGCTAGGCAACGGAAGTAAGTCGGAAAGTTTTAATTTTATTTATACGCAGATATTTTTACTTTTGCCTGGAAAGAATAAAAAGAAATAATGAAACAATTTATGTTAACCTTCTTTCACATTTTCTTTTTTTTTTCGATGCTCGCGGCAGCGAACGATCAGCCTTAATACTATCGTGACGTATTTCCTGTTACCACTTTTCGCCCCGAGTGTCCCCTCTTGTTTAATTTCTTTCTCTATGCATGAAACTTCATACAGCGGGCTAAACTGGCGCCGGGCCGGCGGGCGCGCGCGGTGACAGTTGAAGGTACAGTGGCTAGAATAGGGGAAGTGTGATGAGCGAACACCACCTAAATTACTGAAGGCCTCTCCACGCCAGAGTGACGTCACGGAAGTGAGATCACCCTGGTAGTTGGCTTTCCACTTTGCTGGAATGCTTGTTGCGAGTTACTTATCTGTTCGTTCACGTGAAAACAGCACATTAATTTAAATTTACACCTCGAAATACTTCTTATGCTACAGGTTGGGAACGTAAGCGATTTCAGTCTTTTTTTTCGCTTTCTGACACATGAAAAATGCTTTCGCGGAGCGTTGGCTGACCACCTGCAACCCACCATCCCATTTTTCTTTTACACATTTATGTACACAACCCTCACATTCTTTTCATTTATTTTTCTGAGTTGTCTTTCCCGACAGTCGTTAACAATCGGGCAAATAGAAAATACAGGTATTTCTTGATATGACATTGTGACTTTCATTGAGATTGGATACAAGAAAGTATTCTGAAGTTGAAGCCAATACTTCTGTCTGTAGTGTGATATTTGAATATAACTATAGAAACAAATGAAAGGCACTTTTTAATTCAGATGAATGTAGTGTCATTTATGACATCCTAAAATTGACATGGCAGGTAAATATGTACAAATAAATAATTTTTCATTCAAACCAATTAGTGTAGTCTATAACATGGGCAACATTTTAATGTGAACAGTGCATGCAAATATTACAAAGAAATCATTTCTCATTCAAGCAAATTACAGTGCCATCTATTACCAAATGCAAACAAATTATTGACAACTATTACAAAAGAACATAACAATGTGAACGTGGACTGCAAATGCCGCTAAAGAAGGTTAAGTTTGCAGTGTCTTCTGTTTTCGATTTTTTTCTTGCTTATTGGCCGTAAGCTTGTCATTTGGAGCTTACAGAGATTTTTAATAAGATATTTGCAGCCACACTAAAATGTATTTCATGACGGGCTGTGGTGAACGTCCATGTTCACACATGTAAAAGTCTTCATTGCGGTCAATAAGGGACGTTGTCAAGACAACAAAAAGTTCCTTTTGCTTTAGACAATCAAAATTTACTGTCATTTTTTCATTTATCAAATTGCACAAGCACTATGTCCGTTTTCACAACTGCATGCACAACCACGGGCTGGGGAAACAAGAGGCCACCTCTCATGGCAGTGGCAATGAGTGCAAAATCGTCAGTCAGAACTCTGGTTTTCTAGTACCAGGTTCTTCTTGCAAGGTGAACATGCAAGTTTTTTTTTGTAGCGGCATGTGCACAATAACCAGCCACATACGTAATGGCTGCAAGCATCGGCTGCTTTTTTGCGATATCTTGCTTTCTTACAGCAACATGAAAGTGCTTCAAAGCTTGTAGGTCGTCAACTGAAGCACAATGAGTGAGCACATCTAGTTGAGGAAGTTCGGGGAACTCGAGCACTTCCTGCAGTCTGAATTTGCGCTCGGATTCGTATATCTGCCGTATAGACACGTGGTATTGTGTTCCTGACAACTGCCGATATTTGCAAAATCTGTCCTCTAGGCAGTCCGTTTGGAATTTACCCCGCAACACATATGAGAAACCAAGCTATTCAATGCAGTAGCGTGTTACTTCTACAGGTGCATGGGAAGTGTGGCGGCATGCACTGTGTGTTTCACAGGTCCTGTGACCTGCATCATGTTTTAGAGTTTTCCATAAATCTATCCAATCAAGTACACTGTTCAGGAAGTCGATCTGACGGGAAGACAGACTTCTGACAGGCTTTTGAAAGCTGTCATGTAGGCGCTGTCCTTTGTGCGGAATTTTCACATTTACAATGTTACACCATGTCAAGGTAATCGGATAAATTTAGGTGTGCCTTTGGCATGTTGAAGTTTAGCTAATTTGGAACTAGTCAGTGCTGAATTAGTTGAAACGTTGAAAACCTTCAGGACGATATTGACATTCTGGCGCTCCAAGTTAGATGGATATTATGCTTTTAAAGGACCCCTCACCAGGTCTGTCCATAATGAGCTGACAAGCGCAGAGCATACAATGCGCGCTAACGATCGTGTTTGCAAAGAAGTACATCGCTAAGCCCCGCGGAAAGGTCTGAAATTTCAATCTCAACGCCATTTTCCCTTTCTCTCACGGCGAGCGCTCTCCAAGCCGGACTGTGACGTACTCGTGTCCCTGCGCCTACGTATTCGTGTCCGCAGTGTGATGTCGCTCGTGGCGACACGTGACTTCAAGAATTATTCAAGGCAACATCTGTTATTTGTGCGATCTGTTGCTTGAATTGACGAATTGAAGTTTAGAGAAATAATAAAACACACAAATGGAATATCTGCGTGTTTTTGTTTTACTTCGCACCAAACCAAGAGAGACGTACTTACTTCCGCTGCGTCTGCTTGTTCCCACGGTCGTGTAGTCACGTGCGCAGGCACTGAAACTATGCCATTTTCTATCTTGTTCCAGTGCATGACCATGCTCTGGGATCCGCTTGTTGCACCTCAGTATTCGTGAAGCACTGAATTATACCCGCTAGTCATGTATCCTTGTGCACAGCGCGCAAAATCGTGCGCTGCGCGAAACCAGACGTTCAGAACAGCCCGCGCACGACGCCGTCAGCGGAAGTGTGCAGCACCGCAAAAAAAAAGAGGTGAAAAAAAATTAAGGCGGGGTCCGTGACGTATGCGTCGCGCGATCCTCGAGGTCCGGTATGGGACAACGCAGGGAAGAAATTTCGCTTGCGGAGGCTAGGCGGGGCGAGTGGAGAGAATGTCTTGCTTGTTGGTGCAGCTCGCCTCCTGAAATCATGAGTTCGCCGCACTGAAATATTTCTATCTCAGCTATTAATGGAGCCGATTTGAAAAATTTTGCGGCAGAACGCGCCCTAGAGGACATGTAACTTACAGCTACAACGACAGTTTGCCGTGGAGTCTGGTGAGGGGCCGTTTAAAGATAATGCGGGGGCCGAGCGCCAGAGCTCATTGCTTTCTTCTTCATACGCCTTTCTCAAAGCGCCGAATGATGCTGTTAGCCCCTGTCTATTACTGAGCAGTTCACTTATGTCAGAGAAAAACATGCAGGTTCTCGGATTACGTTAAGTCAGTTGTCACGGATGCACTTCAGAATGTGAACACTGTCCAAGACAAAAAATCGGGTCTTGAAGGATCAGATGGGCGTGCATAGACGATGATATTAAATTCAGGGGGAACAGAAAAAATGATATTGCTTTCCTTATTATGGAATTATCAGAAATAACTGCGATCACCTGAAGTCGAGCATCTTCCAGCTCTTCAATGAAGTGTGTGAGAAAGCAATGCAAGTCCTTTGCATCGAGTTTTGCAACGAGAAGAATATGCACAAAGTATTTGTTTGGTGACAAAAGACTCTGAACCTTGAAGACGTACGCTGTCCATGCCGCAATATTGCTGTTTGTGGCTGCACCTGTGAAAAAACTACATTTATATTCAAATCATAAGAAGCCAACAAACAGTGACACCAAGGACAACATAGGGGAAATTACTAGTGCTTAATAAATGAAATAAAGAAACGCTAAATTATTGGAAATGAAAGTGGAAGAAAAAACAACTTGCCGCAGGTGGGGAACGATCCTACAACCTTCGCATTTCGCGTGCGATACTCTATCAATTGAACCTCCGCGGCGCCGTTCCGCCATCCACTTTCTTGGGTATTTATGTTTCGTAGTAGAACCCTGGGAGTGTTATCCAGCGCTACCAGGCTTCTCATAGGTAACATAAATACCCAAGAAAGTGATGGGGAGACGGCGCAGCGGTAGCACAATTGGTAGAGCATCGCACGCGAAATGCGAAGGCTGTGGGATTTTTCCCCACCTGCGGCAAATTGTTTCTTCATCCACTTCCATTTCTATTAATTTGTCGTTTCTTTATTTCATTTGTTAAGCACAAGTAATTTCCCCTATGTTGTACTTGGTGTCACTGTTTGTTGGCGTCTTATGATCTGACTAATAAAAATCGGGCCCCTCGGTTAACCCCCTTTCTTCTCCTTTATATTCAAAGTAAGACTGTAAATGAATCTCATATATCATGAGTGTCACAGTCCGTTCGTGGAACTTCTGTGCTAATGCTATTTTTTGCATACGACAAGTACAATTCATCTTGTTGCTCTAATGAAGGGCTAATGCTGTATGCAGCATAAACACGCCTAATAGTGCTTCGCTGGGCAGGCTTCAACTTTGTCGTACTTCGCATGAACTTGTAAGCATGGGGTGATATGGTGAACATAACACTAGCGAACACAAGCAGTTCGGCTGGATATTTCACTACATTACTCAAAACATTCTCAACTTGCTGCTTGAGAAACCTTATCACATCTGCCTGCCATTCAGCAGCCAATTGTGAAGCCGTCAGTTCTCCTAGTAGTGCCAATATTCACCGCAAAAGAAGCTCAACGTTTGCCTCATCATTTTCTGAACATTTTAGGATTTTCTCTAGATGGTCAAGTGTATCTTACAGTTGTATAACGTCAGAAATTGAAACAGGGAACACAACGGCGCCTACCTTCTCAATCCGCGTCTCTCCAAAGTATACCTTCAAAGAGAGGTTTGCATTCACAGCAGAGTACACAATCGGCGCATATTGATGCACAATATTCAAGAAAAACACTTTGTCTTTCGTGACCACTTTCTTCCAGAACTCTCCTGCTGAAAACTTGTTCATGAAACACAAGATCTCTTCGAAAGAGAAGGCTGCGTTCTTCTTTTCTTCTTGAGCTCTGATTGACTGTTGCACTGCCTCCTGCAACGCTTGAGCCTCAAGACGGGCACGTTTTTCTTCTGGGGCTTCGCGGTCCGCACTTTTGTCTTGAGGAAGGTACGTGGGGCAACCAGGAAAAATGCTTGGTGTAGTCTCCGGCCTTAGACACCTGAGCTTGAGGGGAACTTCGAAGACTTTGCCAGTGTCCGTGTCCGTGTAGCTTATCGAAGCGACGAAGTCGCTCGGATGAAAGTGCTTTTCGCAGAGCTGAAATCGGACAGCACGTTACTGGTAACTCCACGACAGAAGTACTTGGCAGTCCTCACAATTATGCGACCGCAAAAGCCAGTATGACAGCAAAGTGAAGAAAAGAAGAAGCAGACTTCCTTACCACTGTGTACTTCGTTGGCGCAAAATCCTTACGCGGCACTGCGCGCGTCCACGTTGTTCTTTCTGCGGCGTTGGCCGGGAACATGTAGACGCGAACTGTGGGTCCCCCAGCATAATTGGAGTTACAGTTGGGGGCACAACATCCAGGCATACTGATTGGGCTCTCAGTACATGCCGTGGCAGCAATACTGAGTCGAAGATGCGGGTCAGAGGCAGCTCCTTCGCTTGCGACCGACTACAAAAAACAAACAAACATGTTTTTCACATAATGTAGCCAGAACACGACACACAAACTTTCTGCTAAAACCAAAACTGTGAAATTTTGAAGGCTGAAATGGTCGCGCCTATTGTGAAATGAATAATGCACGACGGTAGTATTCAAGTATAGCAAGAAAAAAGCATTTCTGGGGTAAGAATATAGCGAAAGAAGTAAGTTTTTGTCAACTTGATTGCTTAAAAAGCTACTGCAGTCGCGCCCTCGCATGCGAATGGCCCCATGCTAGTCGACAGCCGCAAGCCATGAGAAGCCATGAGAAGCCATGCCGCTCTCTCATCGGTTCAGTCACGAGACGTTCATTTGAGGGATCGCCAGTCGTTTGTGCGCAGGCGGGAGTAAGAGCGGGCTCGAGAGAGAAAATCTGGGGGCTTTTGCTCCATAAATATATAACTATGCCTAGGTACTACGGAGGAGGTTTCTTAGTTTCTTAGCGAGTGTTGTAGGCGTTTGCCACTGTAAGAGTTGGGGTCGGGCATGAAATAAGTGGTAGCTGGCCCATGCCGTCGTCCGACTCATCCGCGCTGAGGACGTTGTTGAAGGGAGGGACTTGTTCTCACCGAGAACGAGGAATATGGGATTTCTTTGCAATATCTACATGAAGGGTGGAGAACGTTACATTTCATCAGTCTAGCATGACTGAAAAATAAAGCACGCCAAGCAGCCATAAACGGTGGCTTAAAATCCCTCTGTCCTCCCTTAATACCTAGGTGAGGGAAAACTGCCGTTCAACTTTCGTCAAACTTTCGTCAAAGCCATCGTAGTCGACCCGCCTTTGATGGGGAGGGTTCACACACTGTCAGGATTGGGGGCTCAATCCCACCGCTCGTAACCCGTTGTCCAGATTGGAGTCCGGCATGAATTCGAAGGTAGCTGGGCCATGCCGTCGTCCAACTTATCCACGCTGAGGACGTTGATGAAGGGAAGGACTGCTTCTCATCGAGAACCAGGAATATGGGTTTATTTACAGTATATACATGCAGTTCGTCAGTCTGGCATGACTGAGAGAGAAAGCACGTCATTCTAACACGACTGCTTGAGAGAGTGTCTCATCTAACATGACTGCTTAAGAAAGTGTATCGAGCATCCGCACAACAGCCGTTTATAAACACTCGGCCCTCCCCCCGATTCCAAGGTGGCGGAAACGATAGTCCAGTCGTAGTAAACACGCCGCCTCTCCGCGGGACGGTTTAACACACACACGCACACGCGCACACACACACACACACACACACACACACACACACACACACACACACACACACACACACACACACACACACACACACACACACACACACACACACACACACACACACGCACGCACACACACGCACGCACGCACGCACGCACGCACACACACACGCACACACACACGCACACACACACACACACACACACACACACACACACACACACACACACACACACACACACACACACACACACACACACACACACACACACACACACACACACACACACACACACACACACACAGGTTCTCGGTCCGAAACCGACATCACACGAATTTCGTACAACTCGGAGCGGACCCTCGCAGTGTGCCCGGGTAGCCTTTGTCTTGCGTCTTGGTCGGCGCGTGGGAAGAGGCCTCCGATGACATTCCCGCGGCAACTCCCCCACTCATAGCAAATCAGGTCCGCTTTGGTGAGTTCGGTAACAATTGTTGGCCCGCCGAACTCATTCAGTCACAACGGCGACGAGGCTAGAGCGTAACGGTGGTGGTTTCAGCACAAAACCTGCTTCGTCAAACGCATCCCAGCTGAAGTGACGGAGAGTGGAGGACGCGCGTATTGATCCCGACACAAAGTTGACTTAGTCACGCGGTGGCTAGAGGTTGGCGATGGCGCTCCAGGGAAGTTGCGGCCACTGTCGCAACTGGTTGGCAAAACTTGCACTGCAGCTGGCCGTTCTTAACAGCGCCTCCATGGCCCGGAAAATGTCGACTGTCTAGCGCTGACAACCGCTGGGTAGGAAGAGAACGGCTGGTGGCCAGGGGGTGATGTCTTGGCTCGCAGTAACCACTTGTGCAATGATGTCACCGGCCCAAAACATCCAACAACGACAGGCAACTGCGAAATGAACCCCATAACACGGCTCTGCGCCGAGATGACGTGCATTCGCTCTCACTTTAGACCTGCTAGGCTTCAAAGAAAACATAAGTGCAGAAACAAAAACTGCTGCATTTCGCTATGCCAATTTTTGAAGCAATTTCGTGCTGACAAATTCAGCAATCATGGAGGAATCCTGCTAAACGAGGGGGAATCTTCTTGGCTTAACAAAATTGTCACTAGTGACCCTAAAATTTAGGCGGGACCCTGAAACGCAGAATTCAAATTAGCCTGCTCAAACTATCCGCATCGGTATGCAACTTTCCCTTCTGATATCTAATGGAGAATTTGTACTCTTGGATAGTGAGGCTCCATCGGAGCAAGCGGCCATTTTTGTGTGGTATTTGATTGAGCCACGTCAGAGGACAGTGGTCGGTCTCGAAGATGAACTTCGCTCCGTACAAGTAACACGGCAACTTCTGGGCGGCCCAAACCAAACAATCGCATTCCTTCTCTGAAGCGCTGTAGGCTTCCTCTCTTACAGTTACTTTACGGCTGACATAGAGGATAGGATGTTCCTCATTCTCGTCGCCGACCTGACTAACTACCACGCCCATACCTCTGTCGCTTGCGTCGCACTGAACTATGAATTACTTTGTGTAGTCGGGCGCGCGAAGCACACGACGAGAATCCAATTGCGTTTTGTAACTTTGGAAAGCGTTCTCTTTGTCCTTATCCCAGTGTACGCTACTCTGTGCTCCCTTTCGGAGGGCGTCCGTTAATGGACTTGCCATTTGCGAGTAATTCGGAATGTACCGTTGATAGTACCCCACAAGTCCCAAAAATGAACGAAAGTCTGTTTTCGTGCGCGGCTGAGAAAATTCTCCAATCGTAGCCATTTTCAGCTCGGCCGGCCGTCTCATGCCCTGGCCGACAACATGGCCCAGATAAATAACCTGTGAACAACCAAATCTACACTTTTCCGCTTTCATCGTTAAGCCGGCTTCCCTCAACCGTGAGAACACCCGTTTGAGGTGGGATACGTGTTGTTTCCAGCTGTCCGAAAAAATTGCTACATCATCAAGATATGGCAAGGCAAACTCCTGCAAGTCATTTAGGACAATATTCATTAACTTAGAGAAGCTAAACGGCGCGTTCTTCAGCCCGAAGCTGAGTGCGAGAGGGCGAAAATTGCCTACAGGTGAGGTGAAGGCGGCATAGCCGCTGGCACTTTCTGAAAGGGGAACTTGCCCGTACCCCCGCACGAGATCTATAGTTGAAATCTATTTAGCAGCCCTAAGTCTTTCAATTCGTCCCTCAATGTTGGGTATCGGGTACAGCTGATCCCTAGTGATGGCATTTAACTTCCTGTAGTCAACAAACGGACGAGGGTCCTTGTTAGGGCTTTCTACCAGTATTAGCGGTGACCTGTAGTCACTCTCAGCGGGCGCAATAACTCCCAACTCTAGCATGCGCTTTATCTCTGCCTCCATAATCACTCTCTGTCTTGGAGACACCCTGTAAGGCTTTGACCTTACGGGTTCGGTTGATATCAGCTCTATTTCATGCGTTATTTGTTCTGTTCCACTTGGCTGATCGCTGAACCTGTCGGTATATTCCTCTAACACCTCTTTTAGGTCCTCTAGCTGCTCGGGTCTTATTGCGTGCGAGCTCACCGAATGTTTTACTACTTCTAGGCCAATTTCAGAGTTGGATGTCGCCCTATACTCCTTAAACTTGGTACTAGTGCCCTCCTGCTCTTTGATGGTATAGTTAACGACTCCGCTCCGCTCTATATACGGCTTCATCAAATTGCAGTGATATATCCTCACCTCCTTCCTCCGACCGGGCATTTTCAGAGCATAGTTAGTATCTGAAAGTTTGTGCAATACTTTAACAGGCCCGTCCCAGTGAATTTCAAGCTTGTTCTTTCTTGAAGGTTTGACGATCATTACCTGGTCTCCGGCGTTAAACGTACGAAGCCTCGTGTTCTTGTCGTAATAGAATTTGGCGTTCTTTTGAGCTACTATCATGTTCTTTTCGACTAGTTATTGGGTTGCGCTTAGCCGTTCCAGCAGATTTAGCACGTATTCAACCACTGTTGGACTCTCCCCTTTTTCCTCCCACATCTCTCTTAACATTCTCAGTGGAGAACGCAGTGTCCTCACACGCAGTAGTTCTGCCGGCGAGAACCCTGTCGCTTCGTGTGGAACCGTTCGCAAAGCAAACAAAGTTGCCGGCAGACAGTTCTCCCAGCCCTCCTTATGCTCGTAACAGAGCGCACACAAAACTCGCTTAAGCACTGAATGCCACCTCTCTACACTGTTTGACTGAGGGTGATAGCCAGAACTCTGTATTAACTTTACCTCGCACTTTTGGAAGAATGTGGAAGTCAGTGCGCTCGTGAATACTGACCCTTGATCCGCCTGAATTTCGGCTGGAAACCCAACTTGTGCAAACACTGTCCAAAGCGCGTCTACTACTTCGGTGGAGCTGAGCTCTTTCAGAGGGATTGCTTCTGGAAACTTTGTAGCCGGACACAGCATGGTAAACAAGTACTTGTAACCCGATTTTGTTTTTGGTAGAGGCCCTACCGTGTCTATCACAAGTCATCTGAAAGGTTTTGTTATTAAGGGCACTACCTTTAGTGGAGCTTTCCATGCCTATCCTGGTTTACCCGAGCGCTGGCAGGCGTCGCATGATCTTACAAAGTTTTCTACGTCTTTGAAACAGCCAGGCCAGTAGTATTCCATAAGCAATCTTTGATTTGTTTATGCCTAGGTGGCCGGACCACCCATTTCCATGACAGAGACTCAAAAGGTCCTCCCTGTACTTAGTAGGTACGACTAACTGATCTAAAATCCTACCCTTTCGGTCTCTGTAGTGCTGATATAACAATCCTCCTCTCTCGTGTATCGTCACGTTGCGCCTAGCAATGCCTTCTTTAGCTGTGTGATGTAATTTAGCTAAGCTCTCATCATTCTTTTGTTCGTCTACCAGTGACTCTCTATCCACACGTAAGAGCTGATCAAAGTTCTTTGAGACCGGTGATAATAACGACCCTGTCTCGCTTGCGATTGCGTCAGCTTGCTCTTCCTGCAGGCTTGAACCTTGACACTCTAGTGATACGCTCTCATTGAGCTATCAGCTGGCAGGCTCTCCTCGACTGATTTTTTATCCCTCGAGCCTAGCTCGGATTCGGGTATTGAAGTTATCCCCTTTTCTGCTTCCGCTGGAGCAGCTTGTGCATATTCAGCCGAAAGCGACGCGATTTTACGAGCTTGGACTCGAGTCAGTGCCTGTATTATGCCCTCTCCCAGTTTAAGCCCTTTGTCACGCAGTAACTGATTCGAACGATTCGAAAAGATGTAAGGGTACTGCAGTGACAAAGATTTGGAAACTGCAGGCTCAGTCTCTAGCTCCCCGAATGGTCCACTGATTTTGACTTTGGCCATGGGGAGAAACACGCTGTGTTCTTCTACAACCTGTGTGATCCATGCAACGTCTCCGGTGAAGTCATCTACCGTCACGCAAGACGGATGGACAATGTCAATCGTGGCGGCACTGTCTCTTAGCACTGGACATGGTTTGACATTAACTTGCAGTTCGTGAAGATAGGGACATAATGTTCCATATTCTCGTCTTTTTCTTCCACGTAGGAGAAAACTACGCTAGGCTTCCCGCAGTTTACAGCTATATGTCCCAGTTTGTGGCATTTATAACAGCGAATTGGTCTGAAAGATTCGAATTTTCTTTTCGGTTCTTTTTGTGCGGTTTCTCCGTTAGGTTTCTCCTCGCTCTTTTCTGCGGTCTTTTCCTCCACGTCTACAGGCTCCGATGGTCTAGTCTGCGAACCCTTTTTGAACGGAAATGGTTTCCGCGGTCCATTTAGACCATCCCAGTTTCCGTCCTCGGCGTTCAACTTTCTACGCGTGGCGTACTCTTTAGCTAATTCAGCCGCCCTTTCCACAGTGTTTACATTCCCTCTGTCTTGCACCCACAGTTTCACAGCTTGAGGGATTCTTTTGTAAAACTGCTCTACACACGTGCATTCAAGGATCATGTCTCTGCTGTCGTACGCTTCCGCGCTTTTCAGCCACTCGACTAGGTTGGCCAGCCGTATGCAAACTCCGGATACCCCTCGCTATCTTTCTTGCCTGTGCGCCTAAACCTTCACCGAAAAGCTTCGGCTGAAAGGCAGTATTTCTTCAGGAGACTAGCCTTAACTTTCGCATAATCATATGCATCCTTTGCACTTCCGCCGCCTCACACGGCAACATAGACAGCAACCGCTGTGGCCATGTACTAGGGGCGAAGTTCATCTTCTCGCAAGTCCTTCCAAAATTGCTTAGGAACAAGCCTATCTCCGTCCCGACCTCAAATGGCTTTAATAGCCAGTCCATGCGGTATGATTCTGCCTCACTTAATCGTCCCAGAGCCCCTTCACTTCCTTGAGACAACTCCAAATGTTTGCTTTCAAGTTCAAGCTGCATTTTTCTTAACTCGCGATCTTTGTCGCGTTCCTCTCTCTCCTTTTCTTTTCTCTCTCGTTCTTCTCTCTTCTTCAGAAGTTCAAACCCCATTTCAATTTCTTCCTCACTGGCCTGTTCGGAAATTAGCTGCAATAATTCCGATTTTAGCATTTCCTTGCGTACATCTAGGCCCAGTTCCTCACCAACAATCAACAACTCCTCTCTGAGCAGTGTCCTTAACTCCATGATTGCTGCTTTACTGCCTTGGTCCTGCTCGCTAAATGTAGCTAGGAAAACACAACCTAGCTAACACTCAACAATCTAGCTTCCCTACTGTTCTAAACAGAACAACCACCAAATGGAGCCTAGAGAGTCAAAGGGAGAACCAAGCATTCACCGCAGACACAGCATCACGTCGACAAGTCCATCTCACCGCTGTCAGCCAGTTGTCAGGATTGGGGGCTCAATCCCATCGCTCGTAACCCGTTATCAAGATTGGAGTCCGGCATGAATTTGGAGGTACCTGGCTGATGCCGTCGTCCAACTTATCCACGCTGAGGACGTTGATGAAGGGAAGGACCGTTTCTCATCGAGAACGGGGAATATGGGTTTATTTACAGTATTTACATGCAGTGCGTCAGTCTAGCATGAATGCGAGAGAAAGTACGTCAGTCTAACACGATTGCTTGAGAGAGTGTCTCAGTCTAACATGACTGCTTAAGAAAGTGTATCGAGCAGCCGCACAACAGCCGTTTATAAACACTCGGTCCTCCCCCGATTCCAAGGTGGCGGAAACGTTCGTCCAGTCATCATAAACACGCCGCCTCTCCGCGGGACGGTTTACACACACACACACACACACACACACACACACACACACACACACACACACACACACACACACACACACACACACACACACACACACACACACACACACACACACACACACACACACACACACGCACACACGCACACACACACACACACACACACGCGCGCGCACGCACACACACACACACACACACACACACACACACACACACACACACACACACACACACACACACACACACACACACAGGTTCTCGGTCCGAAACGGACATCACACGAATTTCGTAGAACTCGGAGCGGACCCTCGCAGCGTGCTCGGGTAGCCTTTGCTTTGCGTCTTGGTAGGCGCGTGGGAAGAGGTCTCCGACGGCGTTCCCGCGGCAACTCCCCCACTCATAGCAAATCAAGTCCGCGTTGGTGAGTTCGGTAACAATAGTTGGCCCGCCGAACTCATTCAGTCACAACGTCGACGAGGCTAGAGCGTAACGGTGGCGGTTTCAGCACAAAGCCTGCTTCGTCAAACGCATCCTAGCCGAAGCGACGGAGAGTGGAGGATGCGCGTATTGGTCCCGACACAAAGTCGACTTAGTCACGCCGTGGCTAGAGGTTGGCGGCGGCGCTCCAGGAAAGTTGCGGCCACTGTCGCAACTGGTTGGCAAAACTTGCACTGCAGCTGGCCGTTTTTAACAACACTCACTTCCGCACTTTGGTTTCACTGAACACACCGAGGTGAGAGGGTTCTCGTAGACAGGGGTTGATACGCTTGACCCAAGCAGGCGTCTCTTGATCCCAGAGCTGACCCGCAGCTAGACCCCTCGTCTGTCCGTTGACTGCGACGATTTCTGGGGCCCTTGAGAAAGCACCGCAAAACACCCTTTGCCAGGAATTCCCCTGTTCCAAATAGACCGTGTAGGCGACAGCGAATCAACTAACAATACTCGGTGCGCTGTACATGGCTAGACTCGCTGGCGCCGTTGGCTGTTTGCAGCAGGCGCATTGTCTGCTTTACAAAGCGAGTTGTCGCAGCGGGCCGGCAAAGGTTCGAATGGCGCTTTTCCGAAGATCGCTACTCCCGCAAGTCGATCGAAACAACTGCAGCGGGCTGGGAAGGTTTTGCAGTTCAGTACCCCTGCAGGCCGATCATAACACCCTCTAGACATGGCGGTATTGCGGAGCGCGGGCGAGTTTGTTTCCGCTCCGCCGCTGGCTGCCCGCGCGGTGAGGCTGTGGGCACGGACGCCCCATTCAATGAACGCTGTGTTTGAAAGGGCAAGGTTCTGACTGGTGTTGTATAAGTCGGCGGTCGCTTTTTGCGTCGCGACGATAGATCGGATTTTTTACAAGGACTGCTTCAGGAGGGCCCATGTAACCATTGGGGCTTTAGGGACTTTACTTTAAAGCGCCTAAATGATCTAAAAGTAACGACATCTCTCTCCTTCTCCTATGTCGGCGTTCCTTCTTTCAGCTCCTTCAGGGCGCCGACAGAGGCGGCATCTAGGCCGGGTACAGCTAGCAGACGTTCCCAACGTTCGCCCCTTTGGCACACAGCGCTCTGCGCGCCTGAAGAATTTGGTTGTTGCGTTTATGACAGGAGTCGTTCATAAACGAGTTAGTCCAATAACGTCCGGGATCAACGATGCACTGCTTTATCGAAGCTCCTTCCACTGCGATCACTTCGATTGCGCTGTCGACGCTGGAGGTGGTATGCGCAAGCAAGCTAACACATTTTTTTCATTAAGGGCGCGTAGTGATCAGCTTCATTTGAACTTCAACGCCGCCAAAAGAAATTGGAACATACGCTCAGGCGCTTGGAGAAGACGCGTTGCCTAGGCTACAGTGTCGAAGGTGAGGGAGTTGCGAGGGAGTAATGAGGGAGGGCAAGGGGAGAGGAGTTTACAGAAAGGGCACGGCTTCCTGGATCGCCGCGCACGCGCGTGCGCGCTGCGATCTCGGAGGCTGTGCAAGGGAAGCGGATTTACTTTCCCGACTTCCTGATGGATGAAGCCTATTACCTCTGCCTCCTAGCATAGAGTTACTATACTGACCCTAGAGGACAAGCTATCCATAGGGTCCATGCATGGAGGAAGGAAGCTGAGGAGAGGCCCTACCACCTCCGCACTCTAGGAGAAAAGTGTGGAGGAAATGACGTGATAGGTTCTCCTCTTTTTTCCTGACTTTTTATTTCTTTGCCGTAGCGGCCACGCCTTTCGGGCAACAATGGCGTCTTTGTGTTGGTTCTGTGCGCTCACACGTGTTGCTCCGTAGATTTCGTACCGTGGTAAAGGCGCCGTTCGGGCAGGTTCGCGTTGGTCTCCGTGTTTTGTTGCGCTGCGTTAGCTGGACCGTGCTCTCCCGGATTTTCCTGTGGCCAGGTGGGACACAAGGAACTAAAGTTCGTGAAATGAACGCGCATGCAACGCTGTACGCAATGTACCGCGCCACGGCAATGCCAACGGACGAAGGAATATCCGCGGGAAATATTGCCCTCTTTGGCGGAATCATGCTGACGTGCTATCGCAGGCTGAAAGCGATGCGTTTCAGAATCTGTACAATGAACGCTTTGCAGGTCAGTGATTCCTGCTTTTGACAGCGCATATGGTGAATTTGCGGCACGTAGACGTACGTTATGAATGCATAGTTCGTGTTCGGTAGCAACTTGCTTTTGTGCATATTAAAACACACGGTGCTTAACTGTTGCTTGTTCCTCGCAGTACTCGCGACAGCACGAAGTCTTTTAAGCAGAGCGTGTTGTTCGAGGTTCATGCACACCTGCACAGCTGTAAACCTCAATACACGTGCTGATAGAGCGTTACGCAGAATATGATCATTTTGCTACCCTCGGCACCGTGCGCCTGCCAGCCGACGCTGCATCCTGCAAAATGGGAAAGAAGCGGCTGCTTTGACTTAAGGAACGAACCCTCCCTACGGCAGGCGTATCTTATCTGTGCGCGCGAGAAGCGCAGGGAAGTGAAGATTAGCAGATGCGCTGCAAGAGTTAGCAAAGCTCCACAGAACGTACGCCGGCGAACACATGAAACGGCTGTTCCATGGTCGCACGTAGGCCGGTTCTACGTGCGTACTGTTCTGCACCGTGCGCCGGCTATCGCAAAACTTTGGTTACGTGACACTTCACTTACCGTGGTAAGAAGGCACCTCAGGCCGCAGTCAATGAATCTAAACGCGGAGTCGGAAATTACATACTGCCTCCGCGCCGGCGCGCTGTCGCAGTGATGCGCGTCACCCGAACTTTGTTCAATAAGGCATGACGATTCCTCAAGCGAGAATGTGTTTGTGCTCCTAAACTCCAAATGGATCGCAAATGGGTCGGCGTGTCGTACGTGTCTCCAGTGCGTTCTTGCAGCGCAGTGAGAATGCGTACATATTTTTTTTGTATCGCCAAAGGTCTAGCTCGCAAGACCGTCTAAGAGCCCCAGGAAGGCCAAGCAGAGAAAAGGAAGTAGAAGGCAGCGATAAAAGTGACCTTTTTTTAATATCGCGCAAGACCTGGGCAGCGGCCGGTACCCGCGGTTGATGAGAATAGCTCATTTGGCTGGCCTGATAAACCATGTTTGTTTTCATAAAAGCCGGTAAAAGCAGCCGATTCGACCCACGGCCCAATTTGCGAAGTTCATTATGAACTTCTTTCAACATGACTTCGGCAACGGTAATGCATTGAGACATCGCGATTACATGATTTTGTTTAGTATTGCTGCGGAGTGCGCGCGTCCGAGCAGCCCGGTTGCGCGCAGCGCAGCGTGGTTTCGCGAGGAATGTAAACAGGAGAGGAGAGCTGGCCCGAAAGGCGGAGCATTGCCATGAGCAACGCCAACTTCCGGCTTCACTTTAGCTTCACAAAGAATGACGTCAGGGCCTCTCCTGAGTTTCCTTCCTCCGTGGCTCCATGTATTGAAATTGGGAACCGCAAGAGCGCCGCCATATTGCTACGCGCTGAGGTTTCCAGCTCCTGAGACGCTTGCTAGACTTGGTGACAGTAGCCAGTTTTAATCTGGCAACCGTGGCAGCATGGCGTCTCGCTGGTAGTGTGGTGATGTGGTGTGCGTGCAGCCGTGTGTTTGGTTGGTTGTTTATAATTATAAGTTGGTTCTTTATTCTATGTTGCGGGATGGTGTGGGTGTGGTCGATGTTGGCCGTGCAGGTGGCTGTTGTGCAACTGAAGGATAATCCTGTTGAAGTTTCCGGCGGTATGCGGTTTTCAGCGGTCACGCCTGTTGCAGGAGTGTCACTCGACGATGTCACTAGTTAGGAGCTCGAAGCTGTGGTCAGATTCCTCGTTGGCGTTCCTTAATTCTCTTCACACGGGCGCGGAATGTTGCAGAAGCCGCTGGGCGCTGTTTTTGTTGCGGGGTGCTTTTCTCGTCGCGAGGATAGATCGGGGTTTTTTTTACAAGTACTGATCCAGCTGTAGGACACATGTAACCGACAAACGGAAGTCTCAGGCGAGCACCTGAGATTATAATAAATTAGGCGACGCCGGAACTCCGAGGCACCCAAGGGACAGTGGGGGGATCAAAGCTCGAAGCAGAACGGTACGTAGGTTGGGGCCACCGAGGCAGGTTTGTGCCAGGGAGTGTTCGCACTGGGACGCACGGCGGTGCCTCGCAAGGTCGAGATACCTTAAAGGCACCTGCGCCTATGATCTTTATTTTGCCACGGTGCAGTGAGCACGATTAACCAGAACAATATGGAGGGCATCCGGTGCAGTCGCGAATGCGAGTCGTGACATATGTAGCTCGCGTCACCGGGCGTATGTAGTAATATCAGAGTTAGTTGTATGAACTTTATGCATAATACGCTTTGTTCATCATCATCATCATCAGCCTGGTTACGCCCACTGCAGGGCAAAGGCCTCTCCCATACTTCTCCAACTACCCCGGTCGTGTACTAAATGTGGCCATGTCGTCCCTGCAAACTTCTTAATCTCATCCGCCCACCTAATTTTCTGCCGCCCCTGCTACGCTTCCCTTCCCTTGGAATCCGGTCCGTAACCCTTAATGACCATCGGTTATCTTCCCTCCGCATTACATGTCCTGCCCACGTCCATTTCTTTTTCATGATTCACAACTAAGAATATCATTAACTCGCGTTTGTTCTCTCACCCAATCTGCTCTTTTCTTATCCCATAACGTTACACCTATCATTCTTCTTTCCATATCTCGCTGCGTCGTCCTCAATTTAAGCAGAACCCTTTTCGTAAGCCTCCAGGTTTCTGCCCCATACGTGAGTATTGGTAATACACAGCTGTTATACACTTTTCTCTTGAGGGCTAATGGCAACCTGCTGTTCATGATCTGAGAATGCCTGCCAAAGGCACCCCAGTCCATTCTTATTCTTCTGATTATTTCAGTCTCGTGATCCGGATCCGCGGTGACTACCTGCCCTAAGTAGATGTATTCCCTTACCACTTCTAGTGCTTCGCTACCTATCGTAAACTGCTGTTCTCTTCCGACGGTTAAACATTAGTTTTCTGCAGGTTAATTTTTAGACCCACCCTTCTGCTTTGCCTTTCCAGATCAGTGAGCATGCATTGCAATTGGTCCCCTGAGTTACTAAGCAAGGCAATATCATCAGCGAATCGCAAGTTACTAAGGTATTCTCCATTAACTCTTATCCCCAATTCTTCCCAATCCAGGTCTCAGAATACTTCCTGTAAACACGCTGTGAATACCATTGGATAGATCGTATCTCCCTGCCTGACGCCTTTCTTTATTGGGATTTTGTTGCTTTTTTTATGGAGGACTATGGTGGCTGTGGAGCCACTATAGATGTCTTTAAGTATCTTTACATACGGCTCGTCTACACCCTGATTCCATAATGCCTCCATGACTGCTGAGGTTTCGACTGAATCAAACGCTTTCTCGTAATCAATGAAAGCTATATATAAGGTGTTACGTTTCGCCTACGACGCGCGGTATAGCCGGCACCGATGCAACGGACGCCGGGGCTTCGTTCAAAGCGGCGGACATTTTGGCCCGTTCAGCGCTGCCGCAACGCTTCCCGCCAAGCGCGTCCAGGCATGTTTCAATGCCACGTGTCTTCGTGTGTGCGTGTGTGCGTGTGTGTGTGTGTGTGTGTGTGTGTGTGTGTGTGCATGTTGGTGCCCACGCTTGTCAAAGCGCGGCAGCCGGGGAGAGGAGCTCCCCAACTGTGAAGCTAGGAGGTCTGACCGGCGCCGGCCCGGCGGATGCGTCACTTCTCGTCTCACCGTGTACGTGCGCCGCCGTCACATGCGCCTCATCCCGAGCCGTTCCTTCTTGCCCTCGACTCCGAGAGTATAAAAGCAGCTGCCCCCGGACGCCAAGAGAGAGGCTTCGAATTCTTCCGTCGAGTAACGTGCTCTCCCGTCTCTCCACTTCGGTCGACCTGACCGGCCGCTCTTTTGCGATGCTATAATAAACAAGTTGTTCAGTTAGCAGTCGACTCATCCTTTGCCAGGACCTTCAGATGCTTCCAGCTGTGCCCCAGGCCGCCAGGCCAACGCTACCTTTGGGGCTTGCGACCCAGATGCAACAACTGGCTGCCAGCGGTGAGATCGCGACAACGGAGGCCAGCAGCGAAGATATGCGGTCGACTGTATGCTGAGCAGTACAACGACCATCCGGGAGCAGTGCAACGAGCCCTGTGTGATGACTGGTTGCCTGCAGCGGAACGACTGCGCTGAATTCTTGGCTGCGAGGTTTGGTGAGTGCGGGACTTTCTTCTTCTGAGCTTTGCCAGGCTTTTGTTAGTGTCAGAAACAGAGCTGGTAATTGTGGTTGTCGTTGCTGCCGGGTTAGTTTGCGGCAAGACAATAGTAGGCAGTAGAGAAAGCAGCATTCAGAGCAGCCATGGATTCGAAGTCGTTGCGCAAACCGAAATTGCTGGAGCTTGCAAGAGAGTTGGATCTGGATGTCTCAGACAAACTCAGAAAACCAGAACTGCTAAGGGCTATTCTTGAGTTGGAAGCTGAGGATGATGAGCTGTCGGAATGCTTTGAGACCATTGAGGAGAGGGAGACGGCAAAAAAAGAGAAAGACGAGCGCGAACGAAAAGAGCAAAAAGAGAAAGACGAGCGCGAACGAAAGGAGCAAAAAGAGAAAGACGAGCGCGAACGTAAAGAGCAAAAAGAGAAAGAAAAAGAGGAGCGCGACCGTCAACACGCTTTGGAAATGAAACGTCTCGAGGTAGAGATGGAACGCGCTCGTAATGGAAGTCACGCACACGGTGCAGGAGAACGAGTATCGTTCAAAATGACTGATCTGATGCGGCCGTTTAAGCTTGGAGAGGACATTGGTTTGTTCCTGGTTAACTTTGAATGAACGTGCGAGAAGCAGGGGTTCCCTCGGGAAACGTGGCCACAGCGCTTGCTCACTTTGTTACCCGGCGAGGCTGCCGACGTAGTCGCTCGCTTGAAGAGAGAGGAGGAAGAGGATTTCGTCCAAGTGAAATCGAGTCTGCTAAAAAAGTACAGGCTGTCAGCGGAGGCGTTCCGTCGGAAGTTTCGGGAAAATGAGAAAGGCAGAAGTGAGTCATATACAGAGTTTGCCTACAGGCTTATGTCAAATATGCAGGAGTGGCTCAAAGAAGAGAAAGCGTTTGGTGAGCACGAGAAAGTTCTGCAGTGTTTCGGGCTGGAACAGTTTTACAGTCGGTTACCTGAGAACGTGCGGTACTGGGTCTTGGATAGGCCAGACGTTAGTACGGTGGCGAAAGCCGCCGAGCTAGCCGAGGAGTTTGTGATGCGTCGGGCTAGCGGAGTTAAGGACGGTCAAAAGGGTGAATTTGTCTCCAAGTTTGAGAGGCCGAAGTTCACGCCCATGAGAGCAAGGGGGGACACACGAGGTGCGGATACGAGTGAAAGTAGTCCGACCGAACGTAAGGAGACGGCGGCAGCCGAAGCCGAACGCAGAAAGCGGTTCGAGACGAGGCAAGCGCGCGTGTGTTATACGTGCCAGAAGCCGGGTCACTTTTCGGCGCAGTGTCCAGAAACAAAAACAAAAGTCGTGTTTTTGTCATTATGCAGCACTGACGAGAACATGAAGCTTCTCGAGCCTTACATGCGAGACCTCTTCGTGAACGGGAAAGAGTGCCGAGTGCTTCGCGATTCCGCAGCTATAATGGATGTAGTTCACCCCTCTTACGTAGAACCCGATATGTTCACGGGCGAGTGCGCATGGATCAAGCAAGCCGTGGAAGCTCATAGCTTGTGTCTGCCCGTAGCAAAAGTGCTTATTGAAGGACCTTTCGGAGCACTTGAGACGGAGGCCGCAGTGTCATCTGTGCTGCCCCCCCCCCCCAGTACCCGTACCTATTTTCGAACAGGTCCGATCACCTCCTGCGCGAGAAGGGGCTTTTGTTTGGTGAGGCTAGCGTTCAGGCCTTAACCAGATCGAGAGTTCGGGAGCTCGCTGCAAAGGCGGTAGTTGCGGGGCCGACGTTGTCGAAGAATGAGAAAGGGTCAGAGGCGCAGCAAACTGATATTCAGAGCACGTCCGAACGGAATAAAATTGAGCCTGTAGCGTTGAAGGCACCAGATACTGGAGAGGAAATGCCCGACACGGGAAAGTTAGAAGAGCTATCTGCAGATTTGCTCATCGCGCCTACGTTAGATGGACTTAATAGGTTGCTAAAAGTCAGCCGGTCGGCTTTGATAGCCGAGCAAAAGAAGGATGGCAGCCTAGAAAACATGCGCTGCAATGTCAAGGAAGGTGTCGCCAAGAAAAATGCTTGTTTTGTGGAAAGAAGTGGGGTCCTGTACCGGAAGTGTCTAGACCGCAGGGGAGTGGAGTTCGCGCAGCTGATCGTGCCTCAGTGCTACCGTCAGGATCTGTTGCGCTTGTCGCATGGAGGTTCGTGGTCCGGACACCTAGGAGTTAAGAAGACTAAGGACCGTCTCTTGCAAGAGTACTATTGGCCAGGGTGTTTTCGTGACGCAGGACACTTTGTGAGGACATGTGACACCTGTCAGCTGGTGGGCAAACCAGGGGACAAATCGAGGGCGCCGTTGAAGTTGGTACCTATCATTACGGAGCCTTTTAGACGGCTTGTTATTGATACAGTGGGACCTCTGCCGGTAACAGCCACGGGGTACAGACACATTTTGACTGTGATCTGCCCAGCGACAAAGTTCCCTGAAGCAGTGCCGCTTAAAGAACTGAGCTCAGTTCAGATAGTCAGTGCACTACTGTCCATATTTGCGCGAGTTGGTTTTCCTGCGGAAATCCAGTCAGATCAGGGCACAGTGTTTACTAGCGCTTTGACGACAGCCTTTCTCGAAAGGTGCGGGGTAAATTTGTTACACAGCTCAGTGTACCACCCACAGTCGAATTCCGTTGAGAAGCTCCACTCCGTCATGAAGCGCGTGTTGAGAGCATTGTGTTTTAACAACAAACTGACTGGGAGCTGTGTCTGCCTGGGGTGATGTTTGCATTAAGGATCGCGCCGCATGCGGCTACGGGGTTTTCGCCAGCTGAGCTGGTGTACGGTCGCTCGCTGCGGTCTCCGCTTCGCATGCTTCGAGACCGATCACTGCCCTCTCCAATGGCTGCAGACCATCTCTTCCAAAAATGGCCGCCTCCTGTGCTGGAGCCTCGCTTTGCAATAATATTCCTTTGAGGTGCGTTACAAAAAGGGGAGTCTCAACGGTAACGCCGATGGCTTAAGTCGAGGCCCCTAACGTAGGAATCAGCCTCAAAGTTGTTTGTTACTGATGTTTTTCTACCTAAGCCAGGATTTTTAACATATTGCTTTTGTTTAGTGTTTCAAAGTCATGACGTGCTTTCTAGTGCAATTTTCCAATTGTGGACGCGTTCTGAGTGCTGCTAGACTACTGTAAGGAACTAGGCAGTAGTTAAAAAAAGGGGAAAGAGCCTGGCATGGCTTAGTGAGGGTTGTGTCGTGCTTGCTGACTAAGCGGTTGAGTTTCGGCGTAGTTCTAACGCTTGCTGGGAACGATAACAAGAATGGCAACTCTCCCGAAGTCACTTTGCAGTGTCCTGTGTGAACCTGAACGTGACAACGAGGCCTTCTCTGTGCGCTGCGCTCAAGAAACGCCGAGGGACGATCGACTTCGGTTATGAGCATCATCGAGCGACATCCCTCCGGACAGCGGATGCAGTCCCTTGACCATCGGGATCTCCTTCTCCCGACGGGGCGGTCTGTTACGTTTCGCCTACGACGCGCGGTATAGCCGGCGCCGATGCAACGGACGCCGGGGCTTCGTTCAAAGCGGCGGACATTTTGGCCCGTTCAGCGCTGCCGCAACGCTTCCCGCCAAGCGTGTCCAGGCATGTTTCAATGCCACGTGTCTTCGTATGTGCGTGTGTGTGTGTGTGTGCATGTTGGTGCCCACGCTTGTCAAAGCGCGGCAGCCGGGGAGAGGAGCTCCCCAACTGTGAAGCGAGGAGGTCTGAGCGGCGCCGGCCCGGCGGATGCGTCACTTCTCGTCTCAACGTGTCCGTGCGCCGCCGTCACGTGCGCCTCATCCCGAGCCGTTCCTTCTTGCCCTCGACTCCGAGAGTATAAAAGCAGCTGCCCCCGGACGCCAAGAGAGAGGCTTCGAATTCTTCCGTCGAGTAACGTGTTCTCCCGTCTCTCCACTTCTGTCGACCTGACCGGCCGCTCTTTTGCGATGCTATAATAAACAAGTTGTTCTGTTAGCAGTCGACTCATCCTTTGCCAGGACCTTCGGATGCTTCCAGCTGTGCCCCAGGCCGCCAGGCCAACGCTACTCTTGGGGCTTGCGACCCAGATGCAACAAAGGGTTGGTTATATTGCGCACATTTCTCTATCACCTGATTGATGGTGTGAATATGGTCTATTGTTTAGTAGCCTTTGCGGAATCCTGCCTGGTCCTTTGGTTGACGGAAGTCTAAGGTGTTCCTGATTATATTTGCAATTACCTTAGTAAATACTTTGTAGGCAACGGACAGTAAGCTGATTGGTCAATAATTTTTAAAGTCTTTGGCGTCCCCTTTCCTATGGATTAGGATTATGTTAGCGTTCTTCCAAGATTCCGGTACGCATGAAGTCATGAGGCGTTGCGTATACAGGGTGGCCAGTTTTTCTAGAACAATCTGCCCACCATCTTTCAAAAAATCTGCTGTTACCTGATGCCTTTCCCCTTTGCATAGCTCCCAAGGCTTTCGTTACTTCTTCCGGCGTTACTTTTGGGATTTCAAATTCCTCTAGACTATTCGCTCTTCCATTATCGTCGTGGGTGCTTTGTTACGCTTATTTACGGTACCTTAAAGGAATCGGTCTAGAGGACGGTGTTGGTACGTTTGTTCGTAGAGCCCTAATCCTATACCCCCCCTAGAAACACACACACATACCCCTTTTTATTCTATATGCATACATACAATTCCTTCCCATGACGGATTTACCAGTTCAAGTTGTGAACTCGTCAGTAACTGTCATAGGAATTACTGCAATAAATACATTTCTACGATGGGATTGTTTACTTTTATTTTTTTGTTGTAACACTGAAAACTACTTAGAACCTTATTTTGTATATGTGAGAGAAGTATAGGCCTTTTGCACTTGTGGATATCACAAGCTTAATCCAGTGTGCAATATACAGAGAAAGTAGCTGCTATAACATGAACTGCATTGGGGGCCACACAACACATACGTAAGTAAAGGTGAGAAATATAGAGGTAAGCTTCAAAATACGCTCTGTAGCACTGCAATGAATAACATATATTGTATGTGTGCACTAAATGTTCAAAAAAGGAATGCATCAATGTCCTATTTGCTTTCAAGCTTATTGTCAAGTTCAAGTTTACTGAAGTTTAGTATGAGCCTATGTACGACAGGAATCTGCTGACACACCTGGAGTCAAGGTGGCTGTTCGAGGTGTGCTGGCTGCCTCAGCGTAAGAAAAAGAAAGAAATTGGGTGAATGTCAACACCAGTGCCACTGCTTCTTGCCTCTGACCTGCATGTGCCTCCACGGCATGTTTGTTGGTGGAGTCTGCACAGGTGAGCTGGCGTGGCGAGGCGTAGGAGTCACCCGAGAGAAAGAGTATCGTTTACATGGAGAAACGCCTGTTCACATTGCCTGTCGCTTTCCCGAAAATGCTTCCTGGGCAACTAGGGTGACACACGTGCAGTCAAGGTGGCTGTTGGGGGTGCGCTGGCTGCCTAAACATACGGAAAAGAAAGAAATTAGATGAATGTCAACAATACCAGTGCTATTGCTTCTTGCCTCCTACCTGCATTTGCCTCCACGGCCTCTTGGCTTGCAGAGTCTGCATAAGGGATCTGCTGTGGCTAGGCGTAGGCATTGTCTAAGCAAAAAGAAAAGGCCTTTCAAATGGCAAATTATGGAAATAAATGAAGTTATTATGTCTGCTTCTTGCACTGTTCTTGCCTAAAAGTTTTCAACGATAGTGTCCAGAATGCACGAGCACTTTGACTGCTTTTGCTTTTTACCTGCAGGTCTTGCTGTGTGATCATTATTATGGCTGCGTGCAGCATTGTATCATTTGGTGGATGCATTTGAAGTGGTAGCCAAAAATATAAAGAATCACCCTGGTCTGCATGAATGCTTTGAATGTCTAAATGCAGTGGTAACTATCACTGTTGATGCAAGCCCCCCCCCTCCCCCCCATCTTTGCGGCAAGCGCCATAGCTCGAAACTGAATTTTTCATTTAGTGTTTCACAAGGTGTCTGATATGACCACATTAGATGTGATCCGTTTCATTTTATTTATCCCAGTGTGGAGAGAGCATCATTAAATAATTTTTTTATTGTTGCGTGGCTTGTTTTTGGTGTATTTCTGATTTATCCAGCACCAGTCTCATGATGCTAAAGTGACTCATGTAATGACAATAATCAGCTTTTGTTTTGCAGAAAAACGATGCATCTCCTGATCCATTGTTTGCTATCCCATTACTCGTATAGTTTTGCAGAGTATTATACCTCCTCGAAAGAGTCTTGCATTTTCAATTACCATTCTTTCCTTAAAATCATTCGACACTTCTCATAACTTCTGCACCTTGGGCGGCTGATACCATTTTTGCTGGTTGTTTCTGATTAGAAATGTCTTCTTTAATTTAGAGCTTAAATTTTACCTTTGCAACACACAGAAGGGCTTGCCATTGCATATCTGCACAACAGGGAAACATGTTTCATTAAACATACTCACTTTCATTAAACTCATCTCACTTGGTAAATTAAAGCACATATTAGTGTGATGTACAACATGTTACATTAACGTGCTGGGTTCTCTTGCTTATACAGCAAAATAATCGGTGTGTGAGAAAAAATTACTTTTGCATACTACTTGTACACATTGATTTAAGCAAAATGAGCTGGAACTATTCTGCGAGTATACTCAACAAAAATGTGTTCCAGCTGCTTAGTGGTATTTGCGATTATATCAATATTGCACATGTGCGTCTTGTCTAAAATAATTGAATTTTGAAAATGCTCGTAGGGATCTGATGTGCATATCTGCAGTTTATGGATGCATGTAAAAGACTCAGCATAAAGTGCAAGTGAACGGTCCCACATGCCTGGAGTCGATCATGCAAATAGATTCGCGGCACACATTTGTGACCAGAAAAGATATGCTACATGAAATGGCATGCAAGGAATTGTGAAGATATTGCACAGTTAATAAAACGCCTACGCTATTAATATGGGGGTTCATGCACTCGAGTTCGTCCGTATGAGGCACTCGCCTCTTGATTGCTTCGTGGCACAGAAATACTCGGCATCAGGCTGTTTTTTTGCTGTGGCCTTTGTAGAAGCGTGATTGTTCAAAGTGCAACAATTAAACAGATTCTATGACTTGCTTGTCGATTCGTCAGTACCATTCCGGTGCACTGGTCCGCCTATCCATCCATTTCCTACTGAAGGGAAACCTGCGAATAAAAACACCGCTCCGCATGTAAAAAAATGCTCTACTGTGACGCTTCTCAAATGATCGTGATGCATCACAAGAGCTGTCTACTCGAGTGATGTTCTGAAGAAGAAGATACATTCGTTTACTTACATGTGAAAGTAAATGCCAGAGCGCTTCGGGTTTTGGGTGCGGCACAAAAGGCACGAAGGTGCCGTAGCGTCCGATGTTGTCGCGCAATCGCATGTCAAATCTAAACTGTACGAAACTACTACGCATCCAAAAAAACAGATTCGAAACCGAAATTCACGTCATCTTTATTGCATGAATGCGTACATCGTGATTTACATAAGCCACGCACTTCGCAAGCGCTTTCTGTAAACTTAATATTAACGCATCACGTTCATAAAGCCCTCAGGTATGCGTTTTTAAATGACAAATCATAAGGTGACCTGTACTTGTTTTCAGCTCTGTCAATAGTAACTGCGCTGGCAACACTGACCACTAGCAACAGGGCTGCGGTTCCCACTTTTTCGGGCCAGTTTTTCCTCTAGAAACGGTTATATTAACTCTGTGCCACCTAGGGTGCCTCGATGTAACGCGCCACCGTACAGGGTGGTGGCACCTTTTGACCTGGGCCGCGCCGCCGTTCGACTCCGCGGTCGCCATATTGGGGTGAGTCGCTTGCTGCGCCCGTTCGTTACAGCGTTGGTAAAATATTATTGTTGGGCAGTTTGCGAAGCTGCTGTGTTGTGCGCCTGTGTTCAGTCGCAAAAACGAGCATGCCAGGGTGTTATGTACCGCTGTGTGCCGGCTTGACAACGAAAGGCATACGCTGTTTTCGCTTTCCACGGGATAAGGAGCGGAGAAAAGTATGGGAGGCGAAAGTGAGGCGTAAAGACTTAAATGCGAATGGGAACTCGAAGATGTGCGAGGTAAGCCATAACACCTATGCTGCTTCTTATAAGAGTATTGCACCTGTCTACTTTTAGGTACCAGCATTGTGTGGTTAGAATAATGCCGGGAAGCTTGCTTTTGTTTGTTTGATCATTCTTAAAGCGGTCGGCACGCCACATTATCAGTGTTTCTGTGACGCGAGATGCGACCAGATTTATCTCGATTGATCCGAGCTACGGGCGACTATGTCGGGTTCCAGAATTTTGTCGTTGTCTTTAACATGTTATCTCGAAGTTTCCTTAATAATATTTGGGGTTTTACGTGCCAAAACCACTTTCTGATTATGAGGCACGCCGTAGTGGAGGACTCCGGAAATTTCGACCACCTGGAGTTCTTTAACGTGCACCTAAATCTAAGCACACGGGTGTTTTCGCATTTCGCCCCCATCGAAATGCGGCCGCCGTGGCCGGGATTCGATCCCGCGACCTCGTGCTCAGCAGCCCAACACCATAGCCACTGAGCAACCACGGCGGGTCGAAGTTTCCTTACCGGCGTTAAATTGAGCTCCGCCGAGAGCGGTGGGCGTCCTGTTCATCGATGATAGCCGAGCACGTTTGCTGCTATTGCCGCCGCGACTGACTCATCTTTCTTGAAGTGAAAATGGCGTATGGGAATTTGTGGCAAGAAACACAATTGAAGCCTACTGCATGGTATGCACCTTACACTCTTAGGCAAAGTTACACCCTTTGGCTTGCCCCTTCTGCCAAACAATAATAATCGTTATCTGCCTTGATGCGCTTTACTTCTTTAACGCTGCGAGCCCGGTACTTTCCAGTAACGAACGGCACGCGCGTAACAGCATAGAACAGTTTACACCCTTTGGAGTGCCCCTTCTGATAACGCGCGTGCCGTTCGTTACTGGAAAGTTCCGGGCTCGCAGCGTTAAAGAAAGGAAACGCATCAAGGCAGATAACGATTATTGTTGTGTGGCAGAAGGGGCAAGCCAAAGGGTGTAACTTTGCCTAAGACTGTATAAACTCTCATGCCCGACAGCACCGAAAGGCCTTCCTTTATAAAGCAGTCAATCTAGTCAAGTAATCCATCGGTTTGAGCACACCAGTTGGCCAACGAGGACCTAGCTTCACAATAGTCATTTCCTCTGACATCTATGCATGCAAGCACACGCTGGTTATTTCTGTGTGCAAAAAGCGCTTAGGATTGCGAGTAAATGGGCAAGACAGTTATGCACCTGAATTTGCGGGCGCAAGCGCATGCTAAACAAGAATATCGGCCGACGCTCCATTGCCCGCCGTATCTGCGCTCGCCCCAATAGGGCGGTCATGAAGGCACTGTCTCCACCCTGTACGGCGGCGCGCTACATCGAGGCACCTCACTGCCACCGAAGCGGCGGAAATTCCGAGGCTGGGCTCGGCTGTGATGCAGAACAACGACTTCACTACTGGCGCAGCCAGTCGCGCGCCTGTTTCTCTTCTTTGTTCGCGCATGCGCATGCGGTTGTGTCGGAGGAGTTTTCGACGTACAGGCGACGGACGGACGTACGGACGAATCGGCTAGCCATATACAGTTTCGTTGTAAAAACCATTTCCCCAACTAGAAGGCGGAAGTTACATACTAAATATACCGTGCAAGTGCGAAAACAACCACCAGAAACTGCCGCCGAGCGCTTCATGCCGCCAAACAGCACAAAAAGCTCGCCCAAAGCAGCATGCCCACTGCCCATAGATGGCGTCAATTCCTGCTTGGTATGCCACCACCCATGGAAAAAAAAGGCTATGCATAAAACGGTTTAAATTATCATTGGTTTTTTTTTTTGGTGTTGCGGTCCCCCCAGACAGAAAATACAGTAGTCCATACTCTGGCACTATGTTTCTCAAGGAAACCCTTGCTAATTAAAAAATAAATCTGGGGGTTATACTTGCCAAAACGACGACCTTCTTATGAGGCACCCTGTCGTGAGGGACTCCGGATTAATTTTGTTCACCTGATGTTCTTTAACGTGCACCTACATCTAAGTACACAAGTGTTTTCGCATATCGCCCCCATCCAAATGTGGCTGCAGCGACCGAGAAAGAACGCGCGATCTCGATCGACTGCAGTAGCCACTTGACTACCGTGGCAGGTCGAAAAGTGCTTGCAAAGTAATGTTGCCAGCAATGATGTACTGCCAAGTTAGTTTGACATCTCAGCGTACGATATAGACTTGGGGCTAAGGGTGAGAATAATACACGGCAAATTTATTTGGTATCCTTCAGATCCTTCGTCCGTAGTTTGTGTCTAGATGTATACCTTGACGATGCAACCAGTTCATTCTTTCCAGTGCTATGGTCGTCTGCATGGCCGAAGAGATGTCAGATCCTTCGCGCATCATCCCGAGGGCCCTTCTGGGGGGTCTTCTCCTGGTGACCACGCTGCTTGTTCTCACGAACGCGGCCTATTTCTCGGTCCTGGACCTTCACAGCATAACTGCTTCGGAGGCGACAGCCTTCACCTTCGCCCGGACCACGTGGGGCATGACGGGTGCTTACCTGGTGCCAATGATTGTCTGTTTCTGCACTTTCGGGACAATGAGCTCCTGCTTTCTCAGCAACAGCCGACTGTTGATGGCCGCCGCCCGCAAAAGGCACCTGCCTGGGGCATTCTCACTCATCACGATGAACTCTTCGCTTCCAATCGTCGCAATGACATTTAGGTGCTGCCTGGCCATACTTTTCGCTGTCACGGGCTCTGTGCGCTTTCTTGCCAAAGGTAGCATGACAGTGTTTTGCGTTATCGTTTTACTAGTGATGCTATCAATGCTCAGACTGCGTGTGACCATGAAAGACGCCCACAGACCCATCAGGGTGCCCACGTGGCTCATCCTCGTCAACATCACCATCTCCCTTACCGTTGTCCTGGTTCCGGTCATGGCAGCAGGAGAAGTCGTGCAATACTTAATCGCGCTAGGGTGTGTCCTGGTAGGTTTTCCTGCCTACTTTGTCTTGAAAGCGGTTCAGCGGTCAAGTTTAGGAGTAAACGTGAATAGGTTCCTACAGAAGCTTATGCTCAGCGTCCCATGTATTCGTCAATGAAGCCCAATGTGAGATAATTGTTGCATGAGCAACGTAATATTCAGCTATTTTATCAACTCTTAATGTCAATTAGAATACTGGCTATCCCCGTTTGCTCTCTGATCCACACCACTCTCTTCCTGTCTCTTAACGTTACGCGTAACATTCGTCGTTCCGTCGCCCTTTGCGCGGTCCTTAACTTGTTTTCGAGCTTCTTTGTCAGTGTCCCATTTCTGCCACATATGTTAGCACCGGTAGAATGCACTGACTGTACACCTTTCTTTTCAATGATAATGGTAAGCTTCCAGTCAGGATTTCGCAATGTCTTCCGCATGCACTACAACTCCTTTTTATTCTTCTGTAAATTTTCTTCTCATGATCATGGTTCCATCTGAGTAATTGACCTGGGTAAACGTACTCCTTCACAGACTCTAGAGGCTGACTGGCGATCCTGAACTCTTGTTCCCTTGCCCGGCTATTGATCATTATCTTTGTCTTCTGCATGTTAATCTTCAACCCCACTCTTACAATCTCTGTGTTAATGACCTCAATCATTTGTTGTAACTTGTTCCGAATGTTGCTGAACAGGACAACGTCGTCTGCGAAGTGAAGGTTGCTGAGATATTCGCTGTTGATCCTGACCCCTAAGCCTTCCTAGTTTAATGGCTTGAATACTTCTTCCAAGCATGCAGTGAATAGCATTGAAGAGATTGTGTCTCTTTGCCTGACCGCTTTCTTTATAGGTATCTTTCTGCTTTTCTTGCAGAAAATCAAGGTAGCTGTGGAATCTTTGTAGATATTTTCGAAGATATTTACGTAAGCATCCTGTACTCCATGATTACGTAATGCATCTGTGACTGCTGGTATATTTACTGAATCAAACGCTTTTTCGTAATTTATGAAAGTAATATAGAGTGGCTGATTTTACTCTGAGGATTTCTTGATTACCTGATTCGTGACATGGATGTAATCCGTTGTAGAGTATCCCTTCCTGAAGCCAGCCTGTTCCCTTGCTTGACTGAAGTCCAGTGTAGCCCTCATTCTATTGGAGATTATCTTGGTGAATATTTTATATAATACTGGAAGTAAGCTAATAGGCCTATAATTTTTCCATTCTTTAATGTCTCCCTTTTTGTGCATTAGTATAATGTTGGCATTCTTCCTGTTCTCTGGGACCCTTGAAGTCGATAGACAGTTCGTATAAAGGGCCGCCAGTGTTTCAAGCGTTATGTCTCCTACATCATTGATTAAATTGACTGTTATTCCATTTTCTCCTGCCACTTTTCTCGTTTTCTTGTCTTGCCGACATGAACATAAGATATGTGTTCGAACTAAAAAAAAAAAGAAAATGGGCAGTTTCGCCCGACGGACGAAGAAGTGAAACTGCCAAGGTTTAGCGTTGCACTGAAGCTCTTTCGACGCCATCTTCTAAATATACACTAGGGCGATATGTCCGCGTGACACAACTGGCCAGGCAACTTCTGGTGCGCAGTACAAACAGCACCCTGGCAGCTATCAGGCGGCTCACAGTGCTGGCGTGGTGAGGAGTGGCACCACACCCGCGTTGCAGGCGTCATTTCACCGTCAGATCTCAATGGTGTGCGAGACGAAGCACAAGGAAAAAAAAAGTAAGTGCCGTTACACTCTGTGAAGAAGGATGAGCAGGGAAGCTGTGTATGTGGGCCCCTTAATGGCGAACTGCACCTCCGCCGCGGGTCGGCCCAACCGGTATCTTCGGGATGGGCCCGCGCATGGGGTGTGCTTAACGCCTGCTTCACCTCCCCCGCGGGTCGGCCCGGTATTGCACTATCTTCGGGATCAGCCCACGTATGCGGAGTGCTTAAAGCTTGGTTCACCACCGCCGCTGGTCGGCCCACGGCACTGCACTTACTTCGGGATCGGTCCACGCTTGAAAAAGTGTTAGTCTACGCGCGTACGCGATCCGCCAGATCATAGCCATAGACAGCTTCGCTGTAGAACCATCAGCGTTTGTAGCCTGCAGCGTATAGTGTTCGTTCCACTGAAACCACTGTACGCACCACGATGTTGTATGCCCATAGATGCGCAGAAGGAAAGTTATACTCGCGGACAACTTTCCGTGGCAATGAAAGGAAAGCTGGGGAGGCAAAGTGCGCATGAATAGGAGTGCCCAATAAAGAAAGAAAAATATCCACTTTCAGAAAAGCGCTAGTATAAGATTTGTTAGAGAAAACGCAAACACATTATTTAAGACAGTAGAATAAGAAATGATACGCAACCTAAGCATTGAATTTGACGTATTTTCTGCTTTTTGCTTCCACATTTGGGCAAATGCAAAATCTTGGCATGTAGAAGCTCCGGGGATTCTAGTATCTGCTCTAAAAAATCGAAAGCGCTGTCGCACACTGCCGGTATGTTTGGCGCGGAAACGCTTTCCCGGGACCACCGGCCCTGTACACTATGAAATAAGTTACACCCGTAAATGTAAATAAGGATGTCAACGTTTCTATTACTTACATTTTTGACGTAATAGTTCTGCGGAAACCCGCAAGGTGGAGAGAAGTAATTAATGAAGGGAAAATCAGACATCCACCTGTTCGTAGCACATGCTACAAAGGAGACCCATACGGGTTCCTCGAATGAAAAGCCTCGCAGTTGAAGAAAAATCGTCCTGGTCCGGGACTCGAACCCGGGACCACCGCCTTTCCTGTTAATTACTTCTCTCCACCGTGCGGGTTTCCCCAGAACCATTACGTCAAACTGTTGCCTTTGCTTCGAGTTGTTAACAAATTCGACTTCGCCCTGCCATCTGCTAGCCGCCTGGTTAGCTCAGATGGTAGAGCGGCTGCCCAGGAAAGGATCTGGAAAACCGGAGCCCTTGGCCCAACCTTATCATATACGGTGTTGAAGAACAACAAAAGGAATCAATAGACATGCTTCTTCGATTGGTCGAAAAGAAGATTCTAGATGGTATACTTCAGATAAAAACCAAGAGCATCCAAAGAATCCACCGCCTATAGGTAAAAAGATGCGAACTGATACTTCTAGACCAAGACCTATAATCCTTAACCTACTCGACTGCCGAGACAAAGTTTCAATCCTCAAGCACTGCACGATGCTCAGTTAGTTTTGTGCTTCAGTGCATAAAACGACGTTTGTTAACTAAGTAGAATGAAAGTGCGTTTTTACCGCAAGTTTGACGGCGCATATCTCGTAGATGGTGTCATCTATACAATTATTTTCAAGTGGATGTACCTTGCAGTCTCACCCACTAGAATTTGTAAATTGCAACATGTGTCATAAGATAGTTATTTAGAAACCTAATTATTTAGAAACCTAAGCGGCGGCGCGATTCGTCGCTCGTCGCTGTCGCGCATAAAATTGCGCTCATGGGGTTTAACCTGTATAGCCGGTCGCCTGCGCGCGTGCTTTTATATGTCGCGTTTTTTCTCCCGTGCTCCTTCAGTGAAATTCGACATGCGGACATACATGTAGACTGCAGCGCGTGCCGCTTTACAAACGGCGCCTATTGAGAGTCGAGTGCTAAAATTTTTCCTAACATTGCAAAGAGGCAATTGCACTATAGAAGCATGCACCGAAGGATATTGATTACTCCTTTTTAAGAACGAAACAGAACATTAGAACCACAGAAAGTTGAACTAGTTGGCAGGGATTCACCCTGACAAAAGGTAAGGCGTACAGGCACGGCCACAAGAGAACCAGAGAGCACAAACGGGGGTTTTTGTTGCCTGGTTTTTTTTGTACGTGTCTGCACCTCTTTACCTCCTGTCGCGGTAAACGGAATATTTATTGACACTTTTCGGACATTTTGCTGCGTTTTATTTTCGGGCAGAAGACACGAAGAGTGGTGCCTGTGAATACGATCATATAGTACTTGTAAATCCAAGAAAAGAATTTATTAGCAGACCTATGCGATTTTGCGGAATCATTGAACAAAGTAATGGAAGCTGTCACTTTTCCGCCAAAGAGAGTCGTGGTACAGCGATACAACGCCCATTCTGGACACTCCCGTTTTCGCCACACACGCTGCTCCCTTTTTTCTCGCCTCTGGCCTGCTATCGGGGCACCGTTCTTCGATTAACGTGACCAATTCAATACTTCCGATATTGCAAAGCAGTTGGCACTTGCCACGTTTACGCATGCAGAGGGGTTCGGCTTTGTGGAGTGGGCAACGACACCTTGACGGCCGTTCTGACGCTGCGCTGCGGAGTTAACTCGCGCGCTATCTTTTGCAGATGGTGGCATGCAAGGACTAGGATTACCCAAAGGAGAGAGTACTCTTGCTATATTTTTTGCGCCACTTACGCAAACAAATACAACACCTACCTCCGAAAAAGTGCGACATATGCTTCCTGTTGCGGTTATGACTCAGTAATTAGTTGTGAAACTGATAGTGTCGGTGCCGAGCTTGTTTTTAAGCGGTAGCCTGCTTTGTGGTGTCCCGCTCCTTACAACTTAATCGGTAATTTGATGAATTTAGGATAGGAATTCGGCATGGGGAGGCCGGTCCGTTACATGTGATGCCACAGTGGCGAGAAAGCCACTAAAAAAATTGAATTCGTATGCTTTTTGGCAAGTTTTTGATATGCCTCTCCATCTTGAGCACTAGCTCAAAATGGAGAGGATAGCAAACATTGAAGGATTGCAAACAGGAAGGAGAGCAAACATTGCTATGCTGCTCGGGAATCACTGACGCGGGAAAGAGGAAGGAAGGCAGACGTCACTAAGTTAATTCCGAAGTCTACTGCCCCGTGTCCACACTATGCACGAAGTAAGATGCGCGTCCAATTCGCTGTATATTCGCAGCGAGATAGAGTTAGTGGTGGCAGCACCGCCGCCGCGTTAGTGTGGATGGGCGGTCGGGCGTCACACGTAGAAATGTACACGGCGGCGCTTCGACATGGACAATTTGGCACTACTTTAGGGTAATAAAACGCGCTGACTGCAGTGAAATTATCCTATATTACCCTACAATGTCGCAGTTTTAACACGAATTGCACTGAAAGATTTTTTTTTTAACTTGAAAGAAGCTCAGAATGTCATTCAGCGGGGACTGTCGCTCAGCCAAACAATCTGCGTTTCGGCACTTCCTTGGGGCCTTTTGTGCATGTGTCGCCAGGCTCACGCGCCTCTCCAGTTCGGCCGTGGTTTCGCTGGCGTTCCGCCTGCTCTGCTAAAATTGGTGTGCAACTTGATTAATAGCGCATTCTTTGCGAATCTTGCACTGTTTGCAAGCGGAAACAGTTAATTACTTCAAATAATTGAGCTAGGACACTGTCAGACAGCATGCCAGTAGGATCTAGACGTTGCTTCAGACGAGATTATGCATCGTAGGGACGCTATAAAAACGCGTCATTTTAGCACGGAGTCTCTCCTGCATGATTACGCGCAAAGTTGTAGCTATTTGAGAAACTAAACTTATTAGCTTTTATTTCAGCTAATAATAGCCGCTTTTTATCGTCAGGCTCACAACACCCAAGAGCGAAATAAAATAGTAACCGCATTTCAACTCAAACTTATGGCGTCCTGCGTCTAGAGACTACGGTCACACACGATCTTCACAAATGCCCTGTTTTATCTTTCCCTTTGCAAGAAAAGTTTACACCCTTTGGAGTGTATATTTGCCACACAACGATATTCGTCATCTGTCTTGCCCGCATTTCCTTTCTTGAAAACACTGCGCTCGTTACTTTCTTGTCGGGAATGCTATGCCATGCTGATAACGCGCATGCCGTTCGTTACTGGAAAGTACCGGGCTCGCGCGTTAAAGAAAGGAAATACGGACAAGACAGATGACGATGACCGTTGTGTGGCAAATATACACCCCAAAGGGTGCAACTGTTTTTAGAATGTAGCAGCCAGTCAAAATGCAAAAATCGACGATTTACTCTCAGAAAAATTTACATCCTTTGGGGCTTATCTTGTCCCACAACGATAATCGTCATCTGTCTTACCTGCGTTTCCTTTCTTTAACGCTACGAGCCCGGTATTTCCCATTCACGAACGGCATGCGCGTTATCAGTGTGACGAAGCATTCTCGACAGGAAAGTCGCGAGCGCCGAGTTTTCGGGAAAGGAAACGCAAGTAAAGGCCAGAATACATGGAGCGAATATGCGACGAATAGTCGGCGTTTGACGCCCGGCGGCGTACGCGCGACGCGCGGCGGCGGAGAAAACGTCGTTCGCCGCCGATCTAGCTGGCGCAGAAAAGTTCGTCGGGCGTCGGCGATACCGGAAGCGGCAAACGAGCGGCGCCCCAAAGCGAGCCAATCAGGTCTCACTATCCACCCCGACTTCCGACTAGGCTTCCCCGCTTGTCCGTGTATCCCGATCCCGCTCTATCGTTCACGCCGGTCTCCCGCTTTTCGTAGTCATGGCTTCCAAAGCGGCGCGGCTGGAATTTAACGACAAGTTAATTTCGGCTGTTAAGAAGTGTGCCGCGCGCGCGTTGAGCCACAGAACAGAGCCGCGGAGTTGGAGGAGCCGAAAGTTGTTTACTCGCCCAGCATCGCCGCTTTATTTAATCTACATCGGCACATGAATGTCTCAAACACATAAAAAACGCTAGAAATCATTTCTAAACAAAATTTTACGCGTTTTTAGAGTGTTCCACAATTCTAAAGCGGTATAGTTGTCGTTAAAGTTTTTTTTTTTGTGTCATGTGTTTCACTACAGCGCATTTGCCTCGTCTATAGCCACACTGATAACAACGCAGCGACTCGCCGGCGGCGGCCGCCGTGTCTTCGCTTCATGTAGCGCAGCCCGACGAACATACGGCGTCGCGCCGCGGCAGATTTTCTGCCGCCCGAACTTCGTCGTGAAAGTTCGCTCCATGTATTCTGGCCTTAAGGCAGATGACGATTATCGTTGTGGGACAAATATACACCTCAAAGGGTGTAACCGTTTTGAGAGTGTACTTGCTACACACTTTAAAATATGTTTACACCCTTTGGGGCGTATCTTGTCCCACAACAATAATCGCCATCTGTCTTGCCCACATTTCCTTTAACGGTGCGAGTCCGGTACTTCCAGGTCACGAACGGCATGCGCGTTATCAGCGTGACATAGCATTCTCGACAGGAAAGTAGCGAGCGTAGAATTTTCAAGAAACGCAAGCAAGACAGATGACGATTACCCTCTAAGAAAAGTTTACACCCTTTGAGTCGTATCTTTCCACACAACAATAAACGTCATCTGTCTCGTCCGCATTTCCTTTCTTTAACGCTGCGAGCCCGGTACTTCCCAGTAAAGAACGGCATGCGCGTTATCAGGATGACATAGCATTGCCGACAGGAAAGTAGAGGGCGTGGTGTTTTCAAGAAAGGAAACGCAAGCAAGGCAGATGACGATTATTGTTGTGTGACTGATGTACACCCCAAAGGGTGCAACGGTTTTAAGAGTTTAGGCAAAATAAGTTCAGAGCAGGTGGCATCAGAACCACGTATTAAAGGAACACCTCAGGTCGCCGCGTAGCGACTATACGAGAGTTATGCAATTCTCATAATAATCATGACTGTTTTTTTTTACTGCTGACTGGGAGTCATGCCACCTCGTTTATGTTGCTTGGTATCACAGAGATTGCGGATTCATCAACATATCGCGACATCTCGCTAAAGTACTGCATTAACGTATCGCTGCCACCACTTGATTTGGATAAAACGAGGTAAAATGCTTTCTGTGTTGTACCCGAAAGATAAAGCGGCAATAAAATTGGTATCATTCGGGAGAACGGAGCGTGCGACGGTCGCACAACGGCGCGTTCGACCTGGGCAGTCACTGATCTTACTACAGCGCTATGACGACAGCGCAAGATTAAATGCTTGCATGGTCAAAAATGTAGACCAGCATTTTCGGCTGGGCTACGACCACGAAAGAAATTATCTCTAAAGGTATGCATGCCGTACGCGAACGCGTAAGTGCATAGGCCTATCAGACGACGTGTGGCGCAATCCACACTATCCATGGTTCAGCCATTGCCTGCCAGGCGGCGACACTGCTCAACCTCACGGCCAATAGCTTTGTAAAGATGACGCACCGTCGTCTTCACATATAACGGTGACGCTACACCTTCTCAACAACGACAATGCAGCAAGTGCACTCGGTGATGTATTTTCTGCAACTACTTGAGCTTTATTTTACGCAACAGCGCTAATTGCTCGGCTTATGTGTCAAGCTTTTGTAATAAAATTTTCATTCCTTCAGTACCTTGTAAAGCTGATACTGCTCGTAGGCAGATCTAGCGCGTCGTTTAGCTTTTAGCGTAGCATCTGTGTCGCCGACGATTGTGTCGTGTTTTAGAAAATTGCTAGCGTGGACAATCAGCTGCTCTTGAATACATGCCTTAGTAATATTATTCAATGCAGCAATGAATAAGATATGCAGCTAAACACCGACAAAACAATGTACACGACTACAACCAGGAAGAAAATTCATTTCGCGTTCCCATATACGCTAGTATCATGTCAACTGCTCAAAGAAGTTGGCGAATGTGAATACCTTGGCGTGATGGACAACAAACTAAATTGCAAAAATTATGCGGATCCTATGCGCGGTGGGAATCGATGTAAGCGAAGCTTTCTGTGCTGTTTGCCTTGAATGACGATAATTAGCGGTGATGTTTACGGCGGATGTTTAATTTCTTCACCGTTTAGTCCAATACGAGAGTGTTGAGTTGATGTTAAACGTTACCTTGCACGCACCACTGCTGTTTGTTTGCGTAGTACACATAACACACAGGGAGAGGTGTTTGCCTGAGGCCTTGTTGTGCGTCATTGTTCCTAATCTGAGAGGGTTGAGCATTGTCATTGCCTCACATGGCGCATCGCATCGCGGCAGAAGCGACAAACTTTAATTGAATTATTGTCATGTACGTTCCAAAGCCGCAATCGGATTATGAGGCACGCCGTAGTGGCGGACTCCGGATTAATTTTGACACCGTGGTGTTCTTTAAGGTGAAGGTATCACTGTCGCCATCTTGCATGTAGTTCAGATTCTCCCAACAGGCGACGCCACTCAGTCACGTTTTAAGAGGCGATTGGAAGAGTCAGTGAGAGGCGATTGGAAGATTGGTGGAAGAAAAGTAGGGAAACAACAAAAAACGGAGACGTACAAAAACAAACGTCGCAATAGGGGTTTAGAAAATTTGGCTGTAGGAGTTGATAGTGGTCTTTTTTTTTAACCTAGGTAGGACATTAGGCAGTATAATAGCAAGAGCTTGGTAGTGCAACCCATCGCCCCTTTTCAAAGGGGACGCTCATAACATCAATCCATCCATCAATCCATCCAGTGAAAAAAGGGGGAAAAATATCTGCTCTTAGCCGTCGCAGTATGCTCCGTTCTGACCAGGTTGCGACAATGCGACAGGTGATCTGCTGTAGTTAAGAAAAACGTCCCCCGCCTCCCTTCTCGTTAGGACGAGTTGTGCCAGGTACCACTGTCGTTTTGTTGCTGCACGTGGCAGCCTTCTCACGGCTGATGCTTTCAACAGTGGCTCGGTTGAACCTTTCTGTGTGTAAAATGGTCGGTGCCGCTGATTGATGGTGGCTATAGGCGTGGTAAGTGGTTCGTCACTGCCGCTTTTTGACGTGGCTGTCATGGGAGTGCGGGCCGCTGCTCCGAAAACCGTCTCAGTAGATGGCCTGTTGACTTCAGTGCTCAATGCCCCGGCGGAACACAACACTTTCTGTAACAATACAGACAGATTGAGACTGAAATGGACGGAACCTTGAGTGACATTGATCGTCAACTAGTTTAGATTTTTTTTTTCTTCCGAGCGTCAACTTTTTTTTTTTAAGCGTTCTCCAAAGTACAGGCCCGCTAAACGAAGGTTTTAGGCTTGAAATGATAGATATAGCTTTGTTGCTCTCAAGAAATCGATAAATAAAAAAGGAAAGAAATTGCTACTGCCCGCAGTATCTATCAAGCGCAGCCTGCTGACACCTGAACAGCGTTCAGCAGCTGGGGAGGGTTGCGGGTAAAAGAGTAGGGGGAGAGGTTAGTATAGAGTAAAAAAGTACTATTTTACAACAGAGTGACTGAGTAAAAATAAAAAAAAAAGACAGTTCGCTTGTGCAGTGACTTCCTCGAAAAAGTTTGTCACTGGCACTGTTAGGTGCCGTGGAATAGACGGGTGGCGAAGACCGACTGCTAGAGGAAGACGCAGTGTGTTTGCCCCGGAACACGTGCACGTGCATAGAAATTAGAGTTGTTTGCACTGCTGACACCAGTTTTGTTTCGACTGTAGTATAGTATGGGTGTCGCGCATGTGCTGCGTGACCTGATGTCTATTTCCCTGCGTTAAGAAGCCCCCAGCAAGCTCATTTCCAATACTTTCGCGCTAACAATACGCAGAGCACTTTTGCGCGCCTTGCAATGCGTTAAGTTTTCATATGCATGCGCGACGGAAAGGCTTTGCAATTTGCCAAATAGAACACTATGAGCGCCGTGCATTCCAAAACAGATGCCGTTCATCAGCGGGCGCCGCTTCCCCCTCCCCTCCTTTTTTTTTTACCGAACTGTTTGCAAACTGCATGAACATGAATTGAGATTAGGGTGACATCGGCCACGTTCTGGTGCAAGTGCGCCGGTTCCTGCAATCGCCGAAGCTAAGCAGCGTTGATCTGAGTTAGTACATGGAAGGGAGGCCACTTCCAGGAACGGCGACTGATGATAGCCCCGCCTGCGGCGGAATCGCTCAAATGTCCACTTTGTGCGATACAGTTACGGTAATGACGGCGAGGAAGACGAGCAGACGCTGTCCACACAAAGGTCGGGGTAAGCGGACGACGCCGCCGGAAAGCGCCCCTACTCTCTCTGGATGGTTCACTTCCCTTCTCGCGTGCGGGGGACGTTGCCTTCTCCCCTTTCGAAGAGCTTGTGTTTCCTATGGTCCCACGAGCCAGCCGAATGGCTTTGAGCACTCGTCGGCGTGTCCAAGCACGAACACAAAAGCCGTTGCAACGTCTGTCGTCAATATGTGCAGTGCTCGGGCACCAAAATACGCATGTGATAAATAGCAGAGATTTTATTTCGGTACGGCCCACAGAGGAAGCGCAGACGGCAGCACCCCAGGACATGAAGTCACGTGATGAAATCGGCATTGTCAAATCTTTAGTAACCGAAATAGAAGCAGGTAGTAAGAATCCATGACGGTACTGAGAGCAGTCGTGTTCTTTTGTTCTGCCCCTGTCTGCGGTTGCGCTATCCTCATGTATGAAACCGCCTGCCACTTCGTGACCCATGCAAGTGGGAACAAATGTTTCCAACCAGAGGCTATTGTTCTGAAATTTGAAACTCCAGTTATGTTCAATCACTTTTTTCTTGTTCCTCAATGAGGTGCGTATTTATTGTTCTTTCCCATTTCATTTGAAACAGTTCAGAAACCTTGTTTTTCAGGCGTTCGCTTTGCCAGGCGTCTGAAAGCCTTGGTACGTGCACCAACTTTTCTCAGCGATTCGCGAAAAACACGATACAGCACCTTGTCCGAAGAGAAGAATAACATAGGAACGTAGGCTTGGCACCTGGGGCGTATGGAAAACAGTGGCTGCATGATCTTGTTCCAACTGTCACCTCCTGCCCATCCACCTACTCCCTGTTTGGATCCCACCGATGGCATCGGTTGTTGGGAACTCGGCGCTGACGCCCGTGGTTGTACCTGGGTCGCAAGCCCCAAGGGTAGCGTTGGCCTGGCGGCCTGGGGTACAACTGGAAGCATCCGAAGGTCCCGGCAAAGCATGAGTCGACTGGTAACAACAAAACAACTTGTTTATTTTAACATTGCAAAGAGTTGGCGGTCAGGTTGACCGAAGTAGAGAGACGGGAGAGCACTTTACTCAACAGAAGAAATCGGAGCCCTCTTTTTGGCGTCCGGGGGCAGCTGTTTTTATACGCTCGCAGTTGAGGGCAAGAAGGAACCCCTCAATAGACGAGCACGTGAATGTACAATGGGCTAATGGTGACGCACACTGTCGTAGCGCTGCCGGTCGGGCACAATGACTGGAATGAGAGGATGATCCCTGCTTTCGCATCGCCTGGTTCGGGCACAATGACTGGAAGGAGAGGGTGATCCTTTGCGGTCGCATCGCCGCAGTCGCGCCTGGAAACACCTGGCGGGGAGCGTTGCGGCGACGACGATCGGGCCAAAATGTCTGCCGCCCCGCCGCAGTCGCGCCGGCAAAACCACGTGTCGCAGGCGAAACGCAACATCCCCCGCCCCAACCATTTTTCTCTCTAACGATGTCTTGCCGTCGTGGCCACAAGGGAGAAGAGAACGGGTCGATTGTGCATTCACGTCCGGCAGCACCCTTGTTTTGCCGCGTGCCATTCTCGCGGTTTTATGGAAACTGCCAGTTGCGCCGCATGTGAAGACGACCTGAAGAGCACCGACCCCCCCGGGAGTGCTCTCGCTCCTACACTCTCCCAAAGAACGCACATTTCGAGATAGCAGTGCGGTGCGCTACAGAGAATCTTTGCTACGGCGCAGATTCTTTTTTTTTCTTAGGCCTCTGCGCTCGCCACCAGTGAAAACCTTACCCTGACTTTCGTCGGAAGATGCTGATTGAGGTTCAAACTGGTCTTTCCAGTATATATATATATATATATATATATATATATATATATATATATATATATATATATATATATATATATATATAATTAGATATTTAGTCCTAAATCAACTTTTTAAATATAATTAGATAAAGAGTGCCAATGAGAAAACTGTAGAGCAACATGAAAAACTCCCGATACAGTTTTCTGTTGCTCAACACGTCCTACATAAAAGTAGCTTTCCCAGCGTGAAAGAAGCCCGCGAATACACGCAAAGTGCCTCGAGCGGCCAGTCACGCTGCAATTTTTCGTGTGTTTGCGGGCTACTTTCATGCTCGGAAAAACTTTTATGTAGTGCGTATTGATAAACAGGAAGCTCTATCGGGAGTTTTTCATGTTCCACTAATTATAATATTTGAACAGTTGATTAAATAGGCGGAATTAAGAAAAATCGGGGTATTTCCAAGCGAAGGCAAACTACATTACCTTTGTTCTGTCCAGCTAGACACCCTGTATATATATATATATATATATATATATATATATATATATATATATATATATATATATATATATATATATATATATATATATATATATATATATTAGATTATGGGGTTTTACTCGCGGAAACCACGATCTGATTATGAGGCACGACGTAGTGGGGGACTCCGGAAATTTGGACCACCTGGGGCTCTTTAGCGTGCGCCTAAATCTAAGTACACGGGCGTTCTCGCATTTCGCCCCCATGTAAATGCGGCTGCCGCAGCCGGGGTATACACACACACACACACACACACACACACATACACACGCACACGCACACACACACGCGCGCACACACGCGCACACGCGCACACACACGCACACGCGCACACACACGCACACACACACGCACACACACACGCACACGCACACACACACGCACACGCGCGCGCGCGTACACACGTACACACACACACGCATACACACGTACACACGCATACACATACACACACACACGCATACACACATACATACACATACACGCATACACACATACACACACACGCATACACACATACATACACATACACACATACATACACATACACACATACATACACACACACATACACACATACACACACACACACACACACACACTTGTAGGCTTTCTGTAGACGTTGAAAGAAAGGCCACAGTCACCGCGCTTGACAATAACATCAACTGTAGACAACTGTATACTTTTTGCTCGACAGTTCACTGAATCGCCTGTTCCACGCTGTTAAGACGAGCAGTGAAGGCAACGAGAGCGTCCTTGTGAATTATGCAGGAGCAATCATCTACATATCCCAGGAAAAGCTTTGGAGAAAAGGCAGACGATGCAAGCGCCCGACGTTCGACGTCCTCCATGACCATATTCGTAGCAGAAACTGTAATAGATGCACCCATAGCCGTACATGCGTTTGTAGGTAAAAATTTTGTTGGAAGACGAAGTATGTATTCGACAAACAGAACCTAAGGAGATGGGACAGGTCTGGAACGTAAATCGGAGACCTATCGTGCAGCGACCTGTCATCTTCGAGGGCAGTGGTGCAAACCTTTACAGCCAGTTCTACTGCAACGCTTGTGAATAGTGACTGAACATCAAATGAGACCATGACGTCATCATGAGCAGGAACAACGTGCCGTAACATTTCAATTAAGTCGCCATAATTGCGTACGTGACTGTCGCTTTTTCCAACGAGTGGCGAAATGGTCAGGTGTAAGAAACCGGAAAGCTTGTACAGAGTCGAGCTAGTGTAGTCGACAATGGGGCACATAGGAACACCTTGCTTGTGTATCGTTGGCAGGCCATAAAGTGCAGGAGCTTATTCGTTGTGACAAAGTAGTCGGTAATGTGGTGATTTCTGCTGGGGCGGGACCATATGGAAGACGTCAGCTAGAAGCTTTTGGAAGTCCCTTTGCAGTTTTCCTGTGGGATCACGCGTCAGGCGAGTATAGTTATTGGCGTCACTGGCCAGTGCGAGCATGAGACAGTTGCATTTCCTTTGTTAGCGGAAGAATGACGATGTGTGTATTGCTTCGAAGCTTGTCGATAGCCTCATGTTCCTCTGGTGACAGCGCCGAGTTTGAAGAAGGGTTTTGAAGCCAAGAAAGCACGTCAATAACACGCGTGCGAGCTTCGTCACGTCTAGTGGCGTCGACTTGGCTTACAGCCTCTTGAACAGCACTAATCAGCTACTTCGTATCTCGTGTGGACCCTGTGATAAAGTTTAGACGAAGGCATAGGACCGAGAGTTCCGCTTTGTCAGGCTAATAGGAAGATCGTGTACAGCCTCTCTTGGTATACTTCGGAACGTACCGTTTCAGGATGGTCGCTGCCTTTCTAGCTTGGCACGGTGCATGACGTCATTATTTCGTGTTCTCACGCTTGCTTGAAAGTTAGCGTGTAGCTGTATTGAAGCAAATACGGCGGGGCGCAGGAACTTTAGTCGGCGACGGGCGTGGAAGGTATCGTTTTCTAGCATACGGACCTTAGCCTTGCACTCCGATATTCTTACTTGTAGTAGTAGTCGTTCAGCCCTTGAAATCACGCAGTTTTCGCACTTTTTTTTTATTGAAGTGAATGTTAGGAGAGGTTGGCGCCTTTATGTGGTGGCACCGGCTACTCCTTGTCACTTGGCTGACGAAACAAATTTGCGCAAAAAGGGAGAATAGCGACACTAAATATAACACTCAGTAGAACACCGGATCAATAAAAAATATACAGTCCAACAGTACGTGAGTCGCAAAGTTCTGTGCATGAGTTCAGTCCACGTACGCATATATGAAGTCCGATGTTTTGAACAGCCAAAACACACAACACTTGTAATACACTCCAAGTACAGGACAGAATTATACGTATTGCGTAAAAGTTGCGATCCCCACATTAACCAACTACGCACCACGAACAACGTTTATGTAACTCATTTAGCGTATTCGGATCATCCAATACTTAATATTTCCCCAAAATGTTGGTCTCCTCTAAAAACTTTTTCAGAGCAAGAAGCGCTCTTTTTTGAAGGCCCGCAGTTGGCCATGGGCCAAGTATCTTTTTTAGGGTGAATGGTCTTCTGTCTAATATAAACAAATTAGCTTGCAGTACCGTTCTTTGTGTATCGTATTTCGAGCACTCGAGAAGAAGATGATGCACATCTTCGTCTGGATGGCCACAAGAACACTGCGGACTAGAGACACGTTTTATTCTGTACAAGAAGTGTCTCGTAAATGCAGTACCAAGACGCAGCCGGTGTACCAAAGTTTCAAATTTTCTGTTGTCTCTTAGAGTTTCCGGCATTGATAAGTTTATACATGGGTCTATTGAGTATAACTCCGAGTTCTTAGTTTGCTGGTCAAACCAGGAAGTTTTGCTGAGACGACAAGAAATCTGTCTCAGGATCAGACGGACTTCACTACGCAATAGGGGAAGATTGGTTGTCTCTGCGTTATTGTGCGCTCGATTCGCAGCTGCGTCCACTGCAGTATTACCAGGAATATTGCAGTGCCCAGGAATCCACTGAAATGCAATTACGTGGTTCATTGCGCTTGCTTTTGTAAGTTCTTTGAGCGTCTCATACAATATCGAAGTGTTCAAAGAATTTTTCTTATTGCTCTGTAGTAATGTGAGAGCGGCTTGCGAATCGCTAAAGATAACCCATTTTTGCGAATGTTTTTCTAAAGTTATGAAACGCAAAGCACACAGGATTGCAAATAGTTCTGCCATGGTGGAAGATGTCTCCCGGGATAATTTAAATGTTTGCTCTAGCGCTAAATGTGGAATGACGAATGCGGAAGTCGAGGAATTTTTACGACACGAACCATCTGTATAGACGTGGATGTACTGGGGATATAATGAGTAAATTTGGTAGAGTGCCAGTTGCTGTGCGGCTACTATGAACATGTCTCTCTTAGATATAATCCCGTCAACCGATAACTCTATTTTAGGGTATGTTAACATCCAGGGAGGGTAACTAACATCCACTTTGCATAATTCAAATCTTGGTAATAGTGCTTTATGTTCTCGAACAACATCGTGAATTTTGCTTTTGTTTCTTTCGGTGAGCGCGAGGTTTAATGGATGCTTCTCGTGTTGGGTTAAGATGCGATAAATATGTCGGCATGTTTCAACCGTTCGTATGACTGGAAATGGGGGGTGACGAGCTTCAGCAATTACTAAAGAACTCGAGGAAGCCTGCGGAACCCCAAGGCACACTCGCAGTCCCCTTGCTAGTAAACGTTGAAGACGTTCCTCAGAAGTTTGCGATAAACCATGGAGAATAGGTGCCGAGTAAGCAATTTTTTGTTTTAAGAGTGCGTTATGAATTTGTAGTAGCGAAGAGACTGATCCCCCCCACGTTGTGCCTGCGAGTCGCCGAAGTACGTTTATTACTGCATTGGTATGTTTTTCAATTGCGCGGATGTGTGAAGCCCATGTAAGTTGGCGGTCAACAATAACTCCAAGAAATTTATGCTCTTTCACAAACATCAAAGCTTGCCCGTTAAGCCTAAGTTGGAAATTAATGAACTGTTGTCTAGTGAAAGGAAGTACGGCTGTCTTTGCGTATGAAAGACTCATGCCTCTTTCTTTTAAAAAGGTGTCGATACTATCAAGGCCCTCTTGCACTTATTCAACATATATTTTTAATGAACTGTCGTCTAGTGAAAGGAAGTACGGCTGTCTTTGCGTATGAAAGACTCATGCCTCTTTCTTTTAAAAAGGTGTCGATACTATCAAGGCCCTCTCGCACTTATTCAACATATATTTTTCCTGCCAGATGGGCTGCTGTCAAACTTTCGATTTCAGACCTTGCAGTTTACACGTAACATGACGTCGACGGTGACGGCATGAATGCAGCTGAAGTGTCCATATAGTTCCTATCTCAGTAATATAGTAAGAGGAAGAACGTCCACCCACTTCAAGAAGGCGTCCACTACCACAACTGGTAGAAAACGTTGGACGAGTGCACTCTTAAAATTTTCACACCCTTATGGGTGTAATGCGGGTGTATTCATATTTTCACCCTTGTAACACCCTTGAAACACCCTTTTTAACGGAAAAGGGTGTTCAACAAGAAAACACCCTTGGAACACCCCAGTCTTTCTAATTTACACCCTAAGTATAAGGGAGTAAGTGAACAAGCTTACAGTATATGATAAATGAACACTGCCAGTTAAGGCGTTGATATTGGCTATACATGAAACGCGCGCTACCTGCGCTTGAATCAGGTAGCTGGAATGATTAGATCGGGGCATCTAGGCAGCAGCCCACTGGCTCCGAATAGTGGTCAAAAATGAAGTTTCCCACGAATGTTGATATCGAACGGATGACACTAACGCGCAGACTTTGCATAGCTAGATATCTGCAAAAGGCTTCAATGGCGAAATATCTACAATGCTATCACTGAATACTTAAAGGTGTGCAACCAGTTAGACTGGGAATGGTTAGGAGTGAGGGCTAACGGTAAATAGCTCACCGACTTACGGTTTGTAGATGACATTGGCATACTCAGCAACGCTGCAGACTATTTGCAACAAACGTTTGAGGACCTTGTCGAAGAAAGTGTAAGAGTCTGATTGAGAGTTAGTATGCAGAAGAGAAAAGTAATGTTCCGCAGCCTGGCGAGAGAACGAATGTCATGGTCGGCAGTCAGCCTCTAGAACCTGCGCAGAAATACGTTTATTGAGGTTAATTACTCGCAGGGGCCTCTGATCAAGGAAGTTAACAAAAATAAAAAAAATAGCTGGAGAGCTTACGGCAGGCATTACTAAATCATGACCAGGGAGCTTACTGTTAACCATTTCTTTCTACCGCTACTAACGTATGGGGCCGAAACTTGGAAGTTACCAAAGAAGCTTGGGAAGACGTTTAGGACCGCGCAACGCGCGATGGAATGAAAATTATTAGGCATGACGATAATAGACTGGAAGACAGCGATATGGATTAGAGAGCGAACGGGGATAGCTGATATTCTGGTTGACATTAAGAGGAAGAAGTCGTGCTGGGCAGACATTGCAATGCGTAAGGGAGAGAACTGCTGGTCTATTGGAGTTGCAGAATGGGTGCTAAGGGAAGGGAAGCACAGTCGAGGACGGCAGAGAATAATTTGGACGTGATGGAATTGGGAAACTTGAAGACACGTGGAACCAGTTAGCACAAGACAGGGGTATTGGAGATCGCTGGAGAAGCTTTCGTCCTGCGATGGACATCAAAATAAGCTGCTGATGATGATGATGTGACGACATCCATGCTAGCTTCGCGGCATGTCATTCATGTTATGTCATGCATGCGTGTCATGCACGTTCTGATAGCTCGATTTGCGTCGATTGCGGGGGAGGGGGGGGGGCTAGTAGCGGCGTAGCCAATTCGGGCATGCCGGGCACTTGTAACGCTCACTAACAGTAAAATTTTTGCTGCTATGGCAATGGCCCCGCTCCTCCCTTCTCCACGGTCAATTGGGACCCCCCTCTCACACGAAAAACTTTTCTGGCTACGCCACTGTGGGGAGGGGGGTGTAAGATTGCTCTAGACCCCTCCCCCTAACATGTCAACGGAAACGGGGGACGGGAGGGCAGCTGCCGCCGGGCCGCGAACCTTAGGCAGCCCAATTACCGGCTGCATTTTCCTTTGGACGTGAATACTGCTCTAATGTCATTACACTGTAGGATTCGTGGCGGTTCGAGGGCATGCGACAATAAAAAAAAACACATACAGCCATCAGCAAGTCTTAGCTTGAGCAGATCTTTGGGAGCTGGGCAGGACTCTCACAAAAAAAAGAAGCTTGGCACCCCTCTTACAGGCATTGTCAACTCTGGGTCCCACCGCTGACTGCACATTTCCGGTAAAAAAAAAATCACGCAGGAACTCCTCTCGGATTTGTCTAAGTGTGCGTAAGCATTGTGACTCTTCCTCATCTACACGCAGTCCATGTCGTTATCAATGTTATGAGACTTGATCCGACAAGTATAAGCGACAGCGCTGCGGCGACACAAGCTGCTCTGGTCGGCGGCGCAAGCAAAGTACTGCAGGTGGCGGGGCCAGGCGCGCTGGTGACGTTCCGTTCGTTTTGAGCTGTTATCGCTCTTTAGCCCTCCTCATCCGTGTCGAACCATTACCAACCGTTCTCCGGCGGCGGCTGCTTGTGGCACGGCCGCGCGAACCGTATCTTGAAAGCGAACTGCATTGTGGACAGAGTGTGCCCACTGCTGAAAACTTCACGCGCTGTGTTCTCACCGTTTACTTCGCTTTGAAAACAGCCGCGCGTACACCTATCTTGAAAGTGATCTGCGAAAAGCGCATAGTGCGGCATGAGCTGAGAGCTTCGTGAGCGCAGTGTTCTCGCCGCTTCGGTCGCGTTGAAGCGAGAGCTAGCACGAAGGTGAATTCACTCGCTGCTGCGGGTTCTATTTTGAAAGATATCGTGCGGTACGGACTGACGGACGGATGGTTTTTCTTGTTGGATAAGTATAGAAATGCTTACGTTATAAAAAAATCGCAGGGTTCGCGAATTTCGCGATAAGAACCAACACCAATCCACTCCCCCGCCCCCCGCTGAGCGATGCCGTCTTGATCGCCCCCTTCCAACCCCGGGAAAAGGGACACTACCTATCTCAGTTGAAGAAACGATGATGAAACGTTAACGTCAAGAACGGCATTTTCTAACGAGTTGTCTTATGACCTCTGGGATTTGCGCGCGAACCTGGGAGGCCATAATTGGCCGCTTAATAGCATAAAAAGACAAAGATAATGCCAAACGACACAGTTAAAAATTCAAACAAATAACTGATCTTAGCTATACTGTTTGGGGAAAAGAAATAAAAAATTAGACAGCCGCAACACACGCCACTAAAGCCACCACCGCCAGCATAACGCGGAACCAACAGTTGGCAACATTCATTCGTGCGTCATTGCTTCGTCCGCTTCGTCTCCGCAACGAGAGCCGCCATCTTCTCGCGCCTAACGTATTGTATGGTTTTGTTCTCTGCAATCCGCGCACACTGCTCATCGGTGGATGCACGTCTGCTCGGCGTCGCAATGCGGCCTGCGTCATTTTCTGGTGTTCGCGCAATCGGTGTGAAACATGTCGCATGTGAAACGTTTGATAGAAGTGCCTCACGTCCAAGTCAAGCCGCCGTACGGGTGCTGTGCCGCCGTACGGCTGTAAGCCGCCGTGGGTGCTGTACGGGTGCTGTGCGCCCCGTTCTCGGAAGCGTCGACGGGTTTCCGGCATGCGGATTTCAGGTACGTGCAAATGCGTTTCGCCCCCCTATTGAGCTCCGGAGCAAAGCGTGCACTATTTCATGTGAAAGATGCAGTGCCCGTCATCATGGTGTGAATTTCGAGCGGCAAACGAGAACTTTGGCACTTAGAGCACACCGCGGCTGCTAAGTTAGCGTGGAAATTGTTTTACGTTACCGTAATATGTTGCTGTTAGTCTAATCTGCGGCTTGTGGACAGCTAGCCCATTGACTTTTGCTTGTGGCAGCGATAGGTATATAAATGGAAGCGGTAATAATTTTCGAGAGCAGAGAGTTGTTTCGCTCGATGTTTGGTCGTGTTCATGGCGTTATGAAGGCTAGAAAAATGGCTTGATCGTGCTTAGTTCCAACTCCAAGGGGCGTAACGTTGGCGCTGTATATGTTTGTTTACGGTGTCACGAGTACCACTTTCATGCTTTTGTTGCATGAGAGTGGTAGCTGCTACATGCCGCCTTGGCAGAATAGAATAAAAGCAATTTCCTCACTTTCATACGTACGCAATGTAACGTAACAAAATTTCAAGCGTTTTATTCGGAGCGTAAATATCCAGTATAGTTTAGTAAGAAGCTCAAATTCTGTCTTAGCTTAGTAGGCGTGAAACAAGTGAAACTCTCATTCCTTTTTGAATTCGCCCAAACCGCACTGCCCGCAGATGCGTCATCGGGTAATTGACAGTAGCTTCGCTACGTGAGTTGTTTTATGCGCCAATATTGCCCGGTTAAGTATCCTGTTAATTTATGCCGACGCTCGTTCATCTTGATTTTAAGCGGTTACTATCCCCGAGTACCGGACGATGCCAAACTTGTGAGGTGTAGCAAACGCGGGAAATTCAAAGTGGCGTGGCTGCAAGTTCCTGTTTTTACATTTCTTGCATTCAAAGCCAACAGACACAGTCTCACTGATTTATTTTCCATTTCTGCTGTACTTGATCAATCTAATGTCACAACTGCATTTGCTCTTTAATGTTCTCCATTTACTGTGTATTCAGCTTGGCTGCCGTCCTCTCTTCAGAGGATGCCGCTGTGATAGCTCTTTCTTATAGCACATGCCTCTAGGCCCTTGTGTTTCAAGGGCTCTGGCGAGGCAGCAGTGCTCCAAGTAATTTTACCATCCTATATATTTTCTATTTTGCATCATTCTTCCACGATGGATTTTAATGTTCATAGTATTCGTGATTAGTCATCGCCATAATTTTATAGCACGTAGATTTTACGCACTTTACAGCGACAATTTTTAGGCCAGTTTACAGCCAAGGTACATCTTCCATAATACATCGTCAACATTACTACTTGTCGTGGCGCTCTTTGGCCAAACCTGGCCCTTGCGCCATAAAACACCACACATCATCATCATCAGCTTGGCTGCCAGAAAATGCTTGAATTTCTTTCAGTATCCAAGTGACGAAATATTCCACTGACGGCCGTGTGTGAAACACGCAAGATGACAAAACTGATAGCAAAATGATGAGATATTTCTTTTATAGCGTTTGGACTCGACGTTTGGTGAGGATGTCGATCGACCTTGGGTCTGGTGACAGCACACCCGACATCGCCAAAGTGCAGCCGATCAGTTGAGTGCCCCCGAATGGACCATCAACATCGGAAACTGAAGCAGAGCCAGGTAGGGGCAATTTTTACTTTGGAACAGAATACTGACAGCTGCCTCTTTTTTTAAGAACTAAATAACATATTTACTAACCAATCCTTGATCTTTGTGCAGCCTACATAGAATTGTTTTTTGTTGTTATACAGACCTTCAGAAAGCAGTTCTTCTGAACCCTTTTTGCATGCACAAATAAATAAAGAGGAGTGCGCTTTCTGAAGAAATAGATGCAGTGAAATGTGCGTTCGACACAATGACATGCAAAGTAACCAACAACTTTAAAGCGGTAAAAAAAACAAGTTTGAAACATGTTCTAACATCATAACCCGCCTTGGCATACGGATCTAAATATAACAGCAACAGAGGTGCATGCAGAGAAGTGTTTGTAAATGTTTGCAAGATATGTACATTGTCTAAGAAATTGTTTTTATTTACTTGGAGCTTCTTGGTGCCATGGCAGTGCAGTAAAAGCTCAAGATGATGCCCCTGCTCATAATAAAGCACCTTTAGATTTTAAAACTAAATTATGGGCTTTTATATTACAAAGTCACAACCTGAAGTTTTGGGAACCTGGCCTTCTTTAATGTACACCTGAATCTAAGTGCATAAGCGTTATTGCATTTTACCCTCATTGGAGGGCAGCTGCCATGGCCTAGATTGAAGCTGGGACCAGTATGACTGAGCAGCATGGCATCATAGTAAGTGGGCTATAACACCAGGTCAAAATGAGAAATACTGCTTAGAACTACCAACTTCTTGGCTCACAAGCACTTTGCACTAAGTTAAAGGAGTATGGAGTACTGACAGCGACCGTTTATGTACCAATTTCTTTTTAACCTGACTCCATTATTAAAGTGCGAAGCTTCAATTAGTCAAAACCAGCCTAAATTAGAGAACCAGCTCAAAACACGCACCATGTATAGCTGGATTTGGACATGAAAATGGAGTCAATTCATGTCGCCGAAAATGGTGGTGGCAGTCACACTATTTCATGCATTTTGCCTAAAACATAGTCAATAATAATTAATCAATTTCTAAAATATTCGTTTCAAAAAGTTTTTTTTCAAGCATGAAAGGAGGAGCCAAATGTTGTTCAGGTGCACGAGCGGTTATTTGCACGGCACTTCTTGCATGTGTTCACTGGCTTCTTTCAAGCTTGAAAGAAAAATTTGTTGCACCTATTGAGCAGTAGAAAGCTGGATTGGGAATTTTTCAGGATGCTCTACAATTTTCGCACTGACACTTGCTTTGAATATAATATTTGAGCAGTTAAGTAATCGTTTTAACTAATTACCTAATTAGGAAAAATGCAAGAATTGGTTTCACTTCCTTAAAACGATGGCAAACGACATTACCTTGGTGCTGTGCACCTATGTGGCACTTGTACATATTTAAAGCTTGCACATGTCATACAGACCACCTGGTAATTACAAGGCATATATAGAAGTGGCTAAGTTGTGTGAGCCAGCCATGTGTAGCGAATCATGAGAAACAGCCATGTTTCTTTGACTTAGGGGCATGATAAGATTTACCTGCTCGACACCTTGTATCACTGTGTTCTAGGCCTGTTCGTAGTTTAGCTGCTACATAAAAAATATTTCTCCACGTGTAAGCTCATATGCATCTTTCAAGTATATTGCCTCGTGTGTCCAAAATAAACCATCCACGCGCTTCCTTCATTATGTCTTCATCTGTTGCTGTGCTAAATTTTTAACATGCAACTGCCCAAATTTTCATCTAGTTTTCATATTTCCTCGTTGTTTGGTGGCTTTATTTCTGAACAAATTGTTTTCATTAAATCATGTTGCACACAGCAGTACACAGTATTTGTGCCTAGAGTGGGAATTGTTTTTTTTTTCAGATTGACATAAATACACCTTGCCTGGGCAATGTAAGGCATTCTACATAACACGGCCCTGCAATAATGTTTTATATTGCATTCCAGCATCATGCAGAACTGTTTACTTACCAGATTAGAATATGTATAAGTGTTGGAAGTAACAGAACTGGAAGAAGCCAGCAGATAATGAGGCCAAGGAAAGCCTACAGCAACATGTTTTAAGTTTTTTATATGAAGTATAGAAATGATGAATTCTAGGTAAGTTAAAGTGGATTAAGAGATATCCACCTGTGGGTGGGGAACGGACCCATAACCTTCACATTACGCATGTGATATACTAACCACTGTGGTACTACGGCCGTGTTCGAGCGTCGACAATCTGAGGGGCCATTGTGGACGGTTGAATGCTGCCTCGGTGACACAGTGGTTAGTGCATCGCATGCCTAATGCAAAGGCTGTAGGTTCGTTCTCCCCCATGCCTGGTTGTTTTTTTTACCATTTTCATTTCGCTTTATCATTTCTAGATTTAAATAAAAAATTACAAATAAGTTTCCACGTGCCTTCCCTGGCATCTTCCAGCTGTGATCCAGAAAAAATTTGACCCTCAGTATCCTTTCTTCTCGTTTGGAAGAACAGGAGCTTCATTTTAAAAATAATGAATTCACCTTGTTCAGCATCTCAATGTGGTCTCAAATCTTATAGCATGTGTATTACTAAGTGAAGTTTTTGTTAATATGATATAGCATGGGGCCTAATTAGTAGCCTTTGTGTACAGATATATGACGAGTCTAATAAATAGGAGGATATTAAGAAGCACTTCTAACATGGTCTGAGCATGTGTTTAAAAAAACTAATCTAGCATGATTTCAGGCATAACTGTTGCCCCTGAAAAATATTTGGATCATCTGCATTGGCATTGTTTTTAGAGAGCACCAATACTGCTTTGATAGAAGTAGCCTCGTGGAACATGAAGCATCGCTTCTTGCTGAGTCAAGGAAATATCTGCATATCTGAGGTGCATGTGTCATATGCTCGAATGCTGTTTAAAGGCTGCTAATAAGAAAATTACTTCACTTGCCTTCCAGAGATTGCTTCAGTAGTCTATGCTACTCGATCATAAACAATTTACCAGAGTGAACATGCATCACAGTTGGCATTGCAATGTTTATGCAAAATACCACAATTGCCTACTAGACATGTGACTGCACTAAAACTTGGAATTAATGACCAGTAAGATTTATGGGACTAGCAAAACTTAGTTTATTACTCCAGAACAAAATGCGAGGCACTTCGGTTTTTTCTGCTATAGAGTTTCTTACAGTAATTACTAGAGGGAACTCTGGCGCTGCAGTCGTACCACCATGGGAATGATGGGAAGCACATGGATTTGTCTGATATTCGTGCTTGTGAATTCAGACGTTCTTGTGGTTTCGTATATTATACGCTATATAAACCTTATTCTCGTAAATTTCAGCGCAGTCTATACTCTTCGAAGTGCAGAAGACGGCGCCAACACGCACAATTGCTATTAATTGCAACGATTGAGCTTGTCCAGGTAGCCAGATCGAAGGGCGCCAAGCGTCTCAAGGCACTGGTATGCCCGCGATAAATTCATCAGGGCGTTGCACTCGCTTGTCGTTACATGCCTCCGTGGCTTAATGGTTTCAATATCAGACTTCTGTTCTAGAGTTCCTGTGTTTGAATCCTGTCGTCGGACGATTTTAATGTTTATTTATTTATTACACAGTATATTGTTGAAAATGACTAGTTTACAAAGTCACAAAGCCGTTTGAAGCCAAACAGACGAAGTTTAGGCAAATCCATGTACTTCCCATAATTTCCATGCTGGTACAGCCGTTCTTGTTTGATCTCCTGTGGACACTAACGTCAGAGTTCCCTCTAGTAATTATTGTATGAAACTGATTTCTGCGCCTCGCTCGTGCAGAAGCGGCACCACACCTGCTGCGTAAACATGCACTACCTTTCGGCCAAGTGCAGGGAATGCTGTGAACTCGCCCTGTACAAAGCCTGCACTAAGTAAAACAAATCACAACGTGCAGTTGCTGCCACATTGAACTGGTGGAATGAGTAGTGAAATGCAGCACCTCCTGAACTAGTTCAGAAAGTGCAGGTTAATCAAGTGGAGATTATATAGTAACAGAAGTTGAGTGATTCTGCATTACATTCACGAAATATACTCCGTGATACTTTTCCATTTATTTCCTCAGTTATTAAGAATCCCTTTTGCATTGTTGGACAAAACTACAGAATGCCAACATATTTTCTAGCATTCACTGGTAGCAAACATGTCGAAACTTGTTCTAGTGACTGGATTGCCGCTTTAGCCGTTAACCCCCAAGTTAATTCCGGAAAATGTACCAAATTTTTTACGTACTCAATTTTTCGGTGTCGTTCTCATTCTAAAAATATATTAATTCATTGGTCTCTGGTTAGAAATAACACAAAAAGAGCTGCTCTTGAGGGCAGCTTTCCCTCAATGCCGACTGTAACTCATCTTTGACATAAGAGCAGCATAACATCGGGCAGAAAGAGTGCAACTCGTCATTGGCGATATTGGTACTACCTCCAGTCACTAGTACAGCTTGAGATCAGTAGTTAAAGGTTGCGACTTTGTTGCTGCCGAATTTTAATTCTGCAGCTGTTACACTTGGATGTAGCATGTGTATGTACGTGTGCATGCATTAAGACGACTTCACGCTAGAGCAAAGCAACTGTAGTGCAGAGAGGCATTAGTCATCTTTATATATTTGCTTTGTAAAGCTGCACTAAGTTTATCTTTTGCAGTATAGACTTGGCGCTCATTGGCCAAAGATGCCCTTGTGCTACTAAAACCTATCAATTAATTCGCTTTTTGCAGTAGCAGGTGCTTATTCCTTTTTCAGAATCGGTCTGTGAGTTTTAATTTGTTTTTCTTGAACTGTGCAATTCCCACTCACAGGACTGCATGTCATGTGTCATGTGAGGTGTTCCTTTTTCAATCAAGAATGTTGAGGTTGTGTTTGTGAAACTCGATTTCTTGCCTCAAACGAGCTTGTACAAACTGACCAAACCGATAATTCTACCTGCCTATATATTAAATGTGTTGCGGTTATGAACCCTCATAATGAATGACACATAGTATAAAAAATTTTATCTAATAAAACAATTTAATGAAATTTTTCATGTTTTTCGCGTTCGTGTTCACTTCTCTACTCTCGTGTCCTGTCTGCATGCCTCACCTCTTTTTTTGCATATTAAATATCGTATAAACTTAACCATGCTTTTTTACCACAATGCAGGGGGAAAAGGTTCCGGTAACACCATGCATTCAGTATGGTGGCCCAGACGTGTATGCAAGCAACCTCCTTCACGTGGACCAAGAACTACTCTGCAGTGTCTCACAGACTTCCATGCGAAGCCCTCAACATTCTCGTCTCAGTGGAATGGCTGCTCATCTATCTGCGTGTCCATCACCAAGACGGCCAGTTGTAAAGCTCCTGTACCCGTTTAAGAAAGCTTAATGATTTTTTTATTTAGTTTTCACGGTTGGCCGTAGAATCTTAACATTTTTTGTGTTTCTAACGTTTTTACCTGGCACAAAGTGGTGCAATAACTTTAAACCAGTGTAATGTATTTAAGTGATGCTCACTCTAATGCCTATCTGGTTTTGTTTGTGTTTATAAGAAATTTGAATGTCTGATGAGGTAACAGCATTTAAATTTGTCATCGTGGCTCGTTTCAATGAGCTGCTAGGAAATAAGATGCAAAACTTATCACACGCCAGTTGTAGCATTTTGGTTTCATGACTAAAGTGTTCACGTTTCAAAAGATGGAAAGCGGGGAAAGAAAGCCTCAAGAACATAATCATCCTAGGATTGCCATGTCCTTACAACTCTGCAAGGACTAATGCCTCGTACATCTTGGGAGCACATTGGTCGCAATGCCTACAGGTATACTTGATAAGAGAATAGCTTGCACTCAGATTTGCCATGCAGTTGATGGCTGATAGCTTTTGTTTGTCGTCTTCATGTTACTACTATGTATTCAATAGTCATGATGTGCTGCGGTTTTTTGCAGTCACCTATATATATATATATATATATATATATATATATATATATATATATGTGTGTGTGTGTGTGTGTGTGTGTGTGTGTGTGTGTGTGTGTGTGTTCGTCGTTTCAATAAAAATTTAGCTGAGAGTTAGTGCTCATCCCGTCTGCTTCTAGTCTGTGTCCGTGTCACTTCGCGCTACAATCCAAGATCATGTTACTGTACCAACTCGCCCAACTTTTTATCCTTGTGTTAAAGACACACTCAGACTTGTTCTTACTTATGTGACCGGTTATTTTTGTGCTTTATAATAAGATGCAGTGCTTTTCGAATGAAAACATGTGATAGTTCGTAGTGAGGTTATTTAAAGAAACTGTTCTGCTTAAAATTTAATTGAACAAGCCTGTGCCATTATTCTGTGCTTATGTCTTTGTATTGGTACGGTTTTACTCATCTTCCTTTTTACTTTCAAAATGTGCAAACATTATTATGTAACCATTTCTCTTGAATGAAATAAATACTTCTGACATTTCGTCACAAATTTTACAATGATTTTGTTCAATTAGGTAACCTTAGACTAGCTGATTGTTATTCTGGTAGCTTAACTTACAATGCCTGTGGAATATTCAATGCAAGCACATGGTGAAAAATAAACTAAGTTATTGGGTATAAGCAGGTCACTGTCAGTAAATGGAGCATACATATATTTCAGGAAATAGTGCTTGCTTATATATTGAACAGCATGCACAGCTACACATGCTGTTTTGTTCGTAAATGCTGAAACATTCGACGTGGAAGCACTTTGTTCTTTGGCTTTCAGTGCTACCTTTAAGTCATATGTGTGAAAGTACTAGTAGAAGCATCCCGTGGAGATAAATGACAACTTTGATGAATGGAGGTATAAAATGTGTGCTTAAAACGGCAAAAAACTGACAGGCAAACGTATGCTTCTGTAGTACTGCACTTGTTACCGTCGCCAATGCATGCATTGCTTGCGCTCTATTGCATTCAATATGAGCTGCAACAACGAGCTGTGGTGTCTTTCCCTCCTGGTCGAGCTGGTGTTGCGAAAATTTTTGACCAAGAAAAGTGGAGGTTTTTTATTTCCGAAATGCATGTAACTATGCTTTTGGCTGTGTGCTGTTTCCACGGGGTTATAAGTACTGGTGCACCAAGGTGTGGGAGATCCTGTGTCCTTAGTGCAGCGCGCATTGTTATTGCGCTCTGCATCCTGCCGGCAGTGTACTGTCACTGCAGAGGAAGATTACGAAAAGCATGGCGTGTGTGCCTTGCTGCAATGGCGAAACCTTAAATTGTTTGCCTGAAAGGGTCGCACTTTATGCTACCACGTGACGGACCAGAAGCGCAGTATGACGACGCCTCACAGATTCTGGCTCATACTGAACAAGGTAGTACCATAGCTAAGGCTAGGCAGCATTCACAACAGCTAGTCTGCCCATTAACTACATGGCTGTAGTGAACGCTAAAATACTTGCAGGGATAACACCCGTTTGGAAGGGTGTTGTCCATGCTACGCCCATATTGAAAGGGTGGTGTCTGTGCTACACCCCATTTAGAAAGGGTGTTGTTTGTTTTATACCCATAGGCGAGGTGACGTCATATTAACACCCCTTCTATTGTGGGGTGTTAATTTGCACCCTTTGCTTGGGGTTTATCAATACACCCAAAAAGGGTGTCACACACGGGACAAGTCATTTACACCCTTAAGGGTGTTAAAATTTTTAGAGTGTGCGCATATTGTTACGGTGGGAAAACAGCACAATGTCGTCGACAGTGAAGACGACGAAGTGGCAACAGCCTCTCGGAGTTTTCAGCTGCTGTTTATGTACGCCATGTAAAGACATCGAGTAGATAGTTTTATACCCGTGACATTTTGGTGGAGGTGCGCAGTACGCGTCCTCGCCACGGAGCTCCGCAGCGGACGTCTCACCCTGCCTGGGATCATGCTTCCAGTGGAAGGCTCCGCTTCTGGAGCTGCAATTCCGAGTACGCATACCCAGTACGTTGCTCTACTTTCAGCCGCAAGATCCCGGCAAGTTCACCGGCCTCGAGTGTGTTGACGTAGAAGAATGATTGAAGATGTATCAGCGTGTCAGCAAAGTGAGCAGGTGGGATCCGACCATAATGCTGGCCAATGTCGTGTTCTACCTCGACGGAACACCGCGAACGTGGTTTTATACACACGAGGAAGAGCTAACCAGCTGGGACTTGTTCAAAGAAAAGCTGTCCGACGTTTCTGGCCATCCGACCGGTCGACAACTAGCTGCCAAGCAACAACTCGCCACGCGTGCCCAAACTCCTACCGAGTGATATGTCTCCTACATTCAGGATGTCCTAGCCCTCTGTCATAAAAACAACACGTCCAAGCCAGAGGTGGACAAAGTTGGACACGTTATCAAAGGCATCGCGGACGACACATTAAACCTTCTGGTCTTTAGAAACTTATCGACTGTCGGCGCCATCATGAAGGAATGCCGCCGTTTCGAGCAGGCGAAGAGTCGCCGCATATACAATCTGTTTACACGGCTTCCAAATGCTGCAGCGACCTCTTCCTGCACCGACACAACCGACAAGTCTAGCTCGCCACCACCAAGCGAAAAGTGACCCGAATTGTACGCCGCGAACACGAAGCAGTGTTTCCTGCCTCGCCTCGGCAGACGTCTTGGAACAACACTGCTGAGGCGATATCGCTGATCAGTCCGTGGTTCACCAGGAAATCGCTATCATGGGTCTTCCCAGCGCCTGCTCCTTGAGTCGCCCTGACACCCGCCCTGCTCCTATGCCTCAGTCCCATCGCAGTCCACCTCACAGTGTCCATTATCCCTACACTACTAGGAATCAATGAGACTGGCGTACACCTGACGACAGGCCGATCTGTTTATGCTGCGGCCGAATAGGTTACGTTTCCCGTCATTGCCGCAGCCGTCGGCCGTCCCCTCCTCAAAACACCTTCTGGAATTTGAGATCGCCCCAAAGTTCTCCACCTATAGTCGCGTCTACGACGCTTCTGACGCCACTATACCTCGACTCGCCGCTATGCTCGCTCGCCGTCGCCTCAACGTCGCCAGCCACGTCCGCCCCAGCTTCACCGTTCGCCGTCGCCGACGTACCCAGGACCGTCCCAGCAGGAAAACTAGGCAATGCGGCAGCTCGAAGTAGTGCTGCATTGTCGGATTTGCCGCAAAATCCACTTTTGACGCTGTTTACGAGACATAACCTTCTTGACGTCCAAGTTGATGGCACACCCGTCAAAGCACTCATAGATACCGGAGCACATATGTCGATTATGAACAGCCGCCTATGCCGCCATTTAAAGAAAATTGTTACGCATGCCGTTACTCGGTTCGTACGAATCGCCGACGGTAGCACGGTGACCGTGGTCAGAATGTGTACTGCACGTGTGAGCATTTCCGGCCGCCATACCGGCCTCCTTTCTACTGTGCTTGACCAATGGATGCCACCATGACCTCATACTAGGCCTACACTTCCTCTCCGCCCATTCAGTGCTCATCGATTGTTCCTCAACTACTGTGCGTCTTGACCTGCCTCTACTGGACGTTCTTCCGACACCACACGAAATTCGCCTACGACCGACTGATTTTGTTCACTTTTCACCACAGGTCTAGACATACATCGAAATGTCGCCTTCTATACCAGTTGCCGGTGGTGGCTACATCTCCGCTCCCATAAATGCGATCGTTCTCACCCACAACATTACAGTCCCGCATACAATACTGAGGGTCACAGAGA